>NC_092038.1:85057882-85364650 GCF_003086295.3 Arachis hypogaea | reverse complement strand
TAACTAGTTTAGTATAAATAGAACTTTTTACTATTGTACTGGGGGTCCTTTTCCCTATTTTTGAATTCATATGTCTTTTGTGGAGGTTGGCCATTCGGCCATGCTTGGACCATCACTTATGTATTTTCAACGGTGGAGTTTCTACATACCATAGATTAAGGGTGTGGAGCTCCGCTGTACCTCGAGTATTAATGCAATTACTACTATTCTATTCAATTCATGCTTATTCTTATTCTAAGATATTCACTTCACTTCAACCTGATGGATGTGATAATCCATGACACTCATCATCATCCGTCCTTATGAACGTGTGACTGACAACCACTTCTGTTCTATCTTAGAATGAGCGAATATCTATTGGATTCCTTAACCAGAATCTTCGTGGTATAAGCTAGAATTATTGGCAGCCATTCTTGAGAATCCAGAAAGTTTAAACCTTGTCTGTGGTATTCCGAGTAGGATTCAGGGATTGAATGATTATGATGAGCTTCAAACTCGTGATTGTTGGGCGTAGTGACAGACGCAAAAGAATCAATGGATTCTATTCCGACATGATCGAGAACCGACAGATGATTAGCCGTGCTGTGACAAGAGCATTTGGACCATTTTCACTGAGAGGATGGGAAGTAGCCATTGACAACGGTGATGCCCTATATACAGCTTGCCATGTAAAGGAGTATGAAAGATTGAAGGAAGGTAGTAGGAAAGTAGAGATTCAACAGGGACAAAGCATCTCCGTACACTTATCTGAAATTCCCACCAATGATTTACATAAGTATCACTATCTTTATTTTATGTTTTATTTATTATTATTTTCGAAAACCTTTATAACCATTTGAATCGACCTAACTGAGATTTACAAGATGACAATAGCTTGCTTCATACCAACAATCTCTGTGGGATCGGCCCTTACTCACGTAAGGTATTACTTGGACGATCCAGTGCACTTGCTGGTTAGTTGTGAGAAGTTGTGACAAAGTGTGATTCACGTTTGAGAGCGCTACCAAGTCTTTGGCACCATTATTGATGATCACAATTTTGTGCACCAATAAGCCCAAATCTTAGCCCACTATGTGCTCCTTAGTACCCATGGGTCATCCATTACCGCCAAGCTTGCCTTATTGGTTTGGTGCGTACTCACCGAGAGGCCGGTCAACATTCCACCTATCATCCGACAAGCCATGGGGCGTATTCATACTAAGGGTAACCTACCCTTTCCCACTTTGGTAACCGAGTTAGTTGTGGCCGCCGGTGTTCCCCGTGAAACTAGGGATTGGAGGGCTATAATCCCGGTTGATGGTGATGTTGTTCCAACCGGGAAATATCTCAAGCCCCTGACAGACACCGGGAACTTTGACATGGCCATGCTCGTAAGCATTCCTGCCACTTCATCTGCACCACCAAAATCTTCCCACCAACGCATTGAAGATCTTCACAAGAAGGTGGATAGTTATGAACGGCGCAACCAACACCGGTATGCTTATGTGAATAGGCTTCTAAGTGTTGTCACCCCATCTATGAAGGAACCGAATATCTCCACATCTACTGCAACCTCAAGTGAAGATAGCGGTGATGAGGGAGATGATGGACATTTTGATCGCCCATTGTGCATCACGTATAGCACGGAGGACCGTGCTAAGTTTTAAGTGTGGGGAGGTCGGTCGACCGATCTCCGTAGGTAATACCCAAATAAATTTTGAATCTCTTTTGTTGATTAGGATAGGTTTCATGATTAGGTTTTGTTCTTTTCACACCATTTGCATGATAGTATGTCATGTTAGGTCTACTTGGTAGAGCAATGACCTCTTTCCCGAGAAACCAAGAACCTTAGGGCAATCCCACCAATTTTGAAAAATTTTCTTGATGCTAAACTTGTTTGATGATTGTAATTGGAACATGAATTTTGAGTTGAGAATACAAGCAAGTGAGTTTCGAGCCTAATTGCGTTGCTACATCTTATAGCTATTTATATCCCTCTTGTGTGCATGTTGTTCTCTCTCTATGATTGTGATCCATAATTTGTTTGACTCTATATGTCCATTGTGTGTATATGAGTGCATATATATGATTGAGGCCGTCAATTCACTTAGCCACTTACCCAAATGACCTTACCTTATAAACAACCTTTGCAACCAACTTTGGTAACTTGGATTAACTAATCCGGGATTACTAACCGAAAATTCACTATCAAGAGCAACCTAATTACAAAGCATTTAGTGACCGAAAGAGGTGCTGGGCATCAATGTCTTAGGAAGGATTGTGAGTCAAGTGTCTATGGTGAAGATGTGTTGACTGAAAAACAAGCCTAAAAAGCTGCTGCAACACATGACACGTAGTAGTGAATAAAAGTATAAGCTTTTCAGGAGAAAAACAAAAGAAAAATCAAACACCAAGGATGAATGAATAATAAGGTTCACAGCAGTAGCTTTAGTTATCTTTCAATGGGACATTTCAATCCTGAAATTGTAGAGCTTCAATTACATCTGCATAAAACCCCATGAACCAGATTCAATTACTTGCTAAGAAGGACATGCATACTTTTCTGCTTTCATTCATTTCTTCTCATGTTTTAGTGCTTGCTTAGGGACAAGTAAGGTTTAAGTTTGGTGTTGTGATGACAAGTCATCTTATGCTAGTTTTACCAGCATTTTTCCTTGCTTTTGTTAAGTTTTATGCATTTTCTTGCACAATAAGTAAGTGATTGGAGTGGAATTCTATGTTTATCTTGATTTAATCAAACATCATTAATTTTATACAAAATCATGAGATTTATGCAAAAATTAAGTGATTATTATAAACGATGCAATTTCTTATGATTTTGGTGAGACTTTAATTTCTTGTTTGATTGATTTTAGGTGAGAAAGTGAAGAAAAGGAGAAGCACTCCAGAGTAACATTGCGTTCAAAGAAAGAACGCCACGCTCACTTGCGACGCGAACGCTTACAGAACGCCTACGCGTCAGGGGCAATTTTCGAAGACCCACGCGTACGCATGCATGACGCGTACACGTGCATAACGCGTATGCGTCGACATGTTTGGCACTTGTTTTCAAAAGAGAGCGCTATGTTCACTAAGCCAGCATTTTTTGGGAGATTGAGATTTGGAGGCAAGGGTCTGCAATCGACGCGCACGCATGCATGACGCGCACGCGTCGATGGAGCACCTGGGACAAAGCACGCGCACGCGTGACTAGCGCTGAAGCCTGGACTTGAGATTTTACTACCCACACGCACATGCAGAGGACGCGCACGCATGGGCAGCGCTCACTAAGCAAACATAATGCTCAATAAGAGATCGCTATTGAAGACGCATACGCGTGGAAGGAGCGCGAGCGTGTTGGGAGCTGATAGTGACGCGCACGCGTAAGTGACACGAACACGTCGATGAGCAAAAATGCAAAAGGACGCGAACGCGCAGAGGATGCGCACGCGTGGATAAATGAACGCTACGCTCACTTAGAGAATGCAACGTTCCCCTGTAAGCTGCAATAAAGTGCCATTCTGATCAACATTATAAAAGGCCGAAAAACCCACTCCAGGTACTAAAAGCCAGAATTGGAAAGTGTATAAATAGATAGGAATTTGATTTCATTTGGGAGCTCTCTTTTAATTTTTCATTTTAGAATTTTAGAATTAATATTAGATCTGAAACTTTCCCTTCTGTTTTGCTTTCTCTTTTCTGCAACTGTTACTTTCTATTTTGGGTCTTTTGACTTCGGATTGAAAAATTCTTCTGAATTTCTTCATCTTGGAGTTATCTTTCACTTTTCCTTTGATAGATTTATGAATTGAAGATCTGATCATAGTTTTCTTTCTGTTTACCTTTCTTCTGTAATTTCTTCTTTTCTGTTTTGTTAAGAGAGCATTTGAGATCTTAGTTTTCTTTCTGTTTCGTTATTCTTCTGCAATTGTCAATTTCTCTCTTAGGATTTTAACGTTGATTTAAGTTTTCATTCTATTTTGATTCTTCTTCAATTTTACATTTGTGTTTTGGGTACTGAAATCCTGATTTGAATTTCTTCATCTGAGAGTTCTCCAAGTTACTGCACTTAACATTTTGTAGTTCAGTTTTGATTCCCAATACCCAGATCCCTTTATTCTTCATGCAATTTAAGTTTTAGCTCTTTTAATTACTTGCACTTTAAGTTTCTGCAATTCACCCTTTCAGCAGTTTAAGATTCTGCCAATTTAATTTATGCATTTTATTTTCCTTGCAATTTCACTTCTGTTAGTTGAATTTTACCCAAATCTATCAATTCCTGTGGGATCGACCTCACTCTCGTGAGTTATTACTACTTGATGCGACCCAGTATACTTGCCGGTGAGTTTGTGTAGAATCATTTTTCCCTCATCAAGTATGTGCGGCAACCACCTCGGGGGGCAAGCTCTTTACAAAAAGGTACTTCGAGCCAGCTTTTACTGGCCGACCTTGTAAAAGGAAGCAACAGAGTTTGTCAAAAAATGCCCACCATGTCAGAAATACGCCAACTTGCATGTGGCACCACCTGAAGAGCTCATCTGTGTTACATCACCCTGGCCATTCGTAAAATAGGTGCTCGACCTCCTTGGACCCTTTCCCTAAGGTTCAAGGCAAATCAAATTCCTCATTATAGGCATAGACTACTTCACAAAGTGGATTGAAGTAGAGCCACTAGCTACTGCTACCGTCCAAAAAAGTCGGAAATTCCTATATAGAAACATTATCACAAGGTTTGGTGTTCCTTACTCCATTACCACAGATAATGGCACTCAGTTTACCGATACAGGTTTCAGGAAGTTGGTAGCTGACTTAAAAATAAAGCACCAATTCACATCTGTAGATCACCCATAAGCCAACAGACAGGCAGAAGCCGCCAATAAAGTCATACTGGCTGGGTTAAAATGGAGGCTACAGGACGCAAAGGGAGCTTGGGCTGAAGAACTCCCACAAGTCCTATGGGCATATCGGACAACTCCACACTCAACCACAGGGGAATCACCCTTCTGAATGATCTCTACAATGAAGAGACCAACTCCCAAATTCAAATGGAGGAGCTCGACCTACTTCCAGAAGTCTGAGAAAGAGCTCGAATTAGAGAGGAAGCGCTAAAGCATCAAATGGCTTTGAGGTATAATCAGAAGGTAGTCCAGTAAAGCTTCGCCACCAACGATCTCATCTTAATCCGAAATGACATCGGAGCAGGTCGATCAGGTGAAGGGAAGCTAGCAGCTAACTGGAAAGGACCTTACCAAGTTGTAGAAGTACTGGGGAAAGGTTACTACAAGGTGCCGACCTCGAGGGGCGAGAGCTACCAAGGTCATGGCATGCCTATAACATTAGAAGGTACTATAGTTAAAAAATAGTAAAGATCTTAGGTCAAGGTGACAAACCCCAATGTGATGGTTTATCTTGTATTGATTTTAGGGGATTTTATAACCTTTTACCCACATTTATTCAATGAAATAGCATGGTTTTGTATATTCTCCTTTAATTGTGCTTAAGAGTGAAAACATGCTTTTTAGGCCTTAAAATAGCTAAATCTAATTTACCTTGATTCCATTAGATGCCTTGATATGTTTGTTAAGTGATTTCAGATTTAGGAGGCAAAGATTGGATCAAGGGAATGAAGAAAGAAAGCATGAAAAGTTGGAGAACTCATGAAGAAATGAAACAACCGAAAAGCTGTCAAGCCGACCTCTTCGCACTTAAACGACCATAACTTGAGCTACAGAGGTCCAAATGATGCGGTTCTAGTTGGGTTAGAAAGCTAACATCCGAGGCTTCGAAACAATATAATATTTGCTATAGTTGCTACAAGTATGGTGGCAAGCACGCGCATAGTACGCGCACGCGCCGTTGCTGCCACCTAGTCCACTTGAAGCAAAACGTGGCCAGCGATTTTAGAAGCCTTGTGGGCCCAATCCAACTCATTTCTGATGCTATTTAACCCAAGGAGTGAAGAGGGAAACATATGTTAGTTACCATTAGTCATAGTTTAGTTTTAGAAGTAGTTAGAACTAGTTTCTAGAGAGAGAAGCTCTCACTTTTCTCTAGAATTAGGATTAGGATTAGGCTTAGTTCTTAGATCTAGGTTTTAATCTTTGCTTTCTTCTACTTCTACCGTTCAATTCTTTGTTGTTACATTCATCTTCTTCAATTCCTTTATTGTAATTCCTTTATGTTGTTCTTATATTTTGTTGTAGATCTACTATTGTTCTTTCCATTTTCTTCCAATTCAATAAGAGGTAATTCATAATAATTGTTCTTCTTTGCTTTTCTATTGTTGATCTCTTGCCTTTGTAGTTATATCTCTCTTTAATTCTTGCAATTTATGTTGTTTACTTTTATTGCCTTTTATGTGTTTTTTGAAATGCCTCTTCTAGATATAGTATAGATTTTGTTCCTCTTGGACTAGGTAGAGTAATTAGTGACACTTGAGTTATATAATTCCTTTGTTGATTGGTAATTGGAGAAATTGCTAATTGGTTTGGATTGCACTAAAGCTAGTCTTTCCTTGGGAGTTGGCTAGGACTTGTGGCTCAAGTCAATTCATCTACTTGACTTTCCTTTATTTAGTAAGGGTTAACTAAGTGGTAGCAATGAACAATTCTCATCACAATTGAGAAGGATAACTAGGATAGGACTTCTAATTTTCATACCTTGCCAAGAGCCTTTTATGGATGTTAGTTTATTTTCATTGCCATTTACTTTTCATGCTTCTTATCCAAAACCCCAAAACACAATTCTAACCAATAACAAGGCACTTTATTGTAATTCCTAGGGAGAACGACCCGAGGTTTGAATACTTCGGTTATTAATTTTAGGGGTTTGTTACTTGTGACAAACAATCTTTTGTATGAAAGGATTATTGTTGGTTTAGAAACTATACTTGCAACGAGAATTCATTAGTGAAATTCTAAACCGTCAAAAATCCGTTCGTCAAAATGGCGCCGTTGCCGGGGAATTGCAATGGTGTTATGTTATTGGTTATTGTATATATGTGAATATTGTGAATAGCTTGATTTTTTTTTGGATTGCTTGCTAGTTATGACTTTGTTTCATTATTTCTTAGTAGTTTTTGTTTTTGTTTTCTCTTTTCACCATGAATTCTCATTTTGGCTATGAGTGTGATTACAACTATGTTGTAGGTGATGAGAGCTTCAATGAAGAGATGCATCAAGGATGGGACAATCAATGGTGGGAGGAGCCATATGCATATGATCAATCTTCATGGCAACAACCCCCACCAATGCACTATGAAGAAGAGCCATTTTTTGATGCATATCAATCCAATGGCTATGGTGAATCTCCTTGTGACTTTCAAGAGCCACCACCATATGCTTATGAACCCCCTCCTCAACATGGCCCCCAACCACACTCACAAGCCCCTTTTCACCAACCACCTTCATATGACCCTAATTCATATCCATCCTACCAACAACCATATGAGCAATATGAACCACACATAGAGCCACCACCATTCCAACATCAACATTTTCAAGAGCCACCCCCTCCATATTATTACCAAGATGAACCACCCCCAATATATGAAAATTTTCAACCACAAGATGAATTCTACCTTTCACCACAACCTCCCATGGAAGAATATTCATGTCTTTCAATCCAAGAGCCTTATGGTCCTACTCATGATATCCAAGAGGAACAAGAGTCAAGGGATCGTCTCAAGGAAGCATTGGATCAATTTCAAGCAACCATGGAGTGTGTTGTGCAACAAGTGGAAAGAGTGGAGAATATTGAACCACCACAACTCTACCAAGAAGAACCATCTTCCTACTATGAACCCTTTCCCCAAAATGAGGAACCCTTCCACCCACCCCAACCTCTAATGAATGAAACCCTTGGTGTTCTTGTTCAAGGGCAAGAAGAGATGAAAAGGGATGTGCAAAATTTCATGGCCGCCTTGGATGCGGTAACAAATCAATTAGCATCCCAATGCTTGAACACTCAAGAAACTCCCATGGCTACATGTGGAGAATTAAATGAAGAACATAGCATGAAGGAGAGATTGGAAATTCCGGTGGGAAATGAAGGAAGTTGCTTTGTATTGGAACAATTGGAGAAAGCTTTAATTGTTGAAGACAAGGAAGAAGTGGTAGAAGACTTAGGAGATGCGGAGCCTCCATGGGAACATAGAGTTGAAGAAAACCCCTCCAAGATGATTGAAATTGATGCTAGGGAGGAAAGTGCACACCTTCCAAGGCATATTCCATATGAAGGCTTGGATAGGATAGAGCAAGAATTGAGTTCCCATGGCAATGAAGAGCAAGCATTAAGTCCTAGTGGTGGAGAATCCTTTGAACTTGAAGAACCTTCTCCCGGTGCATTTGAAAATGTTATGGAGGTAAACTTCTTTCACCCTCCCAATTATAGTTTGATTAAGGGAAAAGGCTTAGATAGTATTGATGAACAAAGGATTGAATTAGAGAAATCTTGTGAAGAGGTGGAGATCCTTAGAAAAAGGAGGATGGGGGTGGAATATACTTTGTCAAGAACCTTGGAATCATCTTTGCCTAGGTTGCCATCTACACCTTCATTTGAGTGGGTGAAGTTCATTTCTATTAGCTTTATTATCCCACTTGAATATGGTTTGCTTGATACGGATGGTCAACTTAGGATGCTTTGTGGGATGAAGCGTAAGCGAAAGATGTTTCGTGGTTGGCGTTGCAAATCAAGGCTCATTATGGTTGATACATCAAACACGAGATATAAAGGTTGGAGTAGTGCTCAAATAGATGGGTCTAGGAGGATTGTTGGGCACTTCATAGAGAATTCTTCTTGTTCACCACCCGGATGGACTAATAATAATGATCAACTTCAAGACGGGTGTGAAAATAAAGTGTGGGACCCCGGATCACAAGAAGAGGATCAACTTTGGGAGCCCCAAGCTTGTGAAGAACTCCATCAACACTTGGCTCAATCCATAAAGAATCTTGGGGCACAATGGAGAACCAAGCATTGGTGGGAGTTCCAAGATGAATACAAGCACAAGCCACCTTGAGAGGAGCTCCCCATAAGTCCAACTTAAGGACAATAAACAAAAGTGCTAGGTGGGAGACACCCCACCATGGTAAAATCTTTTCATTTTCTCTTTTGTATATATGGGTAGAATTAGTTTAATTTCATGTTTTGGTAGTTTGTTAAGTGCATTTGATAGTTTAGTATGTTAAATAAGGTTTTATGGTGTTTTGGTAGCTGTTTGGAGGTTTGGAATGCTTGGATTGGTGTAAAAATATACCAAAAAAATTTTTGAAAAACAGAGCACCATCCACGCGTACGCGCACTGCACGCGTACGCGTACATTGAGCATTTTCGACCATCCACGCGAGCGCGCCATGCACGCGAGCGCGCCATGCACGCGTACGCGTGGGTTGAGAAGTTCCACCTTCCATGCATTAACCCGAGAGTTAGGCCCGCACTGTGCGCGCGTTGTGCCTTTGGCACAATCCCACTTGCGCGTACGCGCACATGACACGTACGCGCCATTCTCGAAATAAGCCATCGACGTGGGCGCGCCATGTGCGCGTACGCGTGGATGCCCTTCCTTCACTACATTTCTTTTCTTCTCATTTTTCCAATTCTTTCCTTCTCCTTTCTTCTTTCCTACTTCTACCCCTCATCCAACACTTCCAAACACCATGGATAACCATTTATTTTAGTTAGTTTTAGTTTGGTTTTCATTTTATTTTCTCTCTTTTCATTACAAGTGTTGGATTATTGACTTTGTTTACTATGCATTGCTTCCCCCTTATTGCCTAAATGCTATTTTAGCATGAATATTTATAGATAATCTTTGTTGGATTCTATGATTGAGGTTATATTTAACTTGGTTTTGAATTTTTCATGCTTACCTTTTGAAAATACCAAGTGATGAGAATTGCCTTCGAGTTTGTAACTCTTCGTGAATTGCATGATTTGGCCACCATGTAATTTGAATCTTTTTCCTTGATTAGGCAACCTCTTGATAGATGATGTTGTGCATTTACCTTAATGCATTGTGTTTCATGATCATATGCATCCGTAGGCTTTAGCTTGAATGCTTTCATGCTTCTTCAATGCTTGTTTTACCTTACAAGTTCACTTAGAGCATCTCAAGCATACTAGAATGAGTAAAGTGCATGCTTCTTTTGTGACATAGCTTTTATGCTAATGTGTGTTCTAAACCGCGCAATTTAGAATTCACACATTTATTTGTCATTCATGTCACACTAATTCACTCATCATTTCTAGTGATTTACCTCATTCCAACAAAGTATGCTTCCTTGCTTTTATATCTTCTCATCTTATGGTGTTATATTTCTTATTTTCATGATGAATGCACCACGAGCAATAACGGAAGCAAGACTAAGAACACGTAGCAATCCGGAGAGTCGCCGTACCCCCTGCTCATCTTTGAGTGCACCGAGGACGGTGCAAACTTTTAAGTGTGGGGAGGTCGTCCGACCGGTCGGCGATTTCGGGTGACAAATTTCTAATCCCAACACTTTTGTAGTTCATTCTAGGATTTTAGGATTTTTACTTGTATTTTCTTAATTTTGCATATATATACACAATAAGCTTAGTCAAAATAACGAAATTTTTCAAGGATTTCTATCTATAGGGCACCTCAATTGATTTGAGTGAAAACTTTTCATAAAACTTGCTTGAATTATATATATTGTGGATCATGTTTTTGAGCTAAGAACATAAGCAAGTGAAATTTGAGCCTAATGGTGTGGTTACATCTTATAACCACTTATTTTCCATTCTTGTGTGCATTATTCTCTTTCTATGATTGTAATCTTTGCTTTGTTTGATTCTTTATTTCCATTATTTTATGTATTCATGCATTTATATGATTGAGGCCATCATTTCATTAGCTCACTTACCCAAATGGCCTTACCTTTTACTCTCCTATGTTAGCTGATTTTGAGCCTACGATTAACCTACTTGTTCTTAATTTTAGCATATTACAAGCCTTAAAGCGGAAAACAATAAATGTCCTTATTTGGATCTTTGATTAGCTTAGGCTAGTGTGTGTGAGTATCATTCAAGTATGGGAACCTTGGGACATTGGTTGGGATAAAAAGGTGTTTGTGTTTTGTATTTTTATATTGGAGAATTGGGTACATACTCATGTATTGATTAAATGTATAGACCTTATGCATTGATGTTCTTGTATATAGTTTGAAAGAAAAAAAAGAAAAAATGAAAAGAAAAAAAAAAGAAAAAAAAGAAATAAAAGTGAAAAAGAAAAAAGAAAGAAAAGAAGAAAAAATGTATATAGAAAAAAAGAAAAAAAAGCAATAAAGGGGACAAAATGCCCCAAAGTGAAGCTCAATAAGAATCAATGCATAAGTGTTGTGAAATGAAAAGAAAATGCATGAGTATGTGAAAAAGTG
The DNA here is from genome assembly GCF_003086295.3 of Arachis hypogaea. NCBI lineage: Eukaryota > Viridiplantae > Streptophyta > Magnoliopsida > Fabales > Fabaceae > Arachis > Arachis hypogaea. Next base: position 85,353,272 of record NC_092038.1, on the reverse strand, counting down.
AGGAATGGGTAGTTAGATTAGTACTTAATTGTATAGGTCATTATATAGGTTAGGTGGGAAAGTTTAAGTTAATCAAAGATTCAAATCCTAAGTCCACTAGCCATATATGATCCTACCTTGACCCTAGCCCTATTACAACCTAAAGAAAAGACCTCATGATACTTGTATGCATGCATGAAATATATGTCGATTGTTAGAAGAAAAACAAATCTTAGAAAGCATGATTAGGAGAGAATTGAGTGAATCAACCCTAAACACTTGAGCGAATAGAGTGCAAATACATCCGGTGAGGGTTTGATGCTCAATTACATGTTTCCACCAATGATCATCTCCTTTCATGCAAGTTTGTAAAAATCTTTAATAGCTCAATTCAATTGTGGTTTGGTATGGTTGTTAATACCTTTTGCCCTTGTGCTTATATATACTTCTTGGGAATTAATTTACTTTGACCAAGCAATTGCATTCATGTAGATAGTTGCATATAGGTAGATTGCATTTAGTTAGTTTTCATTGAATAAATGTTGATCCCTTTGCTTTCTCTTGGTTTAAGCATGAGGACATGCTCGGTTTAAGTGTGGGGAGGTTGACAAACCCCAATGTGACGGTTTATCTTGTATTGATTTTAGGGGATTTTATAACCTTTTACCCACATTTATTCAACGAAATAGCATGGTTTTGTATATTCTCCTTTAATTGTGCTTAAGAGTGAAAACATGCTTTTTGGGCCTTAAAATAGCTAAATCTAATTCACCTTGATTCCATTAGATGCCTTGATATGTTTGTTAAGTGATTTCAGATTTAGGAGGCAAAGATTGGATCAAGGGAATGAAGAAAGAAAGCATGAAAAGTTGGAGAACTCATGAAGAAATGAAACAACCGGAAAGCTGTCAAGCCGACCTCTTCACACTTAAACGACCATAACTTGAGCTAAAGAGGTCCAAATGATGCAGTTCTAGTTGGGTTAGAAAGCTAACATCCGGGGCTTCGAAACAATATAAGATTTGCTATAGTTGCTACAAGTATGGTGGCGCACACGCGCATAGTACGCGCACGCGCCGTTGCTGCCACCTAGTCCACTTGAAGCAAAACGTGGCCAGCGATTTTAGAAGCCTTGTGGGCCCAATCCAACTCATTTCTGATGCTATTTAACCCAAGGAGTGAAGAGGGAAACATATGTTAGTTACCATTAGTCATAGTTTAGTTTTAGAAGTAGTTAGAACTAGTTTCTAGAGAGAGAAGCTCTCACTTCTCTCTAGAATTAGGATTAGGATTAGGCTTAGTTCTTAGATCTAGGTTTTAATCTTTGCTTTCTTCTACTTCTACCTTTCAATTCTTTGTTGTTACATTCATCTTCTTCAATTCCTTTATTGTAATTCCTTTATGTTGTTCTTATATTTTGTTGTAGATCTACTATTGTTCTTTCCATTTTCTTCCAATTCAATAAGAGGTAATTCATAATAATTGTTCTTCTTTGCTTTTCTATTGTTGATCTCTTGCCTTTGTAGTTATATCTCTCTTTAATTCTTGCAATTTATGTTGTTTACTTTTATTGCCTTTTATGTGTTTTTTGAAATGCCTCTTCTAGATATAGTATAGATTTTGTTCCTCTTGGACTAGGTAGAGTAATTAGTGACACTTGAGTTATCTAATTCCTTTGTTGATTGGTAATTGGAGAAATTGCTAATTGGTTTGGAGTGCACTAAAGCTAGTCTTTCCTTGGGAGTTGGCTAGGACTTGTGGCTCAAGTCAATTCATCTACTTGACTTTCCTTTATTTAGTAAGGGTTAACTAAGTGGTAGCAATGAACAATTCTCATCACAATTGAGAAGGATAACTAGGATAGGACTTCTAATTTTCATACCTTGCCAAGAGCCTTTTATGGATGTTAGTTTATTTTCATTGCCATTTACTTTTCATGCTTCTTATCCAAAACCCCAAAACACAATTCTAACCAATAACAAGGCACTTTATTGTAATTCCTAGGGAGAACGACCCGAGGTTTGAATACTTCGGTTATTAATTTTAGGGGTTTGTTACTTGTGACAAACAATCTTTTGTATGAAAGGATTATTGTTGGTTTAGAAACTATACTTGCAACGAGAATTCATTAGTGAAATTCTAAACCGTCAAAAATCCGTTCGTCGCAAGGTACACTCTTTTTCCTGAAAAGATTTTTTAATGAGGCGTTAGGCCAAGATTTACAAAACTGCCCGACCTTGAAAAGTAAGCACTCGTATCATACTTTTATTTATGTTTTTATCTCATTATTATTTTAATAAAAGTTATCAATTCCCTAAAAAGTTTCCTACCAAGACACATTAATCTAAGCTCATAAAATGCAAAATTCATCGTCCGATTACAAAGAGGTCGTTAAGGTGAAGCGATAGGAGCAAGTTAATGCAAGAAGTTATAAAAAGTAGTCCATAAAAAGTGACATAACGAGGTCTGACTAAAAAGGGATTACTAAAAATAACTTAAGAAGGCCCGACAGAGAAGTCGGACCAATGAAAGGATCACTAAAAAGGGACAAAGACATCTCGCAAAGGCCAAGGAAAGACCAGGAATGCTTTGCTGAAAGGTAAGAAGTCTTGAAAAAAGACACTCGTTAAAAAGCAAACGCACAAAGCAAAATGGAGCTAAAAGGTCATCCAAACAAACTACAAAGAAAAGGTTCATTATCGGAACACTACCTAAAATGTTGTTGGAATATGACTAAAAAGCCCGAACAAGTGAAGACAAATAGATCGGCACCAATGAGGCGCAACCCAAAGGGACAGCCGCAATCTCCGCAAAGGGATAAATAAAGCTTTGAAATATCAAAAAAACTAAAGGTCAAAATGCTTAGTTAAAAAAGGTAGAAAGTCCTGAAAAGGACTCTACTTAAAGCTAGAAGCATGATGACAAGTCATCTTATGCTAGTTTTGCAATCATTTTTCATTTGTTTCATTAGTTTTTATGCACTTTCTTACACAATAAGTAAGTGATTAGAGTGGAATTTCATGATTATTTTGAGTCAATAAAACATCATTTATTTTATACAAAATCATTAGGTTTATGCAAGAATTAATTGGTTTTATGAATGATGCTAAGACCTTGTGATTTTGGTGAGACTTTGATTGCTTGTTTGGTTGCTTTTAGGTGAAGAAATGAAGAAAGGGGAAGGTAAAACAGTAAAGCACTACGTTCAGAGAAGGAACACCATGCTCAACAACACATTTGGAGTAGCGCTTGATTCCAAAGTGAGCGCCACGCTCACTAAGCAAACTTTTTTGGGCTTTTCAAGCTTGGAGGCAAAGTTCCTTGCTGTCCGTACACACTAGGAGCTCTCACTAAGTTAACTTGGTGCTCACTAAGAGAGTGCCAGTGAAGAAACAAAGCGCTCAATAAAGGCAGCGCTCAGCAAAGGCACGTAGCGCTCACTAAGAGAGCGCTAGGAAGAAAAAAATGTGCACCAAGGAAGAAAGGAACGTAGCACTCATTTAGTGAACTGCGCGTTCCCCTGGGAGCAACCAAGCACCCCTGACCCACTTCAAACAATTGCCAATCAGATCCACTTCTTCAAGGCTAAACCAAAAAGCCCACTCCAAGTGCTTAATGACTGAAAATAGAAAGTGTATAAATATGAGAAAATTTGATTTGAGAGAGGACCTTCTTTTTGCTTTCTGTATTCATTTTTCTTTCTTTTGCAACTTCTATTTTCTGTTTTGGGTTTTGAACTCAGATTGAGGAATTGGACTGAAAATTCTTCATCTGAGAATCATCTTTTGCTTTTCTTTTTTATAGTTCTATGAATTGGGGATCTGATCTTAGTTGTCTCTTTGATTTTCTTCCTTCTGAAAATTTTCATTTCTTTTTTGGTTCTTCTGCAATTTCTCTTCATCTCATACTTCTTTAATTTACTGCACTTTACATTTTCTAGCTAGGTTTTGAATCCCAGTACCCAAATCCCTTTATTTTCCATGCAATTTAAGTTTCCTGCCAATTTAGATTCAGCAATTCAAATACCTTGCACTTTAAGTTTCAGTTATTTACTTTTCTTGCAATTTTAGTTTCAACTCTTTTACTTTCTTGCACTTTAAGTTTCTGCAATTTACTTCTTCTGCACTTTAAGATTTTGTCAATTTACCCCCTCCCTTTTATTTTCTTGCAATTTTACTTCTGTTAATCAAGTTTCACTCAAATCATCCAATGTTCGCTTAACTAAATTCATCACCATACTGAAGTTGCTCAATTCATCAATCCCTGTGGGATCGACCTCACTCTTTTGAGTTATTACTACTTGATATGACCCGGTACATTTGCCGGTAAGTTTGTGTGGGATTATTTTTTCCATCATCAAGTTTTTGGCGCCGTTGCCGGGGATTGATATAGATTGACAACGATTAAGTAGGGTGATAATCTAGACGAAGGGGTGGCTAATAACAATGGCCAGCCTCAAAGGAGAGTTCTAGCCTCCTACACCTTCCCCAATGCAAGAAACTATGGAAGCAGTATACTCACTCCAAATGTTCATGCCAACAACTTTGAGTTGAAGCCTCAACTCGTTACAGTGGTGGAGAATAACTGCTCTTATGGAGGAGGTCCCTTGGAAGATCCAAATCAACACCTAGCTATCTTTCTAACGATATGTGACATAGTTAAGACAAATGTGTACACCCAGACATCTATAAGTTACTGTTATTTCCATTTTCCCTGAGGGATAAGGCAACTCAATGGTTAGAAGCATTTCCCAAAGAAAGCATCAACAACTGGGAGGATTTAGTGAGGAAATTTTTGGCTAAATTCTACCCACCTCAGAGGATCATAAGATTGAAGACAGAGGTGCAAACCTTCACCAAAATGGATGGAGAATAACTTTATGAGGCTTGGGAGAGATACAAAGCCTTGATTAGGAAGTGTCCACCAGAATTTCTATGAGGGATTGACTCTAAAATTTCAAGAGGCCCTTTACTATTCAGCAGGAGGTTCAGTGCAACTAATGAAGACAGTTGAGGAAGCTCAAAATCTAATAGACACTGTAGCCAATAACCAGTACTTCTATGCTCATCAAAGGCAACGCCAACCAGCTCCAAAGAGAGGCGTGTTAAAACTTGAAGGTGTGGACACCATCTTGGCACAAAATAAGGTGATGCACCAACAGATTCAACAACAAATGGAGATGATGGCCAAGAGGATTGATGGTCTTCAAATTGCAGCAGTAAACACTACAAATCAACCATCACCTACATGGGGACAAAATGAAGAGAGCTATGAAGAGCAACAGCCTGAGCAAGTCTGATACATGCACAACCAAGGAGCTGGACAAAATGGGTTTCATGGAGATACCTACAACTCATCCTGGAGGAACCACCACAATTTGAGGTGGGGAGACAATCAAAACTAGCAGCCTTGGCAGAGAAACTCGAACCAAAATAATTCCAGAAACATAAACCATCAAAACCATTAAAACGCTAACCAAAACCAATACAGAAAACCATAAAATAATCAACCTTAACCCAACTACTATCCACCCAACAACCCATCTGCTAACCAAAACAACTATCATCCACCATCTACATCCCATGCTCAACCACAACCACATCAAGAAGCTCAAAGGATCTCCAACTTGGAGATGATGATGGAGAAGATGATCAAGCATCAAGAGCTGGCCAATTAGAACTATGAAGCTTCACTAAGAAACCTGGAGAGGCAAATTGGACAAGTGTCCAAGCAAACAATGGCTGAAAGACCAACCAGTGAACTTCCAAGTGATACCATTCCCAACCCCAAAGAAGAATGTAATGCAATCTAATTAAGGAGTGGAAGGCCCCTGAAGAATGACAAAAAAGATAACAAGAAGGCTGTGGAGAATGATATTGGCAGCAAGAAGCAAGTATGAGAAAAAGACAAGCAAGACCAAGAGGAGTCCGAACAGAAGGAGAAAGAGCTCCAGGCTTCAAAAAAAGAGAAACAAATCATGAAGGAGCATCCACAAGAATAGAAGAAGCCATACACTTCTTCCCTTCCATATCCTCAATGGTTCAACAGAGAGCTTAAAGACCAACAGTTCCCCAAGTTCCTAGAAGTTTTCAAGAAGCTGGAAATCAATATTTCACTTGCTGAAGCATTGGGGCAGATGCCTCTGTATGCTAAATTCCTCAAAGAGCTCATCAATAAAAAGAGAAGCTGGAATGAAAGGGAAATAGTGTTCTTAACCCAAGAGTGTAGTGCAGTAATCCAAAAAGGACTTCCACCAAAGCTCAAAGTCCCTGGGAGTTTCTTTCTGCCTAGCACCATTGGCAATATGTCTATCGATAAGGCATTATGTGATTTAGGATCAAGTATCAATTTGATGCCCTTATTTATGATGAGAAAGTTGTCTATCGAAGAAGGGAAACCTCTAAGGATGACCTTGCAACTAGCTGATAGATCAATGGTAATCCCTAAGGGAGTGGTTGAGAATCTCTTAGTTTAGGTGGGGAAGTTTATTTTCCCAGCGGACTTTGTGATTTTGGATTTGGATGAAGAGGGAGGTGATTCTATCATACTAGGAAGGCCTTTCCTAGCAACAACAAGGGCCATCATTGATGTAGAAAAGGGGGAAAGGACTTTGAGAGCACATGATGAGAAGATCATTCTGAATGTCTTTAAAGAAATGTAGCATACTATTGAAGAGAACAGCTACATGAGAGTTGAAAAGGAAGACTTAAACTGGAAGAAAAAAGCCAAGGAGGCACTCATCAGCTCACCTTTGAAGCAAAAGATAAACAGTGGAGAAGAAAAAGAGGGTGAGGAACATGTGAAGGCTGAGAAAAGAAGGCAGGAAGAGATTGAAGATTTGATCAATGGGAAGAAAGTCCCTAACATAAAACCTACCACCAAGAAAGAAAAGCCACCGAAGAAAGAAAAAAAGAGCAAGAAGAAGGTTCCAAAAGGGTGGAAAAACAGAAGAATCCCAACTGAAGGGTTCTCAAAAGGAGACAAAGTGCAACTGATATATCAACAATTAGAGACAGGCCAAGAAGCTAATGATTATTACACTGTCAATAAGATACTCTCGTTAGAGCATATAGAGATTGATCATCAAGGCACAAGAAGAAAGCTCACAGTGAGAGGGGACAAGTTGAGGCACCATAATCATCAGCCACCCTAACAAGGAACCAAAGTCAAGCTAATGACAATAAAAGAGCACTCCATGGGAGGCAGCCCATGATTTACTGTTCTTGCTTTTGTTTTACTTTCAATAATCAATAGTTCTTGTAGCATAAATTTAAGCTCTCTTGAGTAAATTTAATCACTACACACATCATCTTGAAGCATATGTTTGATTCCTAAGTTTGGTGTGCCTAAAGGCACTTTAAAATAGCTTTTCAAGCATGCTGATCATATGACCATTTTAGGATACTTACTCATTCATTCTATTTAAGTATATGGCCAAATATTAAGTTTGGTGTCTACATATGCTATGAATTTCAAGAAAAATCACTTTTGCTCAAAGGCTCAAATTCATGAAATAGATAAACCATACATTGCATCGTTCTATGAATTTATTGCATTAAGGTAGAAAGTAAAATGTTCCTTGTAATGAATATACTAATTATGATAAGCATTCATTGGGTTTCATCTGAGTCACCTAGCAGAAAACAAGTTTGGTGTTCACCAAAAGTTGTTCAATCTCTAAGGGGCATAGTTGGTTATTCATAAATGAGGAACATATAGCAAGTTTTGTTTTTCTTTATTACTTTTCACTTGATAAACACCACCGTACCAAATTCAAATTTTGAGCTTACCATTGCCTTGATTCAAATGGATAGGTATGAAAAAGATTGAGAAGAAGACAAAAGAATGCATGCAGGAACGGGTGTCACAAGGGGGAAAAGTGAGTCACATGTGCTTGGGAATTGTGTTCTCTTGGAAGCAAAAATCTATAAGGTTCAGCACCTAAGAGACCGAACCATATGCCCAATGAAGGGGTGATCCTTGTCATTACTCACCCTTACATGCAAGCCATTCATTCCCATTACCTCAACAATGACTTGCTCAATCCTCACCCTTCATTGCAACATAACCAAACCACCAATTCATTGTTTTTCTCCAACAATGCCTTCCCGTGCTATAAATCAGCCAGCAACACCTCTTAATCTATTTGCTTTTGTTTTATTCATACATCTTTCTCAAACAATTTACAGTAGCCCTCTCTTACCCAAACACATCACACAGTACCCAACTTCTTCTCCCTTCCATCCTAAATCGTACTTTAACCAAGGTTTATCCTTTATTCTTCCTCTTTCCCTAATTCATGGCTTCATCAAGTTCTAAAATAAGGAAAGGAAAGGAACCAGCTGAAGCTGAACCACCAACCTATGATGCCAAGAGATTTATGTCTCAATTTCATGAATCATGATATCATAGGTTAATGGAATCAAAAGAAGTCATTCCAGAGATGGATTTCAGATTGAAAGAAGGAGAATACCCCATCATGAGAAGAATAATAGTCATAGAAAAGAGATGGGAACTCCTATGTGAACCTCTCACATACATAAGTGCAACCATGATAAGGGAGTTCTATGCAAATGTTGTTAGGTCAAGCAAGACCATCCCTCCCTACAAGAGCTATGTTAGGGGGGTTGAGGTAGATTTCAGCCCATCATCCATCATGAGAGTCTTACAGATAAGAGTAATACCCTATGGAGAACCCAGCTTTAATGAAAGAATGATGGGTGAGAATGATCCCGATGAGATACTAAATGGTTTATGCTTTGAAGGCAAAAACTGGGAAAGGGACTCAAAAGGGGATCCAAGCCACTTAAAGAGAATTGATCTCATACCTGAGGCCAAAGGTTAGTATGAGATAGTTAGAAGATCTATACTCCTAACTTGAAATACATCTGACGTCATAATAAAGAAAGCAATTCTGACATACTGCATACTCAAAGGAGGAAAAATGAATATCCCACAACTCATAGCAGATAGCATCCAAGAGATGGCTAAGGATAGTGGCAAATCAAGTAGACTTGGTCACCCAAGTACTATTCTAAGGTTGTGCAATAGAGCAGGGGTACTCTTTGAGGATGCGGATACAGATCAAGTAAAGGGAAGCAGAGAAATCACCAAGCAAAGAATGGAAGGTGTCACTGACACCCATGAGGAGAGAAGAACTCAAGGAAGAAGAAGGAGACCACAAATGGAGGAGGGACAAGCTTCTAGTGCAATGGACTTGAGTCAAATACAAAGAACCATTGAAGAAATGTCTCAGCAATACGTGAAAGCCCAAGAGCAACAGAAGAATTGGCAGCTGAAGATGATGGAACAATAAGAAAACTTCCAGATGAAGATGATGGATTAGCAAAGGGACTTCCAAGCAAGATCCTTATAGAGGCAAATGGAACAAGTAGCTCAATTTCAAGAAACATTTAACAACCTGTTCCAACAACAAGCTAAGCAGGAAAAGTACATGTAAGATTTTCATCAATGGATAAATATATATCACACAGCTGGAGAGGCTAGGCAGGTAGACCGAATGGAGTATGATATAGACACTCAATCAAAGCTAAACTACTTAGTCGATGGTATGCTAGTGGTTAACCAAGAGATCAAGCCCTATCAAGAGTGGCCTGAGCTAGAAGCAGTACAAAGAGAAAGGGCTAGAAGAAATTTAGAGAGAATGGAGAAAGCATTACAAGATGATGGACTATGGGAAAAAGTGAATCCATCTCGATTCTCCCTAGAACCGTTTGAAGAACAAATGGAACAAAGAAAGAAGAAGAAGCAGGATCTAAAGAAGAAAGGAGAATCCAGCAAAGAAAAAGAGCACAAACATTAGAGGTGGTGGAGTTTCTTTTATAGTTTTAATTAAATAAGCATTATGCATATCTTAAACATGATATGCATCCAAATATTTTAAGTCTGCACTTTCATGTCTTAGTAGATTTCTTATTAGGATCTGCATTATGCTTGTTATCATTCATCTGCACTAAATTCTGTCTTGTTTCCCTTTTGCATCAATAAGAGAAAATGATTGAAATAGAAAGTAATTGTCCAATGTGGTAGGAGTAAAAAAAAGTCCAGTGGTGGTAATTGCTTGATTAGATGATAAGCTCAATAATAAAAGCTGCAGAATAGAATGTCATTTGTAGTGTGAACTCAGTTGCTGCTATGAAACCTTCAATTAATAAATATCCCTGGAGAATGAGGAAAAGTAAGAAAAGAAAAGCTAAGAATTAGCAACAAGAATGAAAGAAACAAATAATAAGGCTAGACACCAATAGCTTGGACCTTAGGACATATGCCTGTGGTACTATTTGTACTAGGATCTGCTTGGACAATTAGGTTCTGAGGAGTATTTTGAAACTGGGTAACTTGGATTAACTAATCCGGGATTACCAACTGAAAGTCCATTATCAAGAGCAACCTAGTTATAAAGAATTTAGTGACCCAAAGAGGTGCTGGGCATCAATGTCCCTAAGAAGAATTGTAAACCAAGTGTCTGTAGTGAAGAGGTATTGAGAAAAAAATTGAGCCAAAAGGCTGCTGCAACACTTGACACTGAGCTGCCATTAAGAAATAAGCTTTTGAAGTAATAGAAAGAAGGAAAAAACTAACAAGGATCAATACAAAAACAAGGAATTATAGCAGCAACTCTAGCGAATCCTTAAGGAGACATTTCATATCTGACAGCTAAGAATAATTGAGGTGCATTTTGTCTGCATAAAACCCCATGAACCAAATTTTTTTACCTGCTAAATAAGGACATATATGCTTCTCTGTTTTATTTCATTTCTTCTCATGTTTAGTGCTTGCTTGGGGACAAGCAAGATTTAAGTTTGGTGTTGTGATGACAAGTCATCTTATGCTAGTTTTACAAGCATTTTTCATTTGTTTCATTAGGTTTTATGCACTTTCTTGCACAATAAGTAAGTGATTAGAGTGTAATTTCATGATTATTTTGAGTCAATCAAACATCATTTATTTTATACAAAATCATTAGGTCTATGCAAGAATTATTGGTTTTATGAATGATGTAAAGACCTTGTGATTTTGGTGAGACTTTGATTGCTTGTTTGGTTGCTTTTAGGTGAAGAAATGAAGAAAGGGGAAGGCCAAACAGAAAAGTGCTACGTTCAGAGAAGGAACTCCACGCTCAGCAACACATTTGGAGTAGCGCTTGATTCCAAAGTGAGCGCCACGCTCACTAAGCTAACTTTTTCGGGCTTTTCAAGCTTGGAGGCAAAGCTCCTTGCTGTTCGTACACACTAGGAGCACTCACTAAGTTAACTTGGCGCTCTCTTAAAGAAACAAAGCACTCAATAAAGGCAGCGCTCAGCAAAGGCACGTAGCGCTCACTAAGAGAGCGCTAGGAAGAAAAAAATGTGCACCAAAGGAGAAAGGAACGTAGCGCTCGTTTAGTGAACTGAGCCTTTCCCTGGAGCAACCAAGCACCCCTGACCCACTTCAAACAATTGCCACTTGGATCCACTTCTTTAAGGCCAAACCAAAAAGCCCACTCAAAGTGCTTAATGACTGAAAATAGAAAATGTATAAATAGGAGAAAATTTGATTTGAGAGAGGACCTTCTTTTTTCTTTTCTCTTTTAATTTTTCCTTTCGAGAATTTGGAGAATTGGGATCAGATCTAATTTTGTTTTCTGTGTTCATTTTTCTTTCTTTTGCAACTTTTATTTTCTATTTTGGGTTTTCAACTCAGATTGAGGAATTGGACAGAAAATTCTTCTTCTGAGAATCATCTTTTTCTTTTCCTTTTTATAGTTCTAAGGGATCTGATCTTAGTTGTCTCTTTGATTTTCTTTCTTCTGAAATTTTTCATTTCTGTTTTGGTTTTTCTGCAATTTCTCTTCATCTCACACTTCTTTAATTTACTGCACTTTACATTTTCTAGCTAGGTTTTGAATCCCAGTACCCAAATCCCTTTATTCTTCATGCAATTTAAGTTTCCTGTCAATTTAGATTCAGCAATTCAAATACCTTGCACTTTAAGTTTCAGTTACTTACTTTTCTTGCAATTTAATTTTCAGTTCTTTTACTTTCTTGCACTTTATGTTTCTGCAATTTACTTCTTCTGCACTTTAAGATTTTGTCAATTTACCTCCTCCCTTTTATTTTCTTGCAATTTTACTTCTGTTAATCAAGTTTCACTCAAATAATCAAATGTTCGCTTAACTAAATTCATCACCATACTAAAGTTGCTCAATCCATCAATCCCTATGGGATCGACCTCACTTTGTGAGTTATTACTACTTGATGCGACCCGGTACACTTGCCAGTGTGTTTGTGTGGAATTATTTTTTTCCCTCATCAAAGGACGACCCAGAAACGGAGCTAGAAGGTCATCCTAACAAATGATCAAGAAAGGATCCTAACTGTTTCGAGGGTCGATCTCGGATGAGATCTTCTGATGAGGTCAGAGCAGTGGTGTCCGACTTGCTGAATCCAGTGGTGTTTCTGATCCTTGGTCACCGGAGGGTGGTGGTACATGCAAGAGACTCCAATGCTTAAGTTAGCACATGCTTTAGGCAGGATTTTGTGTTGAATTATAGTATGAGTTATACCTGGGTGCTCTAGTGTATTTATAGTAGTATGGAGTGACCTTTAAGATAAGTTAGTTATCTTATCTTATCTTTGAGAGAAGCCTCCTCATCTTTTTTAGGCTAGCTGCCTTCAAGGTGGGCTACGTCCTTTTGTTTAGGCCTACTTGGGCCTCTACGGTGATTTGGCCGAGCTCTTTAAGAAGAGATCGGTGACGATCCTCCTTAAGAGGTCGGTTGCTCCTTCTTTGATCATCCCGGACCGTATAGCTCGACCCAAGGTATGAACAGTGCCCCTACTCGAGTTCGACCTTTCCCTTGAGGTTGTGTCTTTAGACTTTGACCCCTTTGAGGAAGTCGTGCTCGACGATTCGCCTCTGGTCGATCTCTTGTATAATTCCTGTTGGGTTTGCCTTTGCTTGAATGTGAAGCGTTTCTTTCTTTCTTTAATTATAGCATGCGTTGCGCTTTCTTGGGAATGCGCGATGGTTTTTAAAGGCTCATTTAATTTCCTTTTGCCATTTCTTCTTTTCCCTCTTTGCATTTCATTTTGAAATTAAAGAAGGTTTTACTCTCGCTTTCAGTTTCTTCCTCCCTTTTCTCTTCTTCGCTCTTTGTTTGTTTTTCTGATTTTACGCCCCCGAGCCTCCTACCTCCATTGCTCAAAGAGGCGCTCATTGGTGCGTGTTTGTCGTTGCTTTTGTCTGAGCAGTTATCGCTCTTGCTCCTTCTTTTCTGCAGGTGAGTATTTCTTTTTCCTTCTTATGCTTTGATAGTCGCTTTTATGCATGCTTTTACTGTTGTATGGTTGCAAAGTTTTTATTTTTATTGAGTTTACCTTGAGAAGCTTGATTCTTTCTGTAAAAAGATTGCGTCTTTGTTTTTGATCGACGTTGTGATTTTTCCTGCTGCTCCTATGTGGGCCTTTTAGGTTTTTGTTACTATTGGTAGTTTTGCCTTTGTTACTGAATGTATGAAGAAATGATGGTACTTAGATTAAGCTCCTTGCATGTTTGAGAGTGTTAAGGCTTGTTAGGGTTCTGATTTTTGTGTCGTCTCCTTTTCTGGGTTCTTGTTCTGTTGTTGCCTCCAAAGGGTGCCCCTGGGTTTTGCTGAATACTCCTTGTTTTCGAAGTCCCTGGGGTGCCCTTTTTGGTTGCCCCACCTCTGTGTTGATTGGTTGTTCCTTCTCTTTTTTGATTTTATCTAAGTTGTTTAGTAGTGTTCCGAGGGTTACCTGAAACTAAAGGTCGATCTCGGATGAGATCTGTTATTGTGGCCAGAGCTGTCGTATCCGACTTGTTGACTCTGGAGGTGCTGATGATCCTTGATCACCAGAGGGTGGTGGTACCTGCAAGAGACTTCGATGCTTAAGTTAGCACGTGCTTTAGGCAGGATTTTGTGTAGAATCAAAGTGTGAGTTATACGTGGGTGCTCTAATGAGTGGATAATTTATACGCTTTTTGGCATTGTTTTTAGGTAGTTTTTAGTAAGTTCAAACTACTTTTAGGGATGTTTTCATTAGTTTTTATGATAAATTCACATTTCTAGACTTTACTATGAGTTTGTGTGTTTTTCTGTGATTTCAGGTAATTTCTGGCTGAAATTGAGGGACTTGAGCAAAACTCTGAAAAAGGCTGACAAAAGGACTGCTGATGCTGTTGGAATCTGACCTTCCTACACTCGAAATGAATTTTCTGGAGCTACAGAACTTCAAATGGCGCGCTCTCAACGGCGTTGGAAAGTAAACATCGAGAGCTTTCTAGCAATATATAATAGTTCATACTTTATTCGGGAATTGACGACGTAAAGTGGCGCTCAACGCCAAGTACATGCTGCTGTCTGGAGTTAAACGCCAGAAACACGTCACAACCCGGAGTTGAACGCCAGAAACATGCTATAACTCGGAGTTCAACTCCAAAGGAAGCCTCAGCTCGTGGATAGATAAAGCTCAGCCCAAACACATACCAAGTGGGCCCCAGAAGTGGATTTATGCATCAATTACTTACTCATGTAAACCCTAGTAGCTAGTTTAGTATAAATAAGACTTTTTACTAGTGTATTAGAGTCTTATCTGGTCTTTGACCATATCTTGGGACGATTAGTTCTCAGATCATGGGGGCTGGCCTCTCGGCCATGCCTGAACCTTTCACTTATGTATTTTCAACGGTGGAGTTTCTACACACCACAGATTAAGGGTGTGGAGCTCTGCTGTACCTCAAGTTTTAATACAATTACTATTATTTCCTATTCAATTCTCTTTTATTCTTATTCCAATATATACTTGCACAACAACTTGATGAATGTGATGATCCGTGACACTCATCATCATTCTCACCTATGAACGTGCGTGACTGACAACCACTTCCGTTCTACCTTAGGCCAGGGGCATATCTCTTAGATTCCCCATCAGAATCTTCGTGGTATAAGCTAGATAGATGGCGGCATTCATGGGAATCCGGAAAGTCTAACCTTGTCTGTGGCATTCCGAGTAGGATTCCGGTATTGAATGACTGTGACGAGCTTCAAACTCCTAAAGGCTGGGCGTTAGTGACAGACGCAAAAGAATCAAGGGATTCTATTCCAACCTGATTGAGAACCGACAGATGATTAGCCGTGCTGTGACAGAGCATATGACCATTTTCACTGAGAGGATGGGATGTAGCCATTGACAACGGTGATGCCCTACATACAGTTGCCATGGAAAGGAGTAAGAAGGATTGGATGAATGTAATAAGAAAGTATAGATTCAAGAGGAGCACAGCATCTCCATATGCCTATCTGAAATTCTCACCATGGAATTATATGAGTAACTATTTACTATGTTATTTTCTGTTTATTATTTATTTTCAAACTTATCATAAACCATTTAATCTGCCTAACTGAGATTTACAAGGTGACCATAGCTTGCTTCATACCAACAATCTCTGTGGGATCGACCCTTACTCACGTAAGGTATTACTTGGATGACCCAGTACACTTGCTGGTTAAGTTGAACGGAGTTGTGACCACACATAGTTGTAAACCATGGTATTGGCATCATGTTTTTGGCGCCATTGCTAGGGAAAGAAAAAGCAATGAATTTTACAAAATGCAATAACATATGAAACACAATTTCGTGCACCAAGTTTTTGGCGCCGTTATCGGGGATTGTTCGAGTATGGACAACTGACGGTTCATCTTGTTGCTCAGATTAGGTAATTTTCTTTTCAAAAGAAAAAACTTTTCAAAAAACCTTTTTCAAAATTTTTCTTTTCTTTTTCGTTTTTTTGTCCAAAAAATATTTACGAAAAAAAATTATTAATAAAAATACAAAAAATCATAAAATCATAAAAACCAAAAATATTTTGTGTTCTTGTTTGAGTCTTGAGTCAATTTTTAAGTTTGGTGTCAATTGCATGCTTTAAAAATTTTTCTTGTATTTTTCGAAAATTCATGCATTCATGGTGTTCTTCATGATCTTCAAGTTGTTCTTGACAAGTCTTCTTGTTTGATCTTGATGTTTTCTTATTTTGTGTTGTTTGTTGTTTTTCATATGCATTTTTCGTTTGTTAGAGTCCATGCATTAAAGATTTCTAAGTTTGGTGTCTTGCATGTTTTCTTTGCATTAAAAATTTTTTCAAAAATATGTTCTTGATGATCATCATGATCTTCAAAGTGTTCTTGGTGTTCATCTTGACATTCATAGTGTTCTTGCATGCATCATGTGTTTGATCCAAAATTTTCATGTTTTGGGTCATTTTTATGTTTTTCTCTCTCATAATCAAAAATTCAAAAATCAAAAATATATCTTTTCCTTTTTTTCTCCAAATTTTCGAAATTTTGGGTTGACTTGGTCAAAGATTTTTAAAAATTAGTTGTTTCTTACAAGTCAAGTCAAAATTTCAATTTTAAAAATCTTATCTTTTTAAATTCTTTGTCAAATTATTTTCAAAATCTTTTTCTTATCTTTATATCAAATTTTCGAAAACTCACTAACAATTAATGTGATTGATTAAAAAATTTGAAGTTTGTTACTTTCTTGTTAAGAAAGGTTCAATCCTTAAGTTCTAGAATCTTATCTTGTAGTTTCTTGTTAGTGAAGTAAGTAATTTTAAATTTAAAAATTAAATCTTTTTCAAACATATCTTATCATATCTTTTTCAAAATTTTATCTTTTTCAAAAATTTAATTTCAAAATATCTTATCTAACTTCTTATCTTCTTATCTTTTCAAATTTGATTTTAATATCTTTTTCAACTAACTCTTTGACTTTGTGTTTGTTTCTTATCTTTTTCAAAACCACCTAACTACTTTTCCCTCTCTAATTTTTGAAAATATCTAATCTCTTTTTCAAAAAAAAAAAACTCTTTTTGTTTTAAACTTTAATTTTAATCTTATCTTATCTTTAATTTTCAAAAATACTAACCTCTTTTTCAAAATTATTTTCGAAATTCTCCCTCTCTTTTCTTACTCTATTTAATTATTTAATTACTAACACTTCTCTTCACCTCTCTTCATCTAAAAATCCAAACCTATTCTTCTTCACCCTTCTCCCCTTTCTTCTTCTACTAACATAAAGGAATCTCTATACTGTGACATAGAGGATTCCTCTTCTTTTCTTGTTTTCTTCTCTTTCATATGAGCAGGAACAGGGAAAAAGGCACTCTTGTTGAAATTGATCCTGAACCTGAAAGGACTCTGAAGAGAAAACTAAGAGAAGCTAAATTACAACAATCTAAAGGTAACCTTTCAGAAACATTAGAACAAGAGAAGGAGATGGCAGCCGAACCCAACAACATCAATGCAAGGAGAATGCTTGGTGACTTCACAAAGCCAACGTCCAAATTTGATGGAAGAAGCATCTCCATTCCTGCCATTGGAGCCAATAATTTTGAGCTTAAGCCTCAACTAGTTGCTTTAATGCAACAGAACTGCAAGTTTTATGGACTTCCATCTGAAGATCCTTACCAGTTTTTAACTGAGTTCTTGCAAATTTGTGAGACTGTTAAGACGAATGGAGTTGATCCTGAAGTCTACAGACTCATGCTTTTCCCTTTTGCTGTAAGAGACAGAGCTAGAATATGGTTGGATTCACAACCTATGCATAGCCTGGACTCTTGGGATAAGCTGGTCACGGCCTTCTTGGATAAATTATTTCCTCCTCAAAAGCTGAGCAAGCTTAGAGTGGATGTTCAGACCTTCAAACAAAAAGATGGTGAATTCCTCTATGAAGCTTGGGAAAGATACAAGCAGTTGACCAAAAGGTGTCCATCTGACATGTTTTCAGAATGGACCATATTAGATATATTCTATTATGGTCTATCTGAGTTTTTGAAAATCTCATTGGACCATTCTGCAGGTGGATCTATTCACCTAAAGAAAACACCTGCAGAAGCTCAAGAACTTATTGACATGGTTGCAAATAACCAATTCATGTACACTTCTGAGAGGAATTCCGTGAATAATGGGACACCTCAGAGGAAGGGAGTTCTTGAAATTGATGCTCTGAATGCCATATTGGCTCAGAACAAAGTGTTGACTCAGCAAGTTAACATGATCTCTCAAAGTCTGAATGGATGGCAAAATGCATCCAACAGTACTAAAGGGGCCGCTTCTGAAGAAGCTTATGATCCTGAGAACCCTGCAATGGCAAAGGTTAATTACATGGGTGAACCTTATGGAAACACCTATAATTCATCATGGAGAAATCATCCAAATTTCTCATGGAAGGATCAACAAAAGCCTCAACAAGGCTTTAACAATGGTGGACGCAATAGGCTGAGCAATAGCAAGCATTTTCCATCATCTTCTCAGCAACAGACAAAGAATTCTGAACAAAACACTTCTAATTTAGCCAATCTAGTTTCTGATCTGTCAAAAGCCACTTTCAGTTTCATGAGTGAAACAAGATCCTCCATCAGAAATCTGGAGGCACAAGTGGGCCAGCTGAGTAAGAAAGTCATTGAAACTCCTCCCAGTATTCTCCCAAGCAATACAGAAGAGAATCCAAAGAAGAGTGCAAGGCCATTGATGTGATCAATATGGCCGAATGCACAAGGGAGGAGAAGGACGAAAATCCTAGTGAGGAAGACCTCCTGGGACGTCTCTCAAGCAATAAAGAGTTTCCTATTAAGGATCCAAAGGGATCTGAGGCTCATATAGAGACCATAGAGATCCCATTAAATCTCCTTCTGCCATTCATGAGCTCTGAAGACTATTCTTCCTCTGAAGAGGATGATGATATGACTGAAGAGCAAGTTGCTCAATATTTAGGAGCTATCATGAAGCTGAATGCCAAGTTGTTTGGTAATGAGACTTGGGAAAGTGAACCTCCCTTGCTCATTGGTGAACTAGACACTAGGCACCATGACCTTTGAAAAAGCTATATGTGATCTGGGGTCAGGGATAAATCTTATGCCACTCTCTGTAATGGAGAAGCTGGGGATCATTGAGGTACAACCTGCCTTGTTCTCATTACAATTGGCAGACAAGTCATTGAGACAAGCTTATGGAATAGTAGAGGACGTGTTAGTAAAGGTTGAAGGCCTTTACATCCCTGCTGATTTCATAATCATAGACACTAGGAAGGAAGAGGATGAATGCATCATCCTTGGAAGACCTTTCCTAGCTACAGCAGGAGCTGTAATAGATGTCAACAGAGGTGAATTAGTCCTTCAATTGAATGGGGACTACCTTGTGTTTAAGGCACATGGCCATCCCTCTGTGACAAAAGAGAGTAAGCATGAAGAGCTTCTCTCAGTTCAGAGTCAAGAAGAGCCCCCACAGTCAAAGTCTAAGTTTGGTGTTAGGAGGCCACAACCAAACTCTAAGTTTGGTGTTAAGACCCCATATCCAAACTCTAAGTTTGGAATTGGGACTATACAACATTGACCTGATCATCTTGTGGCTCCATGAGAGCCCACTGTCAAGCTAATGACATTAAAAGAGCGCTTGTTGGGAGGCAACCCAATCTTTATTTATCTAATTTTATTTTTATTTCATTGTTATTTTGTGTTTTATTAGGTGCATGATCATGCGGAGTCACGAAAAAAATATAAAAATTAAAAACAGAATCAAAAACAGCAGAAGAAAAATCGCACCCTGGAGGGAGGACATACTGGCGTTCAACGCCAGTAAGAAGCATCTGGCTGGCGTTCAACGTCAGAACAGAGCATGAATCTGGCGCTGAACGCTAGAAACAAGCAACATTCTGGCATTTGAACGCCAGGAATGTGCCTTGAGGAAAGCTGGCGCTGAACACCAGTAACAAGCATGGAACTGGCGTTCAACGCCAGAAACATGCTATACATGGGCGTTGAACGCCCAAACATGCTACACATGGGCATTGAACGCCCAGAACGTGCATCACCTCGGCATTTAAATGCCAGAATGGTATGCAAAGGCATTTTGTATGTCTATTTGGTGCAAGGATGTGATTCCTTGACACCTCAGGATCTATGGACCCCACAGGATCACCTCAGGATCTGTGGACCCCACAGGATCCCCACCTAACATATTCCCACCTTACCTCCTAATCCTATAACACTCTTCCCCATGTCACACTTCCCAACAACTTCAATCTCTCTTCCCAATTACCCCCTTCACCACTCACATCCATCCACTCTTCCCCATAAACCCCACCTACCTTCAAAATTCAAAAATACTTTCCCACCCAAACCCACCCTACATGGCCGAACCTACCCTCTCCCCTTTCCCTATATATATACCCTTCCATTCTACTTCATTTTCACACAACACAAACCCCCTCTTCTACACCTTGGCCGAAACACCATCCCTCACTCTCCTCCATATTTTCTTCTTCTTCTTCTTCTCTTCTTTCTTCTCTTGCTCGAGGACGAGCAATATTTTAAGTTTGGTGTGGTAAAAGCATAAGCTTTTTGTTTTTCCATTACCATCAATGGCACCTAAGGCCGGAGAATCCTCTAGAAAAGGAAAAGGGAAGACAAAAGCTTCCACTTTCGAGTCATGGGAGATGGAAAGATTCATCTCCAAAAGCCATCAAGACCACTTCTATGATGTTGTGGCAAAGAAGAAGGTGATCCCTGAGGTCCCTTTCAAACTCAAGAAAAATGAGTATCCGGAGATCCGACATGAAATCCGAAGAAGAGGTTGGGAAGTCCTAACCAACACCATGCAACAAGTCGGAATCTTAATGGTTCAAGAGTTCTATGCCAATGCATGGATCACTAGGAACCATGATCAAAGTATGAACCCGAGTCCAAAGAATTATCTCACAATGGTTCGGGGGAAATACTTAGATTTTAGTCCGGAGAATGTGAGGTTGGCGTTCCACTTGCCCATGATGCAAGGAGATGTACGCCCCTACACTAGAAGGGTCAACTTTAATCAAAGGTTGGACCAAGTCCTAATGGACATATGTGTGGAAGGAGCTCAATGAAAAAGAGACTCCAAAGGCAAGCCAGATCAACTAAGAAGACTGGACCTCAAGCCTGTGGCTAGAGGATGGTTGGAGTTTATTCAACGCTCCATCATTCCCACTAGCAACCGATCTGAAGTTACTGTGGATCGGGCCATCATGATTCATAGCATCATGATTGGAGAGGAAGTAGAAGTTCATGAAGTCATCTCCAATGAAATCTATAAAATAGCCGAAAAGCCCTCCACCATGGCAAGACTAGCTTTTCCTCACCTTATTTGCCATCTATGTTACTCAGCTGGAGTTATCATAGAAGGAGACATCTCCATTGAGGAGGATAAGCCCATCACCAAGAAGAGGATGGAGCAAGCAAGAGAGACCCTCCACGGATCTCAAGAGATGCATGAGGAAGCTCATCATCAAGAAATCCCTGAGATGCCTCAAGGGATGCACTTTCCTCCCAAAAACTATCGGGAACAACTCAACACTTCCTTAGAAGATTTGAGCTACAATGTGGAACAATTAAGGGTGGAACATCATGAGCACTCCATCATTCTCCATGAAATAAGAGAAGATCAAAGAGCAATGAGGGAGGAGCAACAAAGGAAAGGAAGGGACATAGAAGAGCTTAAGGACATTGTTGGTCCTTCAAGAAGAAGACGCCACTAAGGTGGATTCATTCCTTGTTCTTATTCCTTTCTGCTTTTCGGTTTTTATGTTGTGTTCATTTATGTTTTGTGTCTCTACTTCATGATCATTAGTGTTTAGTAACTATGTCTTAAAGTTATGAATAATTCCAATAATCCTTCACCTCTCTTAAATGAAAAATGTTTTTAATCAAAAGAACAAGAAGTACATGAAATTCAAATTTATCCTTGGATTTAGTTCAATTATATTGATGTGGTGACAATACTTTCTGTTTTCTGAATGAATGCTTGAACAGTGCACATTTTTCATCTTGTTGTTTATGAATGTTAAAACTGTTGGCTCTTGAAAGAGTGATGAACAAAGAGAAATGTTATTGACAATCTGAAAAATCATGAAAATTGATTCTTGAAGCAATAAAAAGCAGTGAAAAGTAAAAAGCTTGCGAAAAAAATGGCGAAAAAAATAGAAAGAAAAAGAAAAAGCAAGCAGAAAAAGCCAATGGCCCTTAAAACCAAAAGGTAAGGGTAAAAAGGATCCAAGGCTTTGAGCATCAATGGATAGGAGGGCCCAAGGAAATAAAATCCAGGCCTAAGCGGCTAAATCAAGTTGTCCCTAACCATGTGCTTGTGTCATGCAGGTCCAAGTGAAAAGCTTGAGACTGAGTGGTTAAAGTCGTGATCCAAAGCAAAAGAGTGTGCTTAAGAGCTCTGGACACCTCTAACTGGGGACTCTAGCAAAGCTGAGTCTCAATCTGAAAAGGTTCACCCAGTCATGTGTCTGTGGCATTTATGTATCCGGTGGTAATACTGGAAAACAAAGTGCTTAGGGCCACGGCCAAGACTCATAAAAGTAGCTGTGTTCAAGAATCAACATACTTAACTAGGAAAGTCAATAACACTATCCGAAATTCTAAGTTCCTAGAGAAGCCAATCATTCTGAACTTCAAAGGAAAAAGTGAGATGCCAAAACTGTTCAGAGGCAAAAAGCTACAAGTCCCGCTCATCTAATTAGAATTAATATTCATTGATATTTTGGAATTTATAGTATATTCTCTTCTTTTTATCCTATTTGATTTTCAGTTGCTTGGGGACAAGAAACAATTTAAGTTTGGTGTTGTGATGAGCGGATAATTTATACTATTTTTGGCATTGTTTTTAGGTAGTTTTTAGTAAGTTCAAGCTACTTTTAGGGATGTTTTCATTAGTTTTTATGATAAATTCACATTTCTGGACTTTACTATGAGTTTGTGTGTTTTTCTGTGATTTCAGGTAATTTCTGGCTGAAATTGAGGGACTTGAGCAAAACTCTGAAAAAGGCTGACAAAAGGACTGCTGATGCTATTGGATTCTGACCTCCCTGCACTCGAAATGGATTTTCTGGAGCTACAGAACCTCAAATGGGGCGCTCTCAACGGAGTTGGAAAGTAGACATCCAGAGCTTTCCAGCAATATATAATAGTCCATACTTTATTTGGGAATTGACGACGTAAAGTGGCGCTCAACGCCAAGTACATGCTGCTGTCTGGAGTTAAACGCCAGAAACACGTCACAACACGGAGTTGAATGCCAGAAACACGCTATAACTCGGCGTTCAACTCCAAAGGAAGCCTCAGCTCGTGGATAGATAAAGCTCAGCCCAAACACATACCAAGTGGGCCCCAAAAGTGGATTTATGCATCAATTACTTACTCATGTAAACCCTAGTAGCTAGTTTAGTATAAATAAGACTTTTTACTAGTGTATTAGAGTCTTATCTGGTCTTTGACCATATCTTGGGACGATTAGTTCTCAGATCATGGGGGCTGGCCTCTCGGCCATGCCTGAACCTTTCACTTATGTATTTTCAACGGTGGAGTTTCTACACACCATAGATTAAGGGTGTGGAGCTCTGCTGTACCTCAAGTTTTAATACAATTACTATTATTTCCTATTCAATTCTCTTTTATTCTTATTCCAAGATATACGTTGCACAACAACTTGATGAATGTGATGATCCATGACACTCATCATCATTCTCACCTATGAACGCGCGTGACTGACAACCACTTCCGTTCTACCTTAGGCCGGGTGCATATCTCTTAGATTCCCCAACAGAATCTTCGTGGTATAAGCTAGATAGATGGCGGCATTCATGGGAATCCGGAAAGTCTAACCTTGTCTGTGGTATTCCGAGTATGACCCAGTATACTTGCTGGTTAAGTTGAACGGAGTTGTGACCACACATAGTTGTAAACCATGGTATTGGCATCATGTTTTTGGCGCCATTTCCAGGGAAAGAAAAAGCAATGAATTTTACAAAATGCAATAACATATGAATCACAATTTTGTCCACCATGCTCCAGTGTATTTATAGTAGTGTGAAGTGACCTTTTTTGAGATAATTTAGTTATCTTATCTTATCTTTGAGTGAAGTCATCTTATCTTTCAATCCAGCCGCCTTTGAAGTGGGCCGCGTCCTTTTGTTTGGGCCTACTTGGGCCTCTATGACGTTTTGGCCGAGCTCTTTGAAGAGAGGTTGGTGTTGACCAACTTTTATCAGAGGTCGGCCGTTTTGGTCTTTATCCGAACCGGCTCGCCTAGCTCGACCCATGGTATGAACAGTGCCCCTGCTTGAGCTTCGATCTTCCCTTGAGGTCGTCCTTTCCAACCTCGATCCCTTAGGGATGCGTATTCGAGCATCTTGGTCCAAGCTGTACTTCTGTTGGCGAGTTTTACGCTAAGTTTAAATACGAAGCATTTTTTTATTTTTTGCCTCTTTTGCCGCGTTTGTTTCTCTTGGGAATATGCACGGGCCTTTAATGCTCATTGATTGGGCTTTACATTTTGCTCTTTGCTGTTTCTTTTCCCTCTTGTAACTTCGTTTGAAAATTAAAGGAGAGGTTTTCCTCTGCAATCTTTGCGGATTTTATGGAGGTTGGGTACTTCTCTGTTCGGCCTCCTTTGAGTTGACGTGTGGATTTTCTACCTTTTCCTTTTGGATCATGCCTCGCTTTGAGTTTCTGTTGTCTAACCTCTGCTTTGGCAAAGTGATCTTTGCGGCTTAGTGTCCGTGCTTTCATTAGCTTGTCCGATAACATTGTAGTGTTCTATGGAACCTTTTTAGTTTATTCGAACAATTATGTAGCCCTGTTTTTGAAATCGTGCCTTCTTTGAGCGGAGTTGTTCCCTTTTTAGCTAAGCACTTTTGAGCCTTAAGTTGTTTTCAACATTTTTGGCTTTTGACTTGTTTTTTTCTCGAAGTCGTACTTGTTTCTTTGGGTCGCGCCTCTTCTTTAGCTGACCCGTACTTACCCGACTTGAGAAGGGAGAAGAGCTCATACTATACATGTCAGTGGAAAGTCGGGCTATATCCTCGGCTCTGGTCCGAGAAGACAAAAGGGGGCAGCAACCTATCTACTTCATCAGCAAAGCCTTACAAAGGACACAGCTGAATTATCAAAAGATAGAGAAGTTTGCTTATGCTGTTGTCCTTACATTTCAAAGGTTATGACCCTATTTCCATGCTTACACCATTAAAGTCCGTACTAATCAACAATGAAAAATATTCTACAAAAGACAGACTTAGCTGGGAGGATCCTGTAATAGGCGGTCTAGTTGTCTGAGTTCGATCTAAGATACAAACTCAGACAGCCATCAAATCACAATATCTCGCCGACTTCATCGCTGAATACACTAAAAGTCCTAGAAACCCCACTTCATCGCCGACTTCATCGCTGTACATTAATGGATCATCAAATAAATCCAGAAGCGGGGCTGGCGTTATCTTAGAAAGTGACCAAGGAAGTTGGATAGAACTATCCCTGAGGTTTCAGTTCCCTGCCTCTAATAATTAGACAGAATATGAAGCTCTACTTGCTGGTTTGAAGCTGTCTAAAGAGATGGAGGCAAGAAAGGTGGTAGTAATAACATGATAAATTAATGGCACCTATCAAGCTAAAGACCCCAAATGAAGAAATACTTGGATGAAACATGAGCACAACTGGCACACTCTCCTGAATGTGAGGTCCGACATATAACTCATGAACATAATGCCCGAGCTGATGCACTATCAAAATTGGCTAGCACTAAGCCAGGGGGCAACAATAGAAATCTCATCCAAGGGACCCTACAGACACCATCCATATCAAAGGAAGAAAAAGTACTGACTGTACATACTCAACATCTAGGGTGGATGACTCCCATAATCAACTATCTCAACCTTAATATGCTCCCCAAGGATGAAAAGAAGGCCATAAAGCTTGTGAAGGAGGCACAAAACTATACCCTAGTTCACAATATCCTATACAAAAGAGGGATATCAACACCCCTCTTAATATGTGTCTCGACATCCAGCACAAAGGAAGTCTTGGAGGACATACATAGTGGCATATGTGGAAACCACCTAGGAGTTCAGTCACTACCTAAAAAAGTGATCCGAGCTGGATTCTTTTGGCCGACTTTATAGAAAGAAGCTGCCGAGTTCGTCAAAACATGCCCACCTTGCCAAAAACACACTAATTTCCGTGTAGCACCTTCTAAGGAACTCATCAACATCACCTCATCATGGCCATTTGCTAAATGGGGGTTGGATTTGCTTGGACCATTCCCCCAAGCCCCAGGCCAAGTCATGTACCTCATAGTAGGGGTTAACTACTTTACTAAGTGCATTGAAGTAGAACCATAGGAAACCATCACCGCTCAAAGAAGTCAGAAATTTGTGTATAAAAATATAGTCACAAGGTTTGGAGTTTTTCATTCCATCGCCACAGACAATGGAACACAATTTACCGACTCGACTTTTAGAAACCTGGCATCCGACTTGAAAATCAAGCACTAGTTCACATTTATAGAGCACCCCTAGTGCAATGGACAAGCTGAAGCTACCAACAAAGTCATATTGTCCAGACTAAAGTGTCGATTGCAAGACGCGAAAGGGACTTGGGCTGACGAGCTTCCTCAAGTCTTGTGGGCTTATCGAACCACTCCACATTCCACAATAGGAGAAACACCCTTCCGATTCGCATAGGGAATGGAAGCAGTAATCCCTATAGAAATATCTGAAAAAACACCTAGAGTACTATTTTACGACGAGAGAGTTAACACCCAGGCCCAGAGAGAAGAGCTCGACCTCCTACATGATGTCCGAGAAAGAGCTCGGATTAAGGAGGAAGCTGAAAACCAAATGATGGCTTTATGGTACAACAAAAAGGTGATCAAAAGGAGCTTCACCATCAACGACCTTGTCCTGGTTTGGAACGACTTGGAACACAGAAGTCAGGTGAAGGGAAGCTAGCTGTCAACTGGAAAGGACCCTGTAAGATAATAGAGGTTCTAGGTAAAGGTTCTTATAAGGTGTCCGATCTCCAAGGACAGGAGCTCCTGAGGTCTTGGCACACTGGTAACCTAAAAAGATACTACAGCTAAAAGCCTTGTACCTAGGTGCACTCTTTTCCCAAAAAGAAAGGGTTTTTTAATGAGGCACCAATACAAAGACTAGGGGCACCCAAGCCTTTAGTGTATAGCTATGTAAGGAAATTTCTTAAACAATAATTAAAGGTTCCTGGTCTATTTCTTTTTCTAAGTTTCCTATCTCAAACGCATTAACTTAATCTCGACAAATCACAAAAATCATTAACCGACCTAAAATGGTCGGCAAGACAAAGCGACGAAGTACAAGTTAATGTAAGAAGTTATACAAAGAACTTCTACAAAGCGATCCCAAAATAGGTCGGATTGAAAATAGAGTTGTAAAAATAACATAGCAAATGTTCGATTACTCGAAGTCGGTCATATTTAAGGAAATTAATAATGAATGACCTAAAGAGCTAAACTAAATCATACTATAGAGACTTAAAAAGTACTCAACAAGTAACTAAAAGCAAAGTGTTCTACCCACTATTAAAAAACTAAATGTCATAAACCCATAAGTTGGGATATCAAACACTAAAAGTAGATAAGAACTTAAGGCTTCTTGCCCATAAGAAGGTCAAGATCCTTGCCAGTAGCAACATCTTTAGCCTTAGTCGAAGAAAGGGGAAGCATAGAGATAGGCACGGCTGAAACAACCTCAGGAGCAGAAATGGAAGACTCTACCTCCACTTCTTTAGAGGGATTACCCGAGGTAGAGGTTTGGCCGACTTGAGGTCTCGAGGCCTTAGGGTTCACAGGAGCCTCTTCCACATCTTTAGAGTCAGGTGCAGGGACTATATTCCCATCCACTACAATGTTGTTCACGCTAAAGAGAAAAAGGTCAAGGTCGGGTGCCAAGACCTTGACTTGAGACTCCAAATTGATGAATATTCATCCATCCCAAACGCGGCCAGCTCCCAAGATTTCTCAAGCTCCACCTTCAGCTCCTTCACCTCCTCCTTCAACACCAGCCTCTCGCTATACACACGAGTGTAGGTCTCCTGGTATTTCTTGGACTTCTCTTCAGCCAAAGCAACTGCTGCCTCCGACCTCGTAGCCCTCTTTCTAGGTCCGACCTCAAAACATCCCCGTCCTTCTCCAACTCCTTATTCAGCTCACCTGAATTAGAGAGCCTTTCAACTCCTTAGCAACGATGGCACACACTCTTACCGTTTGAAAGCCTCCCCGGGCTAAGTGTTGTAGGTGGTTCTGGGTGGCGACATCATCTATGCTAAGATGATGATAAGGGAGCACATTCCTCTCGCCCCAGGTCAAGGCATCGAAGCAGCTCGAGTAAATACGGTCCTCATCATCTACCTTCTATTTCTTAAAAGGAGGCTCAGAAGATGAAGGGGACTCAAGAGAAAGCTCATAAGACATCGGCCGGGATAGGGGAGTGAGGAGAATGACCTTCGAAACACCAGGACCCGACCCCGACTTCTTTCTCAAAAAAGATCGAACAGATGATCTTGCCCCGACTTCTTGTGACATGGCTCCAACGTCTTTTTGCTGTCGAAGGTTCTTCGGAACAAGGGTCTTTTTCATATTCCGTAGATACTTCATTGCTGACTTGGGAGCCATACTTTCTGCAAAGCAACAAGAAACAAAGTCAGAATCAACATTTAAAAAGCGAAAAGAAATTCAACCCTCAAGGGAGGAAAGAACTGCCAAGGTCTGATTTCAGAAGGCTACGATCTCACATATACCACTTTGTGTCAAAATGAGGATCATGACCCCAAGTACCAAAAAAAAAATCTACGATTCCCCTCTCCAGGTCATCCAAGTTGGACAAATCCTGTTTAAGATTATTAAGGGTGTCCTGCCAGTACAAGGGAAATAAGGGTTCTTGACTCTCAGAAAGGAAGAAAGGTCGGGTATCCACAGCTCCTTTTTTCTTAAAAAAGTGATTCTTAAAGTCATGAAAAGAGTCGTCAAAAATGGAAAAGGCCTTCCAACCCTGAACAACTCGGAAGGATATCCATCTCGATTTCTTAGTCGAGCTGTATGGTTTGGTTGCAACAAAGAGATAAAAGAAAACATTCAAGGTGGGTTGGACGTCCAACTCCTGACATAGGAGCTGGAACATCTTCATGAAAGCCCAGGAATTCGGGTGCAGCTGAGAAGGGGCAAGGTTAGAAAATCGAAGGACCTCCACTTCAAAATCGGTAAAAGGAAGACGGACACCAAGCCTATTAAAGAAACAGTCATAGGCATAAAAGAAAGGTTGTTCAGACTCTACTATAGGGGGAAAACAGACTCTCTCCTGCCGATCAGGTGGCTCTAAAACATAGCTTCTCTCATCCTCCCTATTCTCACAAATACTATGGTATCTACAAAACATGTCACAATACTCTTTGTCGGTCACCGGTACACAAAACAATACTAACTACCCAGACCCGAAGAGCACAGGGAACCTTAATTGACATGTTCAAAATAACCTTGCGAGACATAAACGCTACACCTACAAAGCCCAAAATAAAGCAGGCAGTCACTAACAGAAGTCGAAGCTCAGCCAATACAAGTCGGGCAAAACAACCAAATCAAGGAAAAGATACTTCTGTGAAAATCTTTTCACATAACAACCAAATGGCGCCCTTTCGACACCACATTATATCGAAACAACACCATTAGGGCCAGTACAGTGTGTAAAAGACAACAGCAACACAAATTATAAGCAAAGATTCTTCTCAAGCAAAAAAGAAAGGTCTTTCATTCGACAAACATTTTCTACTTGTCAACCGCGTCACGTCAAGCCCACAAGAAAATCAAATACAGATTTCTTCAAAGCAGAAAACGCAAAGATAACAAAAGCAAACTAAACAACAAACAGGTCTTAAAAGAGAGAGAGATGAGGGAAATACGAGAACCAACCTGGAAGAAGATGAAAAAAGGGAAGAGCATGACAAAGAAACGGCAAAACTTGAACGATCCCCTTCATCGCGGCAAAAGCAAGCAACCTTGCAAAACACCAAGATTGGAAAAACTTGAAGTAACAGAGATGACCAACATGACACGAAGGAGTACTTGTAGCAAAGAAAAGAAAGTAAAATAATCTTTCAAGAGTAAAGAAAATGGAAAAATATATGTTAGAATATAAAAAAATATATTAAAAATAAATAAAACATTATAAACTTTTATATAAAACTCAACTGCTTTAGTGGTTAATTTTTATTATACACGTAAGTTTTTTTATTTAATTTTTCTCTTATTTTTTTTATTCTTTTTTTATTTAAACAATATAAAAAATATATAATTTTCTCTTTATTTTTATTTTTTTTTCTCTTTTTATGCCAACAAAGCATTAATGGGAATTGTTTTTATTCTCAAAACTTGAATCCAAGTTGATAAAATATAGAACAGTCATAGTAATATTCCAATAGGTATGTCTTAAATGCCAAAAAGAGTAGGTTCTCAAAAGGATCAGGACTTAATTTTCGATGAGCAAAAGCTTTTCAGTCCATCAATGAATTGCTTACGAATGTGACGGGAAAAGACGATTGTATTTCTAAGAGAATTAGGAACTAGTAATTTTTGTAATTTATAATTATTAAATAGTTAATAATAATTTTTTTAGTAATGTAAGATTTTATTTAATAATCTAAAATTATTCATTTTTTGTTACTAATTATGTACTAATTAGAATTTAATAAAGTTGTTGGCGTTAAATTTTTTCTTTCCATTATATAAAGCAATGTCGAGTGGCACCGCCTTCAATTCCACTTCACCTTTTCTTTTTTTTTTCTTTCTTTTTGTCAAAAGGCAACGGGCATTGCATGTGCTCCGTATTAGGGTGAAACCATCATAAAAATAATAATTCTGATATATCTACATTCTTTATAATAATCATTGTTTTAATATTGACATTTTTTCAACAACTAAATACGTTTTTTTCTTATTTTAATTTAAAAATAATTTAAATACATAATTAATTAACATTAAATAAATGAGTATAAGTATGATTTTGGTCTCTAATATAAAGGTCGAAAATCGATTTCATCTCCAATTTTTTTTCGTTATAAAATAGTTTCTAAAATTTCAGTTTATTTTAAAATCGTCTTTTTTATCAATTTTATTTTTTTATACCAAATTATCCTTCATTAAAAAATTATAAAATAAAATAAAAGAAAGAAAGCCACGGAAGGGAGAAAGAGAATCGGGATGGGGGGAGGGGAAGGGAGAAAGAGAATCGAAGGGGGAAGGAGAATCGGGGGGAAGGGGAGGCCGCACCACCGCCTGTGGTCGGAAGGGAAAACAGAAGCAAGAGAGAAGAAAGTTAAGGGAGAAGAGAGAGATCGGAAGGGAGAAAGTTAAGGACCACTGCCACTGCTCCTCGCCGTCGCCGCCGCCGCTCCTGCTCCTCGTCGTTCAGTCCTCGCCGCTCGCACTGCTACCCGTGTCCTTGCCGCTGCTCCACGATCCTCACCGCCCGCTGCTTCTTCTTCTCTTGAACTGGATGTTTTGTGGAATTTCTGAATTTTTTGTGAAATTTCTGAATGTCATGCTCTGTTAATGAATCTCTTCTTTTGATTTGGCTTGAATTTGTAATATTGTTGCTGCTGAGTTTTGATTGTTTTGATCTTTTGAGTTTTGATTTTATGAGTTCTGATTTTTCGAGTTCTGGGTTCTAATTTTCTGTGGTGGGGGTGGTGATAGATTTTGGTGTTGATGATGATGGTGGGGGTGGTAGTGGGTTCTATTTTGAGTTTTGCTGTTCTTTTAATAATGATGATAATGATGACCATGATGATAATAGTGGTGGTGGATTCTGGATTTAGGCTTGTGTTCTGCTTGCTTCTGTTGAATTTGGTTGATTTTGGGGTGAAGGGGGAAGGGTATTTTCGTCCGAAAAACGATTTTAAAATAACTGAAACTTTGGGGACCATTTTGTAACGAAAAAAAAGTTAGAAACGAAATCGATTTTCGACCTCTACGTTGGATACCAAAATCATACTTGTATTTATTATCCGAATATAAAAAATATGTAGTATATGAATAACATTTTACTAAAAATAATGAGTTGTAAGGTGTCTTTGCATGTGAAGTAGTATAGTGGGAATTGCAACACCTAATCCCCAAAAAAAGATTGTGGCAGTCCCTCTTCATCATTTAGTAATATGATAATAGTCTCTATATCATGATCAATATGTCCCCATTTCATTTTCTGCATATATTTCATAAATTTGTGTCTAATTTTTGTCAATTATCAACACCATTATTTCATTCCACTTAAGTTTGTACTCGATGAGTTTCTGAAAAATTGTTGTGTTTGGCAGTGTTACATCTATTCACAATTATATCTATTATTTTTATATGCACTTTATATTTTATGTATTATTGTTGTATATAATTTTCTATTTTCGGAAATAGAGTTAAATGATGAGATAAGAAGGTAGAGAATGTAAAAAATATAAAAGAAAATAGTCTTTTAGTTCTAAAAAAATTAGACTTAAAATATATATTTAAGAGTCAGTATAAATATAACTTTTTTATATGAAAAGAATATGAATAAAAACATTGCATCTCAATGTTGATTTTATTGTTTTTTGCGTTTAGTAAATTAAATAAGCTAATAGTCAAAATTGTCTCTGAAAAATCATCCGATCTTCATTTTGGTCTCCAAAAGATAAAATCAATTAAAATAGTCCTGAAAAGATAATTGTATTAGTCAAGTTCGTCGTGCCATCATCTGAGTAGCTGACGTGGCTAACGTTCGCTGACTTAGAACATTAATTAACAGTGTCGCAATCCAAAAAACGACATAGCTTTATTTTTTTTGTCCCAAGTCGTTATACGAAGTCGTTTAATCTTTAGAATGAATATTTAATCATTTCTCTCCATCATCATCACTCCTCAATTTCTTCTCTTGAAATCGCAATACAAGGCTTCCTCTTCTCCGACGAGCACAGTCCCTCCCTCGTCGCTCCTGGCCCCACCATCATCCCTCTCAGCCTCATCGACTTCCCTCCCTCACCGTTTGCCGCTTCCAATCGTTCTCCATTCCCGCTCGACGACATTTCACCCGTAATTGCCTGCGCCATTTGCTTCCTCGATCGGCCGCAAGCTCTATGGCTTCTGCACTGCCTTTTTCGCCCGAACCGCTTCAGCTACCTTAGTGTCATTTTGCTTCTCCTCCCCTTCTTTGGTCTCATATTCGTTATTGATGTTGCTGATGTGGTTATGAAGCGGAGGAGTGTAATTTTTGTTTTGGTTTTGGGTGTGACTGTTGCTGTGGTGGTTGAAAGAAGAAACAACATACCCGTTGCACAACATATTTTTGTAACAAATATTTATCTATATAGCAGTTAAGGATTTTTATATGTTTTTGGTTTTATTTTGTAATTATTCTAGGTTTTGTTTCACCAATTTTTTTGGTTACTAAAATTGTTCAATTCTTTTTTAAATTTTAGTTACAAAATTTCTGATAACAAATCTTTAGAAAAAATACATAAATTTCTAAATAAAAACATAAATTTATGGATGAAAATACAGAATATTTGTGTTTATTTTCATCTTTGACAATAAACACAAATCTATTGCAATTGATTTTTAAACACTCAGCGGTATTGCTGAGTTAATAATTGTAAGCCGAATTGATTACTCTCTCATCTAGTTAATAGAATGTTTATATATATGTTTATAAGAGTTAGTTCACATGACGCTAAAGTGTTGATTTCAATTTTGTCGCTTAAAAAATTTAATTTGTCTCACACTTTCTTCAACTGTAAATTCCTTTCTTTTTCCGGTGTAAACTAGTCATTAAATTATTACGATGGCAAAAATAACTGCAACTCTGCAACACCTAAATATTTTATGCAATAAATTGGTGGCAAAAAAATATATTGATTCATAGTTATTATTGAGTAAAAGTTTAGTGAACAAACTGATTCTTTTGATTCTTATCAGCATAAAGTAGTCGATAAAAATGAGATTTTCGTAATAACATGAATTTTAACTGCATTTTTTTGTTTGTATCATTCAGCAGCATATATTTCCAATAGAATAACTAGTGCACCTAGGAATAGGAAAAGGCAATTTTTTTCATGAAAAATGGGATGTGGAGGAACGCAATTTTTTTTTTTTTTATGGCAGTGGGAGTGGTATTTATCCAACAACTAGTAATTTTTGGTATTTTACAAATATATAATGCAGTGCAGAAATTATTAACGGTAATTTCACTTTTTTTTTATTTTTAAAAAATAAAAATTGCTATCAGTAATTTTGTTTTTTAATTTTAAAAAAGTAAAACCTAGAGATTTTACTTTTTAATGGAAAAATAGAAATTGTTATTAATAATTTCAAATTTTAAATTAAAAAAAAAAAGTAAAATCACTATAATGATTTTGTTTCTTTTCGTAAATCACCCCATATTATTCTGATAAAACCCTGAAAAAAGCTAATATTTTTTGTTTCATACAAAAACCTACCATATATATATATAAATTAAAGAACCTTCCTGGAGGAATTGTCATGGTCACATATTTTTTGAAAAGAAATCATTATTACTATGGCAAAGGAGAAAATATAGTACAGAATGAGTTATTGGCTGTCATAGTTTGAGAAGCAAAAAAAACTAGCAAAGGGACAAATTATCATCGCCAAATGTCTCTCTTAGAATCCTTCTGCGTATTAGTGCCATTTATCGGGAAAAAACTATGAATAGAAGAGGAAGAATTTTAATTTAGTGGGGTTTTAACGTACGAGGAAATCCTTATCTTTAGAAAAATATTCATTTTCTTTTCACACATAATCATTCTTAGACTTATGACCATACTTTTTATAGGGTCCATCTAGTGTATAGATGTGCTTTGGTACAAATTTACAGATTTTTGTTTTTTATTGATTTAAAAGTGTATCACTAAAAGTGTTGCTTAAAGAAAAAGTGTTACCCTTAATCGTTAACTTGGCTCTGATACCAATTTTTACCAATTTTTGAAATTAACTCTTCATATTTTGCTTCGAATAAGTTTATAATTTGTATAGATTTGATTGGTGGTACTTTATAATTTGTAATTTCATAATCAAAAGTATTGAGCATTTCTACTATTACTAATTCTGATTTCATTTTTATAGTTTTTCAATCTTGTTTTAGTTTATAATGTTCTTTTTTGCATTGATTATTGTATATAAAATCTTTTATCTGTTTGTCTTTTTCTTTAATATAATTTTTCAAATTCTCCAAAACTTCTTTTATTTCTACACTTTCTGTTGTTTCTAAATGTCTTTTTAATTTTTTAACTTCATTCTCCATTTTTTCTTTCAACAGCTTTAATTCTTTTAAGTCATAATATGGTGTTTCAGGCATTTATAAATTTTTTAAGTTTAGCTCCAACTTGTTTATATTTGCTCTTATTTCTATCCTTTTTATTATAAGGTCATTAATTTCGAACTGAAGATTATTTAATTCCCTTTTATACTCATTTATTTTACTTTTTAATTTTTTCGCCCTTTTTCTTTTTATTTTGTTTTCTGGTCTTTCAATCTTTGTATACTTCATTATTTATCTTAGAATTTCTGCAAATTCTATCATCGATTCATCACTATTTTCTAGAGATTCTATTAATTTTTCTAACTCTTTAACTTCTCCTTTCAATTTGTCATAGATTATTTTTAGAGCTTCAAATGCTCTTTGATTTATTTCAGAAAACTGTAAATAATTCAACCGATTTTCTCTTTCAAAGAGCTCTTGTTTCTTGTCTTGATATGTTACATATATTTTCTCTTTATTTATTGTCATAACTTAGTGTTTAGGGTTTCATTTAATTTTTCGACCTTTTTTGTTAATTTTTTTATTTCAGAATTTTCTTCTTTAATCTTTAACTTAGATAAACTTAAAGGGCTATCAATTTTGGATTCTCTTATTTGAAAATTTGATGAAACTAATTTTCCTGATGGTTCTTTTAGTAAAAGAACTGGGTTTTCAATAGCTTTATATTTTGGTATTTCTGTTTTTACAATTTTCTGAAATAATTCATCGACATAAATTCTTTCTCTGTTTTTAAATATTATACTATGATGGCTATTTGTCAAAGCGTAATTTATTGCATATGTAATTGAAAATGGTTCATCGTCTTGTTCCATTAGATTCTTTCTGTGAAATTTATAAGCCAAACCTATAGATCTTCCAAGATTTTCAGTTGATAAAGGTATATCATATCCAAGATGGGCATTGAATTTAACATTTACGTTTGCCAAGTTTCCATGAACAATTCCAATTATTTGATCTATTGGGTCATCAGTAATTCTTTTGTCACAGATTGCTAAGCTTATTGGTGAATTAATTCCTTTCATATATGTAGATTTGATTAAGACTTGTATAGTACTAATATGAATCCATCCAATTTTAGATCTTTTTTGTTGATCCTTAATTTTCTCAATCTGTTTACTCAATTCTTCATCATTTATCAAAGCTATTTCAAGTTCTCCATTAGCAGATTTTATCTTTATAGGGGCTTCAAGTTGAATTTTTTCCATAGTATATTATATTTTTTCTATTAAAAACTTCTTTTAAAAGATTTTGTTTATTAAAATTTTCATTTGATTTGAGATTTAATTCTGTTTTTAGAACAGCCTATTTTTCATTATCTAATAAGGCAGATAATCTATAATAATCAGATTCTTCCGTTAATTCTAAACTTTCTAAATAATTCATGACTATGAGATTAAGATAAAGGCGTACCTTTCTGGAGAAAAACTTCCTTTATTTAAAATATTTTATATAAGATGTTTTTATCTCCAGAGGGGAGTTTAGAATTGGTGTTTCCTAAGGGAATTCTTCTTCAAACTATAGAATCGCCTCGGCCGCTTCCTCCTTGCTCTCCTAGCATATGAGTACTCTTAGCTTCCTGCTTTCTATAGTTTGATGCCTTCTACAATTGACTAAGCACCCTATTTATAATGATTGGGTCTGATGGACAATTCCCATCCTTACCCTTCTTATGACGTCATTGCTTACGTCATTGTTTATTATCTTGCACCAGCTACATTGTTGGTGTTCTATGACCTAAGCGCTTACGTCACTATGCAATAATGTTGAGAGATGCTTCAGATGTGCTGTCCTCCTCTTTCATCATGTGACCTTCAGATGCGTTGTCTTCTTCCTTTATCATGTGGGTTGATTCCGTTTCATTATTGCTTTCTTCAGATAACTCTGAGACACATAGCTGGCACTTGTGGTCTTCTCTGTCTTTTATCAAATAGCAGAGATTTCTCTTTATCCCTTCAGGGAGCTTTTCTAAGAGTCCAGATAAGTTGTAGAATGCTGATTCAAATTCCACTAAGAGTCTCATCTCTCTCTCTCTTCAATTTCATTCCTTTTACTGGACACAAACAAAGTATTTCTGCTTTTATAATTGATTCTTGTGTGAGATTCCCTTGTTATCTTTTGAGTTCTTTCGAAGACCCTTGCTAGTGTGCTGGCTAGTCTTCCTTCATGACTGTAGATTGTTAAATCTTGAACTTGATCAATTGGTTGAAAATTTCCTGGGAAGACGGACATGAATATTACTTGGTGTACTGGAACCAAGCATTCTTCTTCTTCATTAAAAATAGGTTGACTGTTCGTAAATTTTAGGGATATATCCCTTGGATTTACGTTGTCAATCATATTTTTAAATCTCTTTACTGCATCAACGAATCCTGTAGGAAACTCACTAATAATTTTCAAATCATTAAAAATTAAAATTGTATCAATTAATCTATACTGGAAAAACTGATAGGTGTCAGACAGGGAAGCTTCTGGACATATAACCAGCTTTGTTAACTGTTCTTTGGCAATAGGATAATATCCCAAGATTGCCCTTTTTTCTTCAGTCCAATTTAGGACTATGTTAAGGGTTTCTCTGAGATTTGATCTACAGACCCTTTTCTTTTCCTTGATTTCAGCCCTTGTAGGAATGTTTCTTATTATTCCTGTTCTCTGGGTTTGAATTGGAGCTTTATCTGCTCTTTTTAGGGTTTGCTCTGGATGAAGAGCTTCATATTCCCTGAAAGATTCCTTTGCTTCTTCCAGTGTTAAAAATCCTCCTTTATGAATTATCCTTGATTGATGTGTAAATGGTGCTGCTTTTTCCCAGGCATCATATACTCCTTTCATGGGGCCATTATAAATTACATAATATTTTTTACCTTGGGTGGATTTTTTGATAATTTTAGCAATTGTTTTATTTTCTGGAATTTTTTCTTCACCTGATTTGTCCACCACGCTTAGCTGGCTGAACTCTGATGGTTTTGGATGTCGTGTTGATTTCATTGCTTCGATGGCCTTCTTGAGGGATTGGATCTGTGTCCTTATTTGCTGACAATGCTTGCATTTTTCGAGTTCTTGTTCGTATTTCTGAATTTCTTGATCTAATGCGTTGTAGACGAACTCCATTCTCTTGTTAATGTATCTGCAATAACATTTTTGTCACCCTTAATATATTCAATTTTTATTGGATATTATAACAAAAATAATTGCCATCTTACCAATCGTCCATGATTATAATCAACTTTTAAATTATATCGTATGAAACATGTTAGGTAACTTGAATCTGTCCTTAATGTAAATTCTCTGGGTAGTAAATCAATTTTCCATTTCTTAAGAGATTTAATGGCTGCT
The DNA here is from genome assembly GCF_003086295.3 of Arachis hypogaea. Taxonomy (NCBI): domain Eukaryota; kingdom Viridiplantae; phylum Streptophyta; class Magnoliopsida; order Fabales; family Fabaceae; genus Arachis; species Arachis hypogaea. The sequence continues at coordinate 85,314,741 of NC_092038.1, read as the reverse complement.
AGCGTTTCCTTTTCATGAGTGGTATATCTCTGTTCTGTTGGAGTAAAAGTTCCTGAAATATACCTGCAAAGTAATTCCTTTGAGGAATATTTAGAATCTAGTGATTCTTTTTCTTGTTCCAAACTTTTTATAGCTTTCTTAGCTTTTAGACATCCTGACCAAGTTATGTCTGAAGCATCTGTTTCTACTATTAAGTAGTCATTTTCTTTTGGAATATAAAGTTCTGGAAGTTTTTCACATAATTCTTTAATCCTTTGAATTTGCATACTGTCTTTTTCATCCCATTTTCATTCTTTTTTAGTACTTATTTTTGGAAATAAGCTTTTAGTGTATTCTGTTATGTTCTTTAAAAATCCTTGATCAGAAATATAATTTATACACCCTAAAAATCTTTGTAATTGTTTTCTATCTTCTATTTTATTAGGAAATAAATTTATCTTTTCTAGGACATTTGGCTGCAGTTTTAGCTTTCTTTGAGTGGATAGAATTAACCCAAGAAACTCTATTTCTTGTTTTGCTATTCTTGCTTCTTTTTGCTAAGAACTAATCCTTTTTCTTTACATCTTTCTAAAACTATTAATAATTTTTGAAGATGATCTTCTTTATCCTGTTTTGTAAAAATTAGTATATCATCAATGTACACTAAAACAAATTCATTTAACTCTTTTAGATTTTCTTCCATAAATCTTTGATAAATACCTGGGGCTTGTTTTAATCCGAATGGTAATACATTCCATTCATAGAGCAACATACTTGTTGATTCTTTTGTTGGGCAAGTAAAAGCAGTTAATTTCTTTGTTTCTTCGTCTAAACGAAGTTGCCAATACCCTGATTTTGCATCAAGAGATGAAAACCAAGTTGCTCCTTTGATTTTTTCTAAAATAGAATCTTTTCTTGGAAGTTTGTGAGCATCACCAATAGTTGCTTCATTCATCTTCTTATAGTTAATAACCATTCTTCGTTTTTCCCTTTTAATTTCATTATTGTTTTCGACATAAAAGGATGGAGCCGCATGAGGACTTTTACTTAATCTTATAATTCCTTTTTCCAAAAGATCTCTACATTCTAATGAAAATTCTTCTCTATCTCTTGCGGAATAAGGAATTTTATTTGGAATATTTATCTCTTTTGTAGGATCTTTTAATTTAATACTTACTAATTCATTATTTGTATTTTTAATATCTAAAGGATTTTCAGCACAAATTTCGTCCAAAAGTTCTTCTATCTTTATTTCAAGATTATTTTTTGGGATATTTATCTGAAAGTATAGATTTAAATAACATGTCTCTAATATAGAGAATATTTTAAATTTTAAGATCTTATCTATAGTAGTAGTCGGTATTTTTATTCGTTTTGATTTTTGATTTATTGAAGAATCGTGTGGAGCTTTTAAAACTATATATGTTAATTCTTGAATGAATGGATGATATAGCTTTAAAAAGTTATTTCTTATGATAAAATCCATTTCAGAATCTAACCTATATATTGATGGAATAATGAACCTATAATTTTGAATAAAAATTTCAACCATCTCTGCTTTTTGGTCAATTTTATGTATTGATTTGTCAGCTATTCTAACTCTTAATGGTTTCTTTAATTTTTTCCAATCAAGTTTTATATTTGAACTAGCAAAGCATTGTGTTGCTCCAGAATCTATGAAAGCATTTATAAACTTTTCTGTTATTTTTATAGTAATAAATGTAGCATTATTACTCAGTCTCTGAGTCTGTTTCCGAGACATATTCAAAAATATAGTCTAAGTTGTCATCAGATTCTTCTAATGGTTCCATGAAACAAGACTTAGCAATTTCTATTTGTTTAGTAAGATCCTTTTTATTCTTCTTTTTCGGGCATTCATTTGCATAATGTCCTTCTTCTTGGCAATACCAACATTTACAATTTTCTTTTTTATTTGGGCAATAGTTATTTCTTTGTCCTTTATTTTTGTTGTTATTTTCCTTTCTAAAATATCTCTTTTTTCTCCAGTTTGGATAGTATTTTCTTTTTCTAAATTGATATTTTCTTTTTCTTTGAAAATTTTTATTAAGACCATATTTTTGAGGTATCTCCTCATTATCCTGACAGCAAATTTTAATTATATTTGCAAATCTTTTTTGAGTTGCTTCTTGCATACAACGTTCTTTTATTTCCTCTCTTATTGCAGAGGTTGCTCCACCAAAATTATTTTCAATTGTTCCTCTATTTATTTCTCTTATAAATCTTCCCATTATAAATTCATTAGCAGGATATGGAAGTTTTGTTATATACATACTAAGATAATGATTTTTATCTTCTTCTTTTAATTTGTAATAATGTATTCTATATTCACATATATAAGACTCCACATTACATAAATCATATATCTGAATATTAGCTAAATGATTTTTTGCTTCTTGATATTCTTTATTATAGACTTCTTGTCTATGATCTATAATATTTTTTCCAAAAAATTCTTTATATAGAATCATCATTATATATAATATCTTATCATAAGCTGATGTTTTTGTTTCTAATTCTTCTATTATTTGGTTTTCTATTGATGTCATATAATCTCTTATAGTTCCTTTAGTATGAAACCCTATGTAATTCCAAATGTCTCTTCCAGACAATTCACTAAGTTTCGGATTAGTAAAGGCTTCTAATAAGAAGGAATTCAACCAGTTTTCGAAAATTTCTTTTTCATTCTTTTTACAGTCTAAATCGAGCATTCTATTTCCTTCCATTTCCTGGATTTTAGGGATGTATTTTGATGGTATTTTTGTATATTTTGAATCTTTATTTATAAAACCTTTTTTAAAGGCATAATTATCAAAACATGTTTCCCATTTAAATTGAGATTGATTATCCTTAGATGTTCCAGCTTCATTTTTTATTTGTATTGGAATTGCTGGTTCTTCGTCACTTGAATAATCTAGAATGTGTTCTTCATTTTCTATGTTTTCAAAATTTACTAATTCTTCTTCTATTTGAAAACCATGTTCCATAATATTATTTTCTTGAGCCATTTTTAATTGTTTAAAAAGCATTGTAACTTCTTCTAATTTTTCTTCAATATTCATAATTTCAATGGTGGTTTTACTTTTAAGTCTGTTATGTTGATTATATTTTGAAATTTTTCTTCTTTGGGATTCTCTTTTTCCTTATTTCTTTGAAATTTTATGGATACTAATATTTCTTCAAGCATATCTACTATAGAATTTAATTGTGGGTTGAAGGTATGATAAAGATGTGGGGAATCATTTCCATGGTAACATTTTTTAGAAATTTCGTGTGAAAAATAAGTTTTTTCAGGTTTTTGAAGTCCTTTAATAAAACTTATAGTAAAATAAAGATTTTGAGAAAAATCATTTTGTATTGATTTTAAGAATTCGGTGTCATTACAATTAACATTAGTTAACATCATTAATTTTTGATCTATTAATTTTGATAACTTAATTATTTCTTCTCTTAAATCTTCTAATTTACTTTTTTCCATTAGGTGACGCTTTTCTTTGTGAAGAGTTATGGTTTTGAGTGAAAAGTGTAGCTTTAAGATGTGTGGTTTAGATTTTGCCACATCTTTAAATCTTTAAATCTGTACAGATTTAGATCTGTACCATATAATTCTCTACTTTTATAATGTACAATAAAATTTTTGAACTTTTTATTCATTAATAATAAGAGTGCCTTACGTCCTTACCTTGCGAAGAATTAGAGTAAATATCCAATTCCGTATTTGTTCTTTTTGACAGAAAATAAGGTGGTTCGTTTTTGTCTTTGATAATAACAAAAATTTGTTAAATAATAAGAAAAATTATTTTTATTTGAATTTTATTTATAATTTATGAAGGTTTAAATTTTCACAAATTACTAATAAATTTATGTTTAAATTTTTTTTATTAGTAGTAACTAAATAGAGAAAAACCATTGTTAAAAATGATGTCGCAAAAAAAAAAAGTAATGCGAATACTTTTTAAAGGGACAAAATAACATCGAACAAAAAACAAAATAAAAAAATTTTAATATTAATGATATCGGTATTGGTAATTATTATGACAGTAAATGAGATAACGATGATAATAAAGTATAGATACACAATAAAAAATCGTTTACACACATTTGTTGGACCCCACTTTGACCTAGTCAAACTCTTTCTCCCATCTTTTAACCTTTTCCTTACATATCTGAGTCCGAGAGGGTGATGGCATGCCAGGAGGGCAACGACGGTGACATCAACAAACTAAACGAGACTTCACATTACGTTGGGGCGGCCGACTTTGAGGTTAGTTGCGTTATATTCAATTAATCTAAGTATGTGGACATTGCTAGGGTAGTCTCGTAGTGATAAACACTGCGTAAGATGTTTTAGGATTAGGACTGTATGATGAATTTAGAACAATATTTGCTTGTCTGAGATTGGTATTACTTAATTAGAATTTGCTTACCGACATAAGTAAGTTAGAGACAGATGTAGAGTAGACACATGGTAGTTTGTTACTAAGTAGGAGTAGTACTTTGTTCCTTAGTAGAGTAGAAAAATGTATTATTATGTATGCATAGGTTAAAAATTTATTTTTCATACCCTTCCTCCACCCGATGCCATCGTTCCGTATTTGGTTGATGCCAGATTCGGTGACACGGTGTTGCTCAGGGACTTCACATTTGACAATTTCCTGATTTTGGCATTCGTGGAGCGATTGCGTCCGGAGACGGACACGTTTCATCTTTCGTGGGGTGAGGTCACTATCACCCTGCAGGACGTGGTGTACCACCTCGGTCTGCGTGCACACGGGAACTCTGTTGGGGTTCCTTCGTGATTTTGGTCGGTGATACGGCTCTGAGATGTGGGCGATGATAGAGCAGCTGCTTGGTGCCAGGCCACCGGTGGCGGCACAGCAGGCGGAGTAGAGGAAAGAATCGTTCACGCTGAAACTGGTTTGGTTGCGTGACCCCGTTGTCGCCGTTAAACAAGCGGCAATTGGGATACACAAGCACAACTATATAAGGATTATTACTGGCCATGTCTTGTATTTGTAAGAAATATGATACAAAATATTTGTGAAGAATACCAAAAATTACACATTCTTTTATAGCTGATGGGACACAACTCATTGTATCTCGTTTACAATGTAAATGAGATAAGTATTCCATGTATCTCGTTTACACTGTAAACGAGATACATGTTCATCTCGTTTATAGTATAAACGAGATAGATTATGTGTCATATCTTGTTTATACTACAAACGAGATACATAGAATGCCAGTGTAAACGACATATGACTGGGAAATACAAAAGGATAAATATTTTTAAAATTATTTATTTCAGTAATTAATGTATTTTTTATTTATTTAAATAAAAAATTCTAAAAAGTAGTAGTAATAATAATTATAGTTGGTCTTATTATTAAAATAAATTTGTAAAAATTTTAAATTCTTACAAAAATAATTATTGTTACTATTTAGCAAATTTTTTACAAAAAATCATATTATTTTAAAATAAAAAAATTAAAATCGAAGTATTTTTTTTAAGAAAATAGTCTCATCTTTCATAAAAATCGATAAAAATCGGATTAGTTATTTATTCGAAGAATTACATCAATTGGCACAGATTGTAGTTTCTTAAAGTCTCGTTCATAGGAAGGAATCTTGGACACTTGAAAAGTTATCGTGAGTTTTGCTAAGTAATACACATGAGCGGTTATTCAAGTTATACACCATTACTCACACGATTCAAATGTCATACAAATATATACATACAAAAATATATTATTATAATCAAGCATTTCTTTAATGTATTTTTTTTAAATTTTAGTAATATAATAGGTGATTAATCGATTAAATTTATATTCTTTATTATATTAATTAATATCACAAAAATTATAATCATCACTTGTATCTTTTAAATTTAAGAAATTATAAATTTTAAATATTTTTATGACCGTATTATATTTATCTTAGTTTTATAAATATTTACGAAAATAAAAATTGTAAAATTATTTATAAGAGTGAAACTATTCTTGTAACTCTCCTAATTTATTTATATAAAATTAAATTATATATCTTAATCCTTCAATTATTAAATAACATATTATTATCCATTAATCTAAAAGCTAGTAGTCTACAAGAATTAGGTTGAATTATCGTCATTAATAATAGTAATAATAATAATATGTTTTTAATCAAATTTTGACTGTAATTTCTTTGATTTTATTTTTTAACAAACTTTTAGTTAATGAGTATCCTAAATTCACTTGAGATCTTATATAAGCAATAATTATACTATCATCTAATAGTTGTTTGTTTTAAACTAATGTCTCAAATTTATATGTCTAAATTTTTTATTATAAATCTTATTATATATTTGAGACATGATAAATTTACTACCACAAAAAATTGAAATAGTTGTTATCTACTGTGATTATATCTTAATATCATATAACAAATTTTCGAGCTATTTCACTTCTTTACTTACGACTGATAAGGATACAAACTCAATCTTAAATAAAAACCCATGTTATTGCTCTATCATTTATGGTGAAAATCTATCCTAAAGTAGTTTAGTTATCAATAACATTTTGAGTCCAATTACTTGTAATAAAATAGCCTTTCAAACTATAAGATAATCATCATAATGCAATTTCAGGTTTATGGTTTTCTTAAAACAATAAAGAATTCTTATTATTATACACTACAAGATTTTTGCTTATTTATGAAAATTTTTTTGTGGAAGTTTTAGAAAATCTCTATAACATATTTTATTTATGACAAAATATAAAATTCTCATTAGTTAATGCTAGTTTAAATTCTTAAGCCCAATTGCCCAAACAAATAGTCAGACTCTAACCTCTATTAAGGGTTTGTTGCTGATCAATGGGTTGCTGAATGCACAAGGCAGAATTTGAACCCTCTAGACTTGCTTAAGTGGACTAGTGAGTTAACCACTAGACCAATCCAACTTGGTTGCCTACTTTAATTAAACACAAACAAATTTGACTCCAAACAAAAATTTTTCCAATAAAATTTAGAAGAGAAAAAAGAGTTAGATTTGAAAACCCTAGATCTACTCACTGCCATCACATTCATCTCTTTGCCATTGTCACCATCAAGCTTGCTGCTGATGAGCAAAAATTGAAGCTCATGGATACCAGCAAGTGAACCGGATCATTCAAGTAACACCATGGTGAGTACATATCATTCCTACGAGGATTAAAAGACTGAGTAAGAAAATATCAAATAAAATACCTAACTAGATCAATAAAACCTGGATTGATGAGGGCAAGATTGTGTCATGCTTAGAACCTTGAGTGCTTGAATGCTTAAGAGACAGTGAACTTGAATGTTAATTGAGAGAAGACAATGATGGTGAGAGTCAATAATGGCTTCAGAGGTGGTTAAGTTCTTAGGAAATTCAATCTTTGCTTAACTATTTTGAAGCATGCAGAGATCTTTTCACGACAAATCTTTATTAACTAATTTTCAATTCCTTGGTTCCTCAGTTTCTCTTTAATTAACAAATTGCCAATTCCTTGGTCAATCGATTAATTAAAGAAGTTAAGCACAAAAATTGATTTAGTTTCTAATAAAATTCAAAAATAGTCCTTAGGTCAAATTACATCTCACTTATTCAAGCTAGTCCTGTCTAGTTAAATTTTAGAAGAAAACAAATTTTTCAAAAGTTGTTCTTTTTACCGAAATATATGTCACTTATTCAAAACTAGAGTGATTGAAAATTATCACAACCAGAAAATTGCTTAATACAGATAGATTTAGTCTTTATTACAAACGAAATTTTGGTTACTGATGAAATTACCGACGGATTTTGTCCCTCTGTAAAAGCCTCGTCGAAAATTATTTACCGATGGATTTTTTTCCGTCGAAAAATTACCGACGAATTTTTACCAGTTACCGACAAATTTTTCCTCGGTAAATTCTCACCTCCATTTCCCTAGAACGTCAAAATTTTCAACTGATTTTCCATCGGTAATTAGAGACAAATTTTCTGACAAATTTTCCGTCGGTAATTAGAGACAGATTTTTTGACAGATTTTTCGTTGGTAATTGGCAATAGATTTTCCAACAGTTTTTTTGTCTGTAATTGGTACTTTGGAAAATCATCCCAAACTCAGAATACAGACAGAAAATCCGTCTGTAAATCCGTCAGTAAGGAAAAATAGAATTTTTTTTTTAGATTTTTTCATTGCAAAATGAATACTTTAGGTTTGCTTTCTAAATTTACTCAATCAAAGACTGTAAATTGAAAAAAGAAAGCCAAAAATTACATAGTTAAACATAATATTCATTACATGATACATATAAAATTGGATGTTATTTTTCAACATCATTGGCCAATATCTCACTGTCTTAATAAAAAGATACCCAAAAAAATAAGGTGACCATCCCAATGTTACCTAAATGTCACAAATTACACTTAGCACTTAAAGATAGGATAATCTAAAATATTAAGAGTTAACTAAGTTGCATTGGCAGCATCAAGCTCCACATTGAAAGTTAATCTTGACATCTTCTGACTGAAATAGAATTAAAACCCGAATTGGAATTGGAGTGAATTGGAATGCTTGAATAAAAATAAAGCATATTATTTAAAGCATTCTGCACCCAGGAAGTAGTCTATTTTGCATGAACAATTTTCTATAAAAGAATCGTTACATAGAGAGTCGCATATCTTCTTAGAAAGCAAGAACCATGAGCTTCTTAAAGGAGGGTAAAAGAGGAACTGTAGTAAAATTTGGAGACATAATACCTCCACATAGTAGCTGAATGCAAGCTTGCTAAGTAGTAACATTATCCAAAATTAACTATACCTGCCATAACAAAGTACAATCATATACTTTAATATCAAAATATACGGAGAGTCAAACTTTATTATAGACCCCTGAGGGGACTCCCAAAAGGAAATTGTTCCGAAGGTTACCTGAAAATGTAGGTCAATCTCGGACAAGATCTTGTGGTGGTGGTCAGAGCTTACGTGTTCGACTTGTTGGATTTTATGGTGCAGCTGATCCTTCGTTACCGGAGGGTGGTGGTACCTGCAAGAGACTCCGATGTTTAAGTTAGTACGTGTTTTAGGTAGGTTTTTTAGTAGAATCAGAGTTTGAGTTATACCTGGGTGCCCCAGTGAATTTATAATAGTGTGGAGTGACCTTTCTGGAGATAAGATAGTTATCTTATCTTATCTTTGAGTGAAGTCATCTTATCTTTTGAGGGGAACCACCTTATCTTTCTAGGCTTTGGCTGCCTTTAGATTTAGGCCGTGTTCCTTTGTTTGGGCCTACTTGGGCCTTTGTAGCGATTTGGCCGACCACTTTGGGAAGACGTCGGGTGATCCTGACCAGAAGAGGTCGGTCGACTCTGTCTTCTATTAGCCCGGGTCCAACAACTAGACACAGGGCATGAACAGTGCTCCTGCTTGAGCTTGGTCTTTCTTCTGTGTCTTTTGGCGAACTTTTGACCACTTTTTGGAGAAAGCTGAGCTCGAGCATTCTTTGTTGGTTTTTGTAGAACTTTAGTAGCTTTACATGCGGAACGTTTCTCTTTATTATAGCGCGCGTTTTGTACTTTCTTGGGGAACGTACGAGGGTTTTAAAAACCCAATAACTCCCCCCTTCGCCGTTTTCTTTGCTTCCCACTTTTTGTTTTAAATTTTCAAAGAGCCTCTCTCTTCCGTTTCTCTTCTCCTTGCTTATTGCAACTTTTCTTCTTTCTCCTTACTTCCTCTCTTTCTGTGCTTTCGTGCTTTCCTTTCCCTTTCTCAAGAAGACGATTGTTATTTGTTGCTTCAGCCATTTCATTGTTCCCTCTCTGCTGCAGATTGGTTTTCTATCTTCCTCTCTTTCTTTCACGCCATCTTTTTTATATTTGTGTTTGCTTGATCATGAAGAGCTTCGATCTTTGTGTGGATAACATATGAAGTTTTATGTCTCTTCTGCATCGTTGTGCCTGTAATGCATGCTTTTGAGGGTTTCTTCGATTTGTATGAATTGTCGTTTTGTCGAAGAAGGATTCGATCTTTTTTCGGTTTGTGGTCTGAGGTAGCGGACTTGTTGATTTCAAAAAGGTTGGGTCTTTCTTGATGATTTCTGCGTAGTATGTTTGATGTCGCTGGCTTTATGTTTTGCATGGCATGGATGATTTCCTTTACGGGACCCCTTTTGCTGATAAATCGTGAAAAGATGGTAACTTTAATGTCTTTTTATGATTTTGTGGCTTTCTCTTCTAAGTGTCGCTGTTTGAAGGAGGGTTGTTTTCTTGTTGATTGATGTCGGAGCGTAGACTATAGATTTTTCCTGAATCCTTACTCTGTTACTGCCTCTAAAGGATGCCCCTAGACCTTTGGTGTGGGTCTTGGGGTCTCCTTTTCGCTGCTGTCTCTGACTTCTAATATTTGTATGCTTTAGTTTGAGTTATATCTATATTTGTCCGAGCTATTTTCTTGACTTGCCCGAGCAGTTTGATTAGTAACCCATTTTTCCTTTTTCTTACTATAGGACTAGTTGTCCCATGTCTTCTCACAAAAATATTGTCGAGATGTCCTCCAAAGTCCCTGAGTGCATGTCTGAATGGCTGGACTCCCTTGTCTTGATGTGTGTTTCAGTGGTTAACTCTGAATACTGCACGCAGCTTAGGAAACATCACAAGATTTGTAGTAGTAGAGATCAGGAGAAGAACTACAAGTTGGTAGCACCTGACTCTGATGAGAGGGATTGTTTTCCTTCCCCGACCCAGGGGGAACGTCCCTTCTTTTTTACTTATGACTACTTTTTTAGCCAAAAGAACATTACCATTCCTTTTACCTCCTTTGAGACTGACTTGTTGTGGTCCTGTAATGTAGCTCCATCCCTACTCCATCCAAACTCATAGGGCTTCATTAAGATCTTTCAGTTGTTGTGTCAAGAATTGGATGTCAAGCCTTTTCAAACCCTCTTTCTTTACCTCTTTGTTTTGACTAAACCTGGGATTTCATCAAAAAATAAAGCTTCCTGGATTTCTTTCCGATCTGCCCAAGGAAAGAAAGTGTTTTCTATGTATGATGAGTCCTTTAGGGACTTTAAGAACTATTATTTCAAGGTCCGAGCTGTTGAGGGAGCTCGATCTTTTTTCTTAGAGCCGAATAATGAACTTACCTTCCCCTTATATTAGCAAAAGAATGTTGTAGTATCTAGGTATTCGTGGGAGATGCTAGATGAGGTTGAGCAGGCCTTTGTGAATGTGTTGGAGGAGAATTGGGGGCAACCTCCCCATCTCGACACAAAGAAGTTCTTAGGGGATCCCTTACTTCTCCGAGCTGAGCTGGGTAGTGGTCGACTTCTTTTTTCTCTGCTTTGCTTTGTTTATTTTTTTGATTTTGTTACTTTTCTTCCAGTTTTGTAACTTGGTTTTGCTGTGTTTTCAGAGATGGTAAAGAATAATGATTCCATGAAGGCCTTTAAGAAGGCAAGGAAAGTGACCGTGGCTCAGAACATCTCGGCCCGGGCTGTGGGGGAAGGTTCTTCTCAGGTTCCCCCTAAGAGACTGACCTTCGACGGTCCTGGGCCAAGGAAGGTTATCCCTACTCCTCAGGTCTATTTGGTTGATCCTCTCCGATTAACTTCTAGTGCTACTTCTTCTCCCACTGCTGGCCCTCCACCAAAAAGACAGAAAGCTGTTGAACCCTTTGATTTGGATGCCCCCGACTTTGATGCTATGGGGTTTGTCGACCATCAAATTGCCCCATATGGCTGACTTCCTATGAATGATGTGTCCATCCTCCACCATTTGGACTTTATTACCCGAAGCGGTGTTAAGATAGCACACATAGGAGTGGCCTTATTCCGGACTGCTCAGGATGTTCCGGTTTATGCGACGAAGGCTTTTATAGAGGAGGCCAAGTCGGAGTATGATAGGATCAAAGGTTAGAAGGAGGAACTTGGTGTAAAGGTGGAAAAACTGGAGAAAGATTTGGAAAATGAGAAGACTCGGGCTACAGCTGCGGTGGCTTCTGCAACTCTGGCTGAGGAGATGGCGCAAAAGCATAAGGAGAGCTATGTCCAGACTTATGGTGAGTTGATGGAGGTCAGGGAGAGGTTAGAATCTGCACAGGCTGATTATACCAAGCTCTAGGGCCATCTCGTGGGCAGTGTGACTACTGCCTATGAGAATCTGTAGGCTCAGGTTCGAGTTCTTGCTCCTGAGCTCGACCTAGCTCTCTTCAGTTTGGACAATATTGTGGAGAGTGGTAAGATCGTCCCTGCTCTAGATGAAGATGATGATGATGTAGACCCTCCTCATGCGACATCCGCCAAAGCTTCTGTTGCCCCGACTTCTCCAACTCCTGCAGCTGAGGTTGACCATTCCGAGTCGGATCCTGATGTTCAGATCTTGAACTGGTCGGATGGAACAGTTGATGCTGTCCCGCTCGCGACTCGTCCTCCTTCACCTCGAGATGCCACTACTAGGGAGTCTCTAAATCCTTTGTAGTTTCTTATTTGTTTTTTGTATCTTTATGGCCTGGCTTGTGGGTCTTTGAACTTTGGTTTTTTGTAATTCAGCCCGGTGTGGCTTTTGACACTTTTAGTTATTTTTCTTAGCAACTTTATTTAGGAAAAAATGCTTTCAAACTTTTTGAGGTCAATGTTTTTGGGTGGCCTCCTGAGTCTTTATAGTAGCTTTGTTCCTCTTGATATGTTTTGTCTACAGCTTTTGGTACTTCCTGGAATCTTTAGAGTGTTGGAGCTTTTTGCCGTCCGACCTCTTTTTTGATTGCCTTTGCGTTTGTCTTATTTTTTGCTTTAGTCGAAGTGACCTTTGAGGCTAGCTTTGTTTGACTATTCTTGTTAGTATTCTCATAGAACACTTGTAAACCGATTTGGGTGAGGTTGTGGCTTTTTGGGTCAAGCTGTGTTCCTTCTAGCGCACGCCTTCTGCTGGTCGACTTCTTTTGTCAAACCTTCTCAAGTTATTTCTAGTAATCCATTTTTAATTTGACCTCGCCAGGTCTCTTTTTATGGATTTAATTTTTATAACTCTGTCACTTTAATCTGTTTGGTCTGATCTCTTCCATGTCGGTCCTTCTCGAGTTTTTTTTTAGTAATCCATTTTTAATTGGACCTCGCCGGATCTCTTTTTATGGATTACTTTTTATAACTTTGTAGCTTTAATTGGCTTGGGCTGACTTCTTCATATCGATCCCTTCAAAGTTATTTTTAGTAATCCATTTTTAGTCAGGGCTGGCCTGGCCTCTTCCTATAGATTACTTTTTATAACTTTTGTCGCTTTGATCAGTCTGGTCCGACTTCTTCATATCGGTCCATCTTAAGTTATTTTTAGCAATTCATTTTTTCTCAGACCTCGTCAGGCCTCTTTCTGTGGATTACTTTTTATAACTTTTGTAGCTTTCGGGTCGATTGGTCTGACTTCTTCATGTTGGTCTGTTCAAAGTTATTTTTAGTAATCCCTTTTTGTGGGTTACTTTTTATAACTTTTTGCATTAATCTATTTTTATCACTTTTTCATCTTACCGATTTTGTAGAAATCGGGCAGTGAGTTTGGTTCTCACTTGGCCGATCTTGTCGAAGTCGGGCGGTGAATTTGGTTTTCACCTTGCCGACCTTTGTCTAAATCGGACGATGAAATCGATTTTCATCGTGATCGGGCGGTGAATTCAGTTTTAACCTTGCCAACCTGTAGCTTCGTAATCGGGTGATGAATTCGATTTTCATCGTGATAGGGCGGTGAATTTGCTTTTCACCTTGCCGACCTGTAGCTTCGTAATCGAGCGATGAATTTTTTGCGTTCAGATTAATGCGTCTTGGTAGTGAGATTTTGTAGAGAATCTGAAAAGTTTTATTCAAGTAGAAAATAGACATATAGGCATAAAAATATATACATGTAGGTGCTTATCCTTTTAGATCTTAGTTTGTTGCCTCGTTAAAAAACCTTTTTCAGGAAAAAGAGTGCACCTTGGCCTAAGATCCTAACTATAATACCTTCTTAGGTTGCAGGCATGCCATGACCTTGGGAGCTCTCGCCCCTTGAGTTCGGACACCCTGTAGTAGCCTTTTCCTAGTACCTCTGTGACTCGGTAGGGTCCTTTCCAGTTGGCTGCTAGCTTCCCCTCGCCTGGTTGACTTGGTCCGATATCATTTCGGATTAGGATGAGGTCGTTGTTGGTAAAACTTTGCTGTACTACCTTTCAATTGTATCTTGAAGCCATTCGGCATTTTAATGCCTCCTCCTTAATCCGAGCTCTTTCCCAGATTTCTGGAAGTAGGTCGAGTGATGGGTCTGAGATTCACTCCCTTCCCAATAATATTGATGAATCTGCTCTTTGGCAAGCGCACCAAAATTATCATCAAGTATTAACCCACAGTAGAATGGGATCGTATCCATAGAAATTGGTAGATTTGAACAACTATAATTAACTGGTGAATTAGTCAAGCTTAACAGAGTAAGTTGTAAGTGTAGAATTATAAATGGCAGAAACATAAATGCAAAAGAATAAAGGAAAGCAATATTGTACAGAAATGGAAATAGCAGGAATGTAAAAGGGAATGGGAATTTGCAGAATGTAAATAAAAGCTATAAAAGAATAGGGGAGACAAGAATGGGGGAATTCATTGAGATCAGGAGATATTGTCTCTTTGGATTAAATCCAGCTCATATCCTCTTCAATCATGCAACTCATTGACCTCTTGACAATCATGATTGATTGAGCCCTAATCCCTTGGTGACTCAATCTCTCAGATCTTGATCAATAGCCAATTCCTTGGTCTAATTGCTCTTGAAGAGAGATATGCTTAGTCCCGGATTATACCACATATCATCATAGATCCAAGTAGAGGGAGGATTGTATGTCACCATATCCAAACACCAAAACCCATATTCTACTCAAGTGTGAGAAGGGATTTCTAGCATGGTTTCATGTTTCCTTTTCCAAGGTTCACATGAAACCCATTTTGCATTCAATCTCTTTTCCAAGTTAATTGGACAATAAGAATGAAAATTGAAATTCCTTCTAGCAAATCAAAGAGAAGATGAAGAGAAGAAGAAATTCACTATCATTAATCTATCAAGTACAATAGAGCTCCCTCTCTCAATGAGAGGGAATTTAGCTACTCATAGCTTAGAAAGAAAGTACAAAAGATAGAAGAGGTGAAGTGTGGAAAGTGAAATGTGAATTGAACTTTACAATCTCTTGAGATAGTGATCTCTATAACTTGTTAACCCCCTTTTTCCAATAATTCCAAGGGTATTTTAACTACTCCTAGATCTAGAAATAAAGGAAATTACAAAAGTGAAAAGAAAATTACAATTTGGAGGGAAAAGAAGCTCAACAAACGTGATCTTCCAGCTGGCGTGTGACTAGCGCTTCTCTGGCGTGTCACGCTTCCTCTGTTTCTTCCTTGGCATGCCACGCCTTCGAGCCAAAGTGGCACGCCCAGGGCATTTTAATTGGCCCAAGTAACCTGGCGTGCCACGCCTTCGACACCAAGTGGCACGCCCAAGGTCATCTTCCTCATCTCCATGCTTCTGGAAATTTGTACCAGCGTGGCACGCCCAGGGTCTGGCGTGCCACACCTCGTCATCCAAGTGGCATGCTTAATTTCAATGGCTTCTCTTCTTCCTCTCTGGAAAACATTACCAGTGTGCCACGCCCTTTCAGTTGCTTCATCTTCTTGTTGGCATGCCACGCATCATCACCCAAGTGGCACGCCCAAGTTCATTGGCCCTTTATTTCCTCCTCTGGAAAACACTACCAGTGTGCCACGCCATAAGACTGGCATGTCACGCCCTTCATTTGCCTTGGTCCCAGAGATTGGCGTGCCACGCCTGGACGTTCAAGTGGCACGCCATAGTGGGATGATTGAGTTGGCGTGCCACGCCTTCGATACCATGTGGCACGCCCAGCTTTGTTTGGCTTCCTTAAGTGCTGGCGTGCCATGCCTCATCACTCAAGTGGCACGCCTTAGTGAGACTTTTTGAGCTGGCGTTCCACACCTTCGATACCAAGTGGCACGCCCAACTTTTTGCATTGTCTTCTTGTTCACTGGCGTGCCACGCCTTGTTGCTCAAGCGGCACGCCCATTCAATTGTGGGTCTCTTAGGCTTGGCGTGCCACGAATTGATTCTCAAGTGGCACGCCCAAGTGAACGCTGGAGCTGGTGTGCCACGCCTTCGATACAAAGTGGCACGCCATAGTGATGGTTCTTCTAGGTAATGAATTGGCGTGCCACGCCCAGCTTCTAGCGTGCCACGTGCCTTTGATGGTCCTCATTTTTGCTCTCTGGAATGTTGTACCAGCGTGCCATGCCTAGCTTCTGGCGTGCCACGCCAATACATTTTTGTGGTGTTTGTTCCAAGTGGCACGCCTGCTTCACACGCCCCACTTGTTTTGTTTTTTTCTTTCCCGTTTTTGATGTCTTTTCCTCTTGAAATTTAGCACAAACTCATTTCAAAGTAATGTACTATGATATTCATCAATTAAGGCATGAATTTCAATGACCAAATGAGACTATGCCTCTTTTATGGTCCTTTTTATGCAAGAAAAAGGGTAGATGATGCAAGTCATCACAACACCAAACTTAATCTTTGCTTGTCCCAAGCAAATCAATGTGAGTGGTCTTTTTGATGAATTGAGACTTGACCTTGAATGGATGCAATATAACTAAGAATTGGACTAAGTGTTCAACACATGCATGAATGCTTTAAATGTCACAAAGGGTTCCTAGATCCTTAATGGTTTTTCCAAGTATGTGTCTTAAGGGTCCTTTTCATTGTTTGTCACCTTGAAGTAGTAAGAGTTAACTCATTTTCTCTTTTTGTACTTCTTTTCTGTTTATTGACCATGACTCTAAGTGTTTTGTCTCAAGACAACCCTTTAGTTAGTCTTTCAATTAACACTCCCAAGCCAGTTGGCTTTAGGGTGCTAGCTGTTGAAACACCCCTGAGAATTTACTTGCTCAGGCCTCTTCTTGACACATCTTCACCACAAGCATCTACTAGGGTTTCTAACTCTTTTGAGTTTTTCAATGTTTCTCTTTCCTTCCTAGTAGTTGATGCTCAGAGCCTTGGGTCTTTGTTGCTTACTACTTCTTGGTTCTATAGATATTCAAGGAACACCCCTCAATTTCTACTTGCATGCCTTCTAGGACTAGTTACCTTTCATGACTCATTTTCTTTTTACTTCATTCAAGGTTCTTCACTTAGTCTTTTGTTTCTTAGTTCTTTGAATAAGCTTTCTTGGTCTTAGTATCAATTACTCTTGTTCTTACACACTCACAACAACTCTTATGGAGACAAACTACACTTTATTGATGTAAATAAAGACTACAGTTATCATTGCATTTTCTTTCCTTCATATCAAAGGACTCACAAAAGACTTCAAGTAAAAAAGAAACATAAAACATAAACTATAATTATCGTCATAAAACTTGATGAGTCTGAGATTCACTCCTTTCCCAATAATATTGATGAATCTGCTCTTTGACAAACACACCAAAATTATCGTCAAGTATTAACCCACAGTGGAGTGGGATCATATCCACAGAGAATGGTAGATTTGAACAACTATAATTAACTAGGGAATTAGTCAAGCTTAACAGAGTAAGTTGTAAGTGTAGAATTATAAATGGCAAAAATATAAATGGCAAAAGAATAAAGGAAAGCAATAAAATACAGAAATAGAAATAGCAGGAATGTAAAAGGGAATGGGAATTTGCAGAATGTAAATAAAAGCTATAAAAGAATGGGGGAGATAATAATGGGGGAATTCATTGAGATCAGGAGATATTGTCTCTTTGGATTAAATCCAGCTCATATCCTCTTCAATCATGCAACTCATTGACCTCTTGGCAATCATGATTAATTGAGCCCCAATCTCTTGGTGACTCAATCTCTCAGATCTTGATCAATAGCCAATTCTTTGGTCTAATTGCTCATGAAGGGAGATATTCTTGGTCCCTGATTATACCACTGATGAGCGGATAATTTATACGCTTTTTGGCATTGTTTTTAGGTAGTTTTTAGTATGATCTATTTACTTTTAGGGATGTTTTCATTAGTTTTTATGCTAAATTCACCTTTCTGAACTTTACTATGAGTTTGTGTGTTTTTCTGTGATTTCAGGTATTTTTTGGCTGAAATTGAGAGACCTGAGCAAAACTCTGATAAAAGGCTGACAAAGGACTGCTGATACTGTTGGAATCTGACCTCCCTGCACTCGAAATAGATTTTCTGGAGCTACCGAACTCCAAATGGCGCATTCTCAACGGCGTTGGAAAGTACACATCAAAGCTTTCCAGCAATATATAATAGTTCATATTTTATTTGAGATTAGATGACGTAAACTGGCACTCAACGCCAGTTCTATGCTGCATTCTGGAGTCAAACGCCAGAAACACGTCACGAATCAGAGTTGAACGCCAAAAACACGTTACAACTTGGCGTTCAACTCCAAGATAAGCCTCAGCTCGTGTAAAGATCAAGCTCAGCCCAAACATACACCAAGTGGACCCAGGAAGTGGATTTATGCATCAATGACTTACTTCTGTAAACCCTAGTAGCTAGTTTAGTATAAATAGAACTTTTTACCAGTGTATTAGACATCTTCTGACCACGTTACATCTTTCATCTCAGTTTTATTTTATTATTCATCTTAGGAGACTATTGATCACGTTTTGGGGGCTGGCCATTCGGCCATGCCTGAACCTTCATCACTTATGTATTTTCAACAGTGGAGTTTCTACACACCATAGACTAAGGGTGTGGAGCTCTGCTGTACCTCGAGTTTTAATGCAATTACTACTATTTTCTATTCAATTTGACTTATTCTTATTCTAAGATATTCGTTGCACTTCACCATGATGAATGTGGTGATCCGTGACACTCACCATCATTCTCACCTATGAACGCGCGTGACTGACAACCACTTCCGTTCTACCTTAGACCGGGCGCATATCTCTTGGATTTCTTAATCAGAATCTTCGTGGTATAAGCTAGAATTGATGACGGCATTCATGGGAATCCGGAAAGTCTAACCTTGTCTGTGGTATTCCGAGTAGGATTCTGGGATTGAATGACTGTGACGAGCTTCAAACTCGCGATTGTTGGGCGTGATGACAAACGCAAAAGAATCAAGGGATTCTATTCCAACATGATCGAGAATCGACAGATGATTAGTCGTGCTGTGACAGAGCATTTGGACCATTTTCACTGAGAGGATGGGATGTAGCCATTGACAATGGTGATGCCCTACATACAGCTTGACATGAAAAGGAGTAAGAAGGATTGAGGGAAGACAGTAGGAAAGCAGAGATCTGATGGAGCAAAGAAAGTGGTGAATTAAAAATTATTAATTTAATTACGTTGCCAGTATAGTTCTTAACTCACCGAAAATCTGCCTATCAATTTAGAAATATGTCACAGAGAATTTAAATTAAAAATTACTGGGAGTTTGAGTCCCAGGTCGTCTCCCAACGAGTTGCAGGAAAGTGTGCTATTTTATTAATTAGATGTTTCCAAAAGTTGAGTTAAGTAGATGGAAAATTAAATTGAGGAAATTTGAATAATATAAATAAAAGCCTTGACTGGGAGTTAATTAGTTGGAATCTCTATTATTGATGGAGTGATTTTAGGATTAATTTATAATTAATGGTTGTTCTGTTTAGTTATCCTTTACTAGGTAAAGGAAAGTCAAACAAGTTGGAATGATAGATTTGTTCACGAGTTGCAACCCACTTAGTTCAAAGGGATTGGTGTTAGTGACAAGATAGCAATCCAATAGTTAACCCAATTACAATTTCTCTTTCAATCCTTCCAACTCAAGAGTTCCTTTCAATCAACTCCCCATCAAGTGAGGGGAACTACTCGCTCATTGTAAATAATAAATCCATAACATATGAAAGGGAATTAAAAGAAGACATGATTATTGGAAGGTAGAATGGATTAAAATGAAAGAAATAATTCTTGTATTAAATAATCATAAAAGTATTCAAATGACAAAATTGAACAAAGCAAAGAACATGGAAGAAATAAACCAAGTTAAGAGAACAAACTAGAATGACGAAGTCTTGATGAGGAAATAACTCTTCTCAATGTTCCAATGCTAAGACCAATTGAAAATTAAATTCTAAAACCTAAAGAGAAAACCTAGAGGAGGAGTGAAAACTAGATCTAAAACTGAAAACTGTGTAGAATGAATGTTGTGTTCTGTTTCTGCATGTTCTCTGGCTCTAGTCTGCTGTTCTGGGCCGAAAACTGGGTCAAAATCAGGTCCAAAATCGCCCCCAGCGAATTTTGCAGATTATGCAGATCGCACATGTTACGCGATCGTGTCACCCATGCGGACGCGTCACTCACGCTTTTCCATGCCACGCGTCCGTGTCGTCCACGCTACCGCGTCGCTTGAGCGTTTCCAATCTGCGCGGCCGCGTGAGCCAGGCAGCCACGTCACTGTGATTTGCTCCCCTTCGCGCGGTCGCGTGAGCCATGCGACCGCGTCACTTCTCACTGGTTATCTCCTCAAATTCTTGTATTCCTTCCATTTTTGCCAGCTTCTTTTCTGATCTCCCATTCATTCATGCACTGTAAAGCCTGAAACACTCAACACACAGATCACGACATCGAATGGAATAAAGAAGAATTAAAAATACATAATTAAAGTCTCTAAGTAGCAGTTTTCAACCATGTAATAAATTCAGGAAGGAAATCTAAATGCATGCTAATTTAATGAATAAATGGGTAAGGATCATGATAAAACCACACAATTAAACACAATATAAACCATAAAATAGTGGTTTATCAAGATCCAACAGGGACAATTCATCTCCATACACTTATCCAAAATTTTCACCAATGATTTACATAAGTATTTCTATCTTTATTTTATGTTTTATTTACTATTCGAAAACTCCATAACATTTATTATCCGCCTAACCTAGATTTACTAGATGACCATAGCTTGCTTCATACCAACAATCTCTGTGGGATCGACCCTTACTCACGTAAGGTATTACTTGGACGACCTAGTGCACTTGCTAGTTAGTTGTGCGGAGTTGTGACTAAGTGTGATTCACGTTTGAGAGCGCAACCAAGTTTATTGGCGCCATTGTTGATGATCACAATTCCGTCCACCAATTTTTTGGTGCCGTTGCCGGGGATTGTTGAGTTTGGACAACTGACGGTTCATCTTGTTGCTCAGATTAGGTAATTTTCTTTTTCAAAAAGTTTTCAAAAAATTTTCAAAAATTTTTCTTTGTTTTCGTTTTTCCAAAAAAATTATTTTCGAAAAAAAAAATTATTCAATGATTTCAGAGTTTTTAAGAATGAATTCTAGAGTTTCATGGTAACATGTTGAAGCCTGAGTAGCTGTAAAGCCATATCCAAATCCTTTTGGATTGAGGCTTTCACTTGTCAACATAACGGGTATGTATATGGAATTGGATGAAATATCAGCTGTTGCATGCCTGATTTAAATCTTCTAAAGCTGGCTGGCTATTAAGCCATGCCCAACCCTTGGATTGGAGCTTTAGACTAACATTGAAAGATTCCTGAAATTCTTATTAAAAATTTTGAATTTCTTATTTTCTTTTTCCTATATATTTTCGAAAAAAATAATAAAAATACAAAAAAATAATAAAATCATAAAAATAAAAAATATTTTGTGATTCTTGTTTGAGTCTTGAGTCAATTTTTAAGTTTGGTGTCAATTGCATGTTCTAAAAATTTTTTGCATTTTTAGAAAATTCATGCATTCATGGTGTTCTTCATGATCTTCAAGTTATTCTTGGTAAGTCTTCTTGTTTGATCTTGATGTTTTCTTGTTTTGTGTCTTTTGTTGTTTTTCATGTGCATCTTTGCATTCATATTTTCTAAGCATTAAAGATTTCTAAATTTGGTGTCTTGCATGTTTTCTTTGCATCAAAATTTCTTTCAAAAATATGTTCTTGATGTTCATCATAATCTTCAAAGTGTTCTTGGTGTTCATCTTGACATTCATAGTTTTCTTGCATGCATCATGTGTTTTGATTCATAATTTTCATGTTGTGAGTCATTTTTATGTTTTTCTCTCTCATAATTAAAAATTCAAAAATAAAAAAATATCTTTTCCTTAATTTTCTCATAATTTTCGAAAATTTGAGTTGACTTATTCAAAAATTTTTAAAATTAGTTGTTTTTTACAAGTCAAGTCAAATTTTCAATTTTAAAAATCTTATCTTTTCAAAACTTTTTCAAAAATCAAATCTTTTTCATTTTTTCTTACTAATTTTCAAAAATTTCTTTTTAAAAATGTTTTTCAAAAATGTTTTTCTTAGTTTTATCTTTATTTTCGAAAATTATGCTAACAATTAATATGATTGATTCAAAAATTTGAAGTTTGTTACTTTCTTGTTAAGAAAGGTTCAATCTTTAAATTCTAGAATCTTATCTTTTAGTTTTTTGTTAGTTAAATAATTAATTTTAATTTTAAAAAATTAAATCTATCTTATTTTATCTTTTATATCATATCTTTTTCAAAAATTTTATCTTTTTAAAAAATTTGATTTAAAAATATCTCTTCCAACTTCTTATCTTCTTCTCTGTTCAAATATAATTTTCAAATCTTTTCAACTAACTATTTGACTTTTTGTTTGTTTTTTATCTTTTTCAAAACTACCTAACAACTTTTCTCTCTCTAATTTTCGAAAATATCTTCCCCTTTTTCAAAATTATTCTTAATTTAATTAATTATTTTAAATTTTAATTTTAATTTTATTTCTTATCTTAATTTTCAAAAATCACTAACTCCTTTTCAAAATTTATTTTCGAAAATTTATCTCTCTCATCTTATTCTATTTATTTACTAACACTTCTCTTCACCTCTCTTCATCTCAAATCACTGCCCCTATCTTTACCCTTTATTCAGACTATTCATTCTTCTTCACTCTTATTCCCTTTCTTCTTCTGCTAACAATAAGGAACCTCTTTACTGTGACATAGAGGATTCCTCTTCTTTTTCTGTTCTCTTCTCTTTCATATGAGTAGGAACAAGGAAAAAGGCATTCTTGTTGAAGCTGATCCAGAACTTGAAAGGACTCTGAAGAGGAAACTAAGAGAAAGGTAAATTACAACAATCCAGATACAATCTTGCTGAAATTTTTGAACAAGAAAAGGAGATGGCAGCCGAACCTAACAACAATAATGCAAGAAGGATGCTTGTTGATTATACCACACCTACGTCTAAGTTTGATGGAAGAAGCATCTTAATTCCTACCATAGGAGCAAACAATTTTGAGCTGAAACCTCAATTAGTTGCTCTAATGCAACAGAACTGCAAGTTTCAAGGACTTCCATCAGAAGATCCTTAACAGTTCTTAACTGAGTTCTTGCAGATCTGTGAGACTATTCAGACTAATGGAGTAGATCCTGAAGTCTACAGGCTCATGCTTTTCCCTTTCGCTGTAAGAGACAAAGCTAGAACATGGTTTGACTCTCAACCTAAAGATAGCCTAGACTCCTGTGATAAGCTGATCATGGCCTTCTTGGCTAAGTTTTTTCCTCCTCAAAAGCTGAGCAAGCTTAGAGTGGATGTTCAGACTTTCAAACAAAAAGATGGTAAATCCCTCTATGAAGCTTGGGAAAGATACAAATAGATGACAAAAAGATGTCCTTCTGACATGTTTTCAGAATGGACCATGATAGATATATTCTATTATGGTCTATCTGAGTTTTCTAAGATGTCATTGGACCATTCTATAGGTGGATCCATTCACCTAAAGAAAACGCCTGCAGAAGCTCAAGAACTTATTGACATGGTTGCAAATAACCAGTTCATGTACACTTCTGAGAGGAATTCCGTGAATAATAGGACGCCTCAAAGGAAGGGAGTTCTTGAAATTGATACTCTGAATGCCATATTGGCTCAGAACAAAATGTTGACTCATCAAGTCAACATGATTTCTCAAAGTGTGAATGGATGGCAAAATGCATCCAACAGTACTAAAGAGGCATCTTCTGAAGAAGAAGCTTATGATCCTGAGAACCCTGCAATGGCAGAGGTAAATTACATGGGTGAACCTTATGGAAACACCTATAATTCATCATGGAGAAATCATCCAAATTTCTCATGGAAGGATCAACAAAAGCCTCAACAAGGCTTTAATAATGGTGGAAGAAATAAGCTCAACAATATCAAGCCTTATCCATCATCTTCTCAGCAACAGACAGGGAATTATGAACAGAATACTTCTAACTTAGCAAATTTAGTTTCTGATCCTCCATGAATGAAACAAGGTCCTCCATCAGAAATCTGAAGGCACAAGTGGGCCAGCTGAGAAAGAAAATCACTGAAACTCCTCCTAGTACCCTCCCAAGCAATACTGAAGAGAATCCAAAAAGAGAGTGCAAGGCCATTGATATAATCAATATGGCCGAATGCAAGGAGGAGGGAGAGGACACGAATCCCAATGAGGAAGATCTCATGGGAAGTTTCTCAAGCAGGAAGGAGTTCCCTATTGAGGATCTAAAGGAATCTGAGGCTCATATAGAGACCATAGAGATTCCATTAAATCTCCTTCTGCCATTCATGAGCTCTGAAGATTATTCTTCCTCTGAAGAGGATGAAGATGTAACTGGAGAGCAAATTGCTCAATATCTAGGAGCTATCATGAAACTGAATGCCAAGTTATTTGGTAATGAGACTTGGAAAGGTGAACCTCCCTTGCTCATTAATGGACTAGATACCTGGGTTCAGCAAACTTTACCTCAAAAGAGACAAGATCCTGGCAAATTCGTAATACCCTGTACCATAGGCACCATGACCTTTGAGAAAGCTTTGTGTGACCTAGGGTCAGGCATAAATCTTATGCCACTCTCTGTAATAGAGAAGCTGGGGATCATTGAGGTACAGCCTGCCATATTTTCATTACAATTGGCAGACAAGTCAGTAAGACAAGCTTATGGATTGGTAGAGGACGTGTTAGTAAAGGTTGAAGGCCTTTACATCCCTGCTGATTTCATAATCTTAGACACTAGGAAGGAGGAGGATGAATGCATCATCCTTGGAAGACCTTTCTTAGCCACAACAGGAGCTGTGATAGATGTTAACAGAGGAGAATCAACCCTTCAATTGAATGGGGACTACCTTGTGTTTAAGGCACACGGCTATCCTTCTGTAACAAGGGAGAGTAAGCATGCAAGGCTTCTCTCAGTACAGAGTCAAACAGAGCCCCCACAACCAAACTCTAAGTTTGGTGTTGAATCCCCACAACCAAACTCTAAGTTTGGTGTTGGGACTATACAACATTGACCTGACCACCTGTGAGGCTCCATGAGGGCCCACTGTCAAGCTATTGACATTAAGAAGCACTTGTTTGGAGGCAACCCAATTTTTTTATTTATCTAATTTTATTTTTATTTTATTGTTATTTCATGTTTTATTAGGTTCATGATCATGTGGAGTCACGAAAAAAATACTAAAATTAAAAACAGAATCAAAAACAGCAGAAGAAAAATCACACGTTGGAGGAAGGACTTACTGGCATTTAAACGCCAGTAAAGAGCAATTGGCTGGTGTTCAACGCCAGAACAGAGCATGGATTTGGCGTTGAACGCCAGAAACATGCTGCAGATGGGCGTTGAACGCCCAGAATAAGCTTAGAGCTGGCGTTTAACGCCAGAAACAAGCATCAATCTGGCGTTAAACACCAGGATTGCAAGCAGAGGGCATTTTACACGCCTCATTGGTGCAGGGATGTAATTCCTTGACACCTCAGGATCTGTGGACCCCACAGGCACCTACCTCAACTCACCTTCTCTCTTCTTCACCAATCACCTCAATCTCTCTTCCCCATCACCTCTTCACCACTCACATCCATCCATCTCTTCCCCACCCAATCCCACCCATATGGCCGAAACATACACATCTCTCCCTCTCCTCCATATCTTCTTCTCCTTCCATTCTTTCTTCTTTGCTCGAGGGTGAGCAACATTCTAAGTTTGGTGTGGTAAAAGCATAGCTTTTTTTGTTTTTCCATAACCATTGATGGCATCTAAAGCCAGAGAAACTTCAAAAATAAGAGAGAAAAGGGAAGACAAAAAAATTTTTCCACCTCCGAGTCATGGGAGATAGGGAGATTCATCTCAAGGGTCCATAGCTCAGTAGAAGAGCATTTGAATGCACATCAAGAGAGCATGAGGAATTCCCTCATCAAGAAATCCCTGAGATACCTCAGGGGATACATTTTCCTCCACACAACTATTGGGAGCAACTAAGGATAAGAGCACCAAAATCACTAGGGATCAAGCAATAGAGGCAAGGAAGAGACATAAAGGAGCTCAAAATGCACCATTAGTCCTTCAAAAAGGTGCTACCCTCACTAAGGTGGACTCATTCCTTAACTTCCTTGTTCTTATCTCTGTTTTTTGATTTTTATGTTATATGTGTGTTTATGTTTTGTGTCTTTACCTCATGATCATTAGTATTGAGTAACCATGTCTTAAGGCTATGAATAATTCCATGAATCCTTCACATCTCTTAAATAAAAAATGTTTCTAATTCAAAAGAACAAGAAGTACATGAATTTCGAAATTATCCTTGAAATTAGCCTAATTATATTGATGTGGTGACAATACTTTTTGTTTTCTGAATGAATGCTTGAACAGTGCATATTTTTTATCTTTTTGTTTATGAATGTTAAAATTGTTGGCTCTTAAAAGAATGATGAACAAAGAGAAATGTTATTGACAATCTGAAAAATCATGAAAATTGATTCTTGAAGCAAGAAAAAGCAGTGAAAAAGCAAAAGCTTGTGAAAAAAAATTTGGCGAAAAAATAAATAAATAGAAAGAAAAAGAAAAAGCAAGTAGAAAAAGCCAATAGCCCTTAAAACCAAAAGGCAAGGGTAAAAAGGATCAAAGGCTTTAAGCATCAATGGATAGGAGGGCCCAAGGAAATAAAATCCAGGGCTAAGCGGCTAAATCAAGCTGTCCCTAACCATGTGCTTGTGGCATGCAGGTCCAAGTGAAAAGCTTGAGACTAAGTGGTTAAACTCATGATACAAAGCAAAAAGAGTGTGCTTAAGAGCTCTGGACACCTCTAACTGGGGACTTTAGCAAAGCTGAGTCACAATCTGAAAAGGTTCACCCAGTCATGTGTCTGTGGCATTTATGTATCCGGTGGTAATACTGGAAAACAAAATGCTTAGGGCCACGACCAATACTCACAAAAGTAGATGTGTTCAAGAATCAACAAAATTAACTAGGAGAATCAATAACACTATCTGAAATTCTAAGTTCCTATAGATACCAATCATTCTAAACTTCAAAGGAGAAAGTGAGATGCCAAAACTGTTCAGAAGCAAAAAGCTACAAGTCCTGTTCATCAAATTAGAATTAATATTCATTGATATTTTGGAATTTATAGTATATTCTCTTCTTTTTATCCTAATTGATTTTCAGTTGCTTGGGGACAAGCAACAATTTAAGTTTGGTGTTTCTTCTGAGGGTTTACCTGAAACTGTAGGTCGATCTCAGACGAGATCTTCTGTGCTGGTCGGAGCCAATGTGTCCGGCAGGTGTGTAGCAGCCGGAGCTGGTGTGTCTGACTTGTGGAACCGAGAATGCTGTTGATCCCTTGTCACCGAAGGGTGGGGGGTACCTGCAAGGGACTCCGATGCTTAAGTTAGCAAGGGTATTAAACAGGTATTGAGTAGAATCGGAGTATGAGTTATACCTGGATGCTCCAGTGTATTTATAATGGTGAGATGTGACCTTCTTTAGATAAGATAAGTTAGTTATCTTATCTTATCTTATCTTTTGTCGAGGTCAGCTTATCTTCCATGGAACCGCCCTTATCTCTATAGGCTTGGGCTGCCCTTGGATTGGGATCGTATTCCTTGAGTTGGGCCCTTCTCTAGGCTTTCCTGTCGATTTAGACCGAGTTCTTTGCGAAGAAGTTGGTCCGCTTGACCTAAAGAGGTCGGTCGCTTTGTCTGTAGAACATCCCGGGTCGGACAGCTCGACCCAGGGTATGAACAGTGCACCTACTTGAGCTCGGTCTTTTTGTTGAGGTCGAGTCCTGGACTTCGGTCCTTCTCTAGTGAAGCCGAACTCAAGCATTTTGTCGATTCCTTTGTAGAAGCTTTTGAATGTAGAACATTTTTCCTCTAAAAGTGCACGCTTTTGTATCGGCGCTTTGGGAACGTGCGAGGGTTTAATGCCTTCATTAATTTTAACATTAATTGCCCCATTTCCCTTAGGCTCTTTATTTTGATTTTGAAAACCCAGAAACGGTTTCTCTCATTCGCCCTTTTCGTAACTTCTTTTCTCTGCTCTCTTTGCTCTCTGTTTTTCATTTGCGCTTCTACTTTCTTGTGTTGCAGCTTTCGTTTGGCGATTTTCTGGGCAGCTTTCATTTCTGCGCCTCCATTTTTCTTTCTCGAAGCTTCTTTCGTCTCCATGTTAGTCCCATTTTGTGCTTTCTCTTTGTTTTTATTTTTTTGATGAGGTTTTGATTTTAATCCTCCTTTTAGAGAAAGTTTGGATCTTTCTGTTTCGATTGTGCCCTAGATTTGTTGAAATGTGCGTTCTAGGAGTTTTTCCATCTTCTGCATGATCCTTTTTGCTTTTGCTTGATGCTTTTAGGGCTTTGCATGTTCTTTGTTGTTTCTGTTCTGATACCGCTGTCCATATCTGTTCCTTATTTTATTTGAAGGTTGCTTTTGTCTGATTCTGAAAAAGGTTGCATCTTTAATGGTCTCTGCTTGGCGTGTTTGATGCTTTAGGGATGGTTTTTGCTGGTTTAGACTGTAAGGCAATGTTTTTGATGACTTTTTGTGTTTTGCTTTGATGGAAAAATACTTGTTGTTTGAAGCCTTCTTTTCTTGTTTTGAGAGGTGCTGGGATGCGAGAAGTATATTTTTTCGTAGAAACCTTGCTTTATAATTGCCTCCAAAGGATGCCCCAGGACTTTGGTTTGAGTCTTGGGGTTTTCCTTTTCTGTGTGTTCGCCTGTATCGTATTGAGTTTTTTTCTCCTTTGTCCGAGATGTTTTTAGTAACCCCATCTTCTTTTCTTACTTGTAGGATTAGTTGGCCTCATGTCTTCTCGAAATAACATTATAGAGATGTCTTGCAGAGTTTCCGAGGGGATGTCCGATTGGCTGGACTCCCTTGTTTTGTTGTGTGTTTCTGTTGTGGATGCTGAATTTTGCACAGAGCTGAGGAAGCGCCATAGGATTTGTGGTAACAGTGCTCGTGAGGAGGATTATGAGCTTGTTGCTTCTGATTCTGATGAGAGAGTTTGTTTTCCGACTTCCATCGAGAGGGAGCGTCCCTTCTTCTATGCCTATGAATACTTCTTCAGTCAGTTGAACGTTACTTTCCTTTTACTGCTTTCAAGACCGACCTGTTGTGGTCGTGTAATATTGCCCCATCCCAGCTTCACCCAAATTCCTGAGGTTTTATTAAAATTTTTCAGCTTCTCTGCCGAGAATTAGATGTAACACCATATCAGACTCTTTTCCTTTATTTGTTTGTTTTCGCCAAGCCTGGCGGTTCTTCAAAAAAGAATGCTTCCTGGGTTTCTTTCAGGTCTGCCTAGGGCCATAAAGTTTTTGCTATGTATGATGAGTCCTTTAAGGACTTCAAGAATGACTTCTTTAAGGTTCGTGCTGTCGAGGGGGCCCGCCCCTTTTTTCTTGATGAAAATGATGAGCCTTCTTTCCCTCTATAGAGGCAGAGGGATGTGAGAGTGTCTCGCTATACCTGGGAGATGCTTGATGATGTTGAGTGTGCCTTTGTTGTTGTACTTGAGGATCTATGGGGGGAACCACCCCATCTTGATACAAAAAGGTTTTTGAATGACCCGTCTTTGGTTCGGACTATTTTGGGTACTTGTCTGACTTGTTTCTACACTTGTTTCTTAATTTTTTCTTCCTCTTATTGTGATTGTAACTCTTTGCTGTGGCTGATTCTATATTTGCAGAGATGTCAAAGAAAAACGACTCCATGAAGGCCTTTAAAAAGGCAAAGAAAGCAACTGCTGCTCTGAACATCTCGGCCAAGGTGGCCGGGGAGGGATCTTCTCAGGTCCCAGTGATGCCTCTTGCACCGAGTTCTCCCGGGCCGAGGAAAGCAATTCCTACTCCTCGGTTTTGTTAGGTCGATTCTCCACAGACTTCTGCCGTTGCTTCTGGTGCTCCTTCCTTAAAAAAGCAAAAAACATCCGAGGCCTTTAACCTGGATGCCTTGGATTTTGATGCTGTCGAGTTTGTTGACCAGCAAATTGCCCCTTATGGTGGGCTCTCTATGGACGATGTGTCTCTTCTTCAGCATCTGGATTTTATCACCAAAAGTAGTGTGAAAATGGCACATATGGGTGCGGCTATTTTCCGAACTATTCAGGGGATCCCGATTCATGCCACAAAATCCTTCATGGAGGAGGCCAAATCAGAATTTGATCGAATCAAGTGTCTGAAGGATGAGTTCGAGGTGAAGTTGGCGAAGGTAGAGAAGGAACTGGAGGGTGAGAAGGCTAGCTCTATTGCCTTGGCTGCTTCTTTGAAGTTGACTGAGGACATGGCACTGAAGCACAAGGATAGCTATGTCTCAGCTTATAGGGCGTTGATGCATCTCCGGGATGATTTGGAAACTGCTCGGGTTAATTATGCCGAGCTTCAGGGTCACCTTGTGGGCAGCGTGACTGCCGCCTCTGAGAACCTGATGGAGCAGTTCCGGATTGTTGCTCCTGATGCCGATTTGACTCTCGTTAGTCTTGATAACATAGTAAAGGATGGCAAGATTGTCCCAGATGATCCCGATGATGATGTTGAACCTCCCCCAGTGCCTTCTATCAAGGTGTCGATGACAAACCCGTTTTGACGGTTTATCTTGTATTGATTTTAAGAGATTTTATGACCTTTTACCCACATTTATCCATTGAAATAGCATGGTTTTGTATATTCTCCTTTAATTGTGCTTAAGAGTGAAAACATGCTTTTTAGGACTTAAAATAGCTAAATCTAATTCTCCTTGATTCCATTAGATGCCTTGATATATTTGTTAAGTGATTTAAGGTTTAGGAGGCAAAGATTGGATCAAGGGAATGAAGAAAGAAGCATGAAAAGTTGGAGAACTCATGAAGAAATGAAAGAACCGGAAAGCTGTCAACCCGACCTCTTCGCACTTAAATGACCATAACTTGAGCTACAGAGGTCCAAATGATACGGTTTCAGTTGGGTTGGAAAGCTAACATCCGGGGCTTCACAACGATATAAGATTTGCCCTAGTTGCACTGCAGATAGGGACGCGTATGCGCACTATACACGCACGCGTCGTTGTGCCACCTGGTTCACTTAATGCAATCCGTGGGCCAGCGAATTCTCAAGCCTTGTGGGCCCAATCCAACTCATTTCTGATGCTATTTAAGCCAAGGATTGAAGGGGGAATGAACATACTTTCATACTTTAGATCTAGTTGCCATTAGTTTTGTTTAGTAGTTAGAATTAGTTTCTAGAGAGAGAAGCTCTCACTTCTCTCTAGAATTAGGATTAGGATTAGTTCTTAGATCTATGTTTTAATCTTTGCTTTCTTCTACTTCTACATCTCAATTCCTTGTTGTTAGATTCATTCTCCTTCCATTCTTTTATTGTAATTTCCTTTATGTTGTTCTTATATTTTGTTGTAGATCTAGTATTGTTCCTTCTACATTCTTCCAATTCAATAAGAGATAATTCATACTAAATGTGTCTTCTTTACTTTTCTATTGTTGATCTCTTGTTTTTGTAGTTGTAGATTCCCTTAATTCTTGCATTTAATAATGTTCACTTCTATTGCACTTTATGTGTTTGTTGAAATGTCTCTTTTAGTTTTAGTGTAGATTTTGTTCCTCTTGGCCTAGGTAGAGTAATTAGTGACACTTGAGTTATCTAATTCCTTTGTTGATTGATAATTGGAGAGATTGCTAATTGGTTTGGAGTGCACTAAAGCTAGTCTTTCCTTGGGAGTTGGCTAGGACTTGTGGCTCAAGTCAATTCATCCACTTGACTTTCCTTTCTTTAGTAAGGGTTAACTAAGTGGTAGCAATGAACAATACTCATCACAATTGAGAAGGATAACTAGGATAGAACTTCTAGTTCTCATATCTTACCAAGAGCTTTGTTAGTTGTTAGTTTATTTTCATTGCCATTTACTTTTCATGCTTCTTATCCAAAACCCCAAAACACATCACAACCAATAACAAGACACTTTATTGTAATTCCTAGGGAGAACGACCCGAGGTTCAATACTTCGGTTTATAAATTTAGGGGTTTGTTTTAGTGACAAATAACTTTTTGTATGAAAGGATTATTGCTTGGTTTAGAAACTATACTTCGACGAGATTTTATTTGAGAAATTCTATACCATCAAAAATCCAATCGTCAAAATGGCGCCGTTGTCGGGGAATTGCAATGGTGTTATGTTATTGGTTATTATACATATGTGAATAGTGTGAATATCTTGTTTTTTGCTTTATTTGCTAGTTGTAGAATTTTATTTCTCTTGTTTTCCATTATCTTTTGATTTTTGTTATCTCTTTCCATTATGAATTCTCACTTTGGCTATGAGTTTGGTTCTAATTATGTTGTAGGTGATGAGAACTATAATGAGAATGTGTATCAAGGATGGGATAACCGAAGGTGGGAGGACATATGCATATGACCAATCTTCTTGGCAACAACCTCCACCAATGCACTATGAAGAAGAACCATTCTATGATGCATATCAATCCAATGGCTATGGTGAATCTCCTTGTGACTTTCAAGAACCACCACCATATGCCTATGAACCATATCCTCAACATAACTCTCAACCATACTCACAAGTCAAAGCCCCTTCTTACCAACCACTTTCATATGACCCTAATCTATATCCATCCTACCAACAACCATATGAGCCATATGAACCACACAAAGAGCCACCACAACTTCAACATCAACATTTTCAAGAGCCACCTCCTCCACATTATTACCAAGATCAACCACCCCCAACATATGAAAATTTTCAACCACAAGATGAATACTACTTTCCACCACAACCTCATATGGAAGAATACTCATATCCATTGATCCAAGAGCCATATGATCCTAATCATATAATCCAAGAGGAAGAAGAGTCAAGGGATCGTCTCAAGGAAGCATTGGATCAATTTCAAGCAACCATGGAGTGTGTTGTGCAACAAGTGGAAAGAATAGAAAATATTGAACCACCTTCCTACTTTGAACCCTTCCCCCAAAATGAGGAACCCTTCCTCCCACCCCAACCTCTAATGGATGAAACCCTTGGTGTTCTTGTTCAAGGGCAAGAAGAGATGAAAAGGGATGTGCAAAATTTTATGGCCGCCTTGGATGCAGTAACAAATCAATTAGCATCCCAATGCTTGAACACTCAAGAAACTCCCATGGCTACATGTGGAGAATTAAATGAAGAACATAGCATGAAGGAGAGATTGGAAATTCCGGTGGGAAATGAAGGAAGTTGCTTTGTATTGGAACAATTGGATGAAGCTTTAATTGTTGAAGACAAGGAAGAAGTGGTAGAAGACTTAGGAGATGTGGAGCCTCCATGGAAACATAGAGTTGAAGAAAACCCCTCCAAGATGATTGAAATTGATGCTAGGGAGGAAAGTGCACACCTTCCAAGGCATACTCCATATGAAGACTTGGATGGGATAGAGAAAGAATTGAGTTCCCTTGGTGATGAAGATCAAGCATCAAGTCTTAGTGGTGAAGAATCCTTTGAGCATGAAGAACCTTCTCCAGTTGGATTTGAAAGCGTTGAGGAGGTAAATTTTTCTCACCATCCCTATTATGATTTGAGTGAAGAAAAAGGTTTAGATAAAATTGTTGAATAAAGGATTGAGATTAAAAGATCTTGTGAAGAGGTGGAAATCTCTAGAAAGAGAAGAACGAGGGTTGGTTATGCTTTGTTAAGATCTTTGGAAGCATCTTTGCCTAGGTTGTCATCTACATCTTCATTTGAGTGGGTGAAATTTATTTCTATTAGCTTCATTATCCCACTTGAATATGGTTTGCTTGAAACGGATGGCCAACTTAGGGAAGTTTGTGGGATGAAGCGTAAGCGGAAAAGGTTTTGTGGTGGGCGTTGCAAATCAAGGCTCATTATGGTTGATGCATCAAACATGAGATATAAAGGTTGGAGTAGTGCTCAAATAGATGGGTCTAGAAGGATTGTTGGCCACTATATAGAGAATTCACCTTACTCACCACCCGGTTGGACTAATAATGATGATCAACCTCAAGACGGGTGTGAAAACAAAGTGTGGGATCCCAGATTACAAGAAGAGGACCAACTTTGGGAGCCCCAAGCTTGTGAAGAACTCCATCAACACTTGGCTCAATCCATAAGAAATCTTGGGGCACAATGGAGATTCAAGCATTGGTGGAAGTTCCAAGATGAGTACAAGCACAAGCCACCTTGAGAGGAGCTCCCCATAAGTCCAACTTAAGGACAATAAACAAAAGTGCTAGGTGGGAGACACCCCACCATGGTAAAATCCTTTCATTTTCTCTTTTGTACATATTGGTAGAATTAGTTTAATTTCTTGTTTTGATTGTTTTAATGAGTCTAATTGGTAGTTTAGTATGTTAAATAAGGTTTTAGGGTGTTTTGGTAGTAGCTTGGAGGTTTGGAATGCTTTGATTGGTGCAAAAAAAAGAGATATACTACTAAGGGAATGCTAAGAGACCTTTTCCAAGGATATCCAGAACCTAATATCAGGGTTTGGATATATATAATCATATCAGCTTCCTCTCCTCTTCTGAATTTTACATAAACACACAGAAAAAGAAAAAGAAGATTCCATCGTGTTGGTGTTTAATTTCTTAGTATAAATGTGTGTATGTGTGTGCAACCTTCCATCTCTTTTAAAAACATAAAACAAAATGAATTCAAAGTGTCACTCAAGGCAAAGATATTATATTATAGCATAGATTACTTCAAGGGATAGATAAGGTGCTTCAATACATACCTTTGCTATCAAGTCTATGAGTTCAGAGGATTTCACGCTTAGAACAAACCTAATGAATAGAAGAATTTTAGTTATAAGTTCATCCATTTTCCCACTAAGACTTAGCACACTAGCCACAACAAGATTTGAAACAATTCTTAGTGATTAGTTTGCCTCAATGAGTACTTGATCACTATAATTCAAAATATTAAGTTAGATTTCATAGATGGAATATGTATGCAAAAGTTAAAAACCAAGAGATAGGACGATAGTATATCCATCACATTTCTTAGACAGTATTTAAAATAATTTATTCACATGAAAATGAAAATAATTAAGATTTAGATAAATATTATACTAAACTATTAATCAAATATATAAGATGATCAAAAAGTTTAATTTTTAGCATAAAAAAAATAAAAATACATTTAGAGTGTATATGTCGCTTATACTGATTTGCTTTTCAGCAAAAATACAATAATTCAGGGATTGGAGGCCCTTCTGAACACCTTCACACAGCACAATATCTTCTATCTGTTCATCAACAAGAACAACCAAATATACTACTTCAATACTATGTTATAACACTGAAATTTTCTATCAAACCTAGAAAATTAACATTTATACTCACTTTCTCACTGTCTTGTAAACTTAACTCTATGAAATCCTTAGCCAAAGAAGAATGTTAGAGAGAAAAAAAGTTTTGACCCTTCAAATAACTATGGAGACAATAAGATCAAGTTGAATCCATCAAAGCAAGAAAATAATTACTTTTTGAATTATATATATCTTTGAAATTATGTATTGAATAAATGGCAGAGACTAGAAAGGGTTACACAGTCATAGTGAAGAAACAAGGAAGAGAAGAATGAAGGGAGTTCCTTCACAGAAAACTTGCCCTAAATTGTTTTGAGAACAGAACAGATACAATTACAAGAAAATCAATGTAATCTGAAGGAACGACGCAACCCACTTGAACCAACGGCGACGAGAAAAAGAGGTAGAAGCGGCGGCGATGATATTGACGAGCTTTAGCAAGCAGTGACAGAAAACGGCATCGAGAAGGTAGCGAAATTCATCGGCATCGAAACAGAAAGAGAGAGATTGGGGAAGGGGTGTGATGGAGAGATTAGGGAAGGGGTGTGATGGAGCTTCAGGAAAGGCGGTGAAGGGGCAAAAGGCGTCGATGATGAAGAATTTGGAGGGAATCGGTGAGAAGCGGCGTCGACGAAGGATGGGGTGTTTTGTAAAATGAAGACGCTGTCAAGGAGAACGTGATTTTCATACCCTTATTTTAACCCTTTTCGACAGAATATTTTAAATTACAGACAGAAAATCTATCTGTAATAATTTAATAAAATGCAACATTTTTATTCATTTAACTACAGACGAATTTTCCATCGGTAACCATTTTCCACGAAAAAAATTATTTTTTCGGACAGAATTATCGACGGATTCTCTTTTTCGTCTGTAATTTATGCTAATTTATTTTTTTGGTTTCCAACATAAATCCCTCGCAAATTCCGTCTGTATTTCCATGGGATAAAATTTGTCAGAAATATTCGTCTGTAATAACTAGTTTTCTAGTAGTGTATGTATATGTCACACACTAATTGAACCATTATTCCTAACCAAATTCAAAGAGTCATGTGAAAACGTTTTCAAGCATTAATTTAGATATTAGTTTTTCCAAATTAATAAAAGAATTCCAAAGGGATTAGCATACCTTCCAATGTTACTAATCCGAATGAAGAATGAATAACTCAATCATGAAAGAGACCAATACAAGACTTCAAATAAAAGAAAAATAGATTAGTGATCCATAGAAAAGATTACCCATGGAATAATGAAAAGAAAACTATGCTGAGGAACCAATTATCCTTCCTGTGAACAAGGTTCAGTTATTTATATCCTAATTCTAGAATTCAAGTTCAAAA
Organism: Arachis hypogaea; assembly: GCF_003086295.3. Lineage (NCBI taxonomy): Eukaryota > Viridiplantae > Streptophyta > Magnoliopsida > Fabales > Fabaceae > Arachis > Arachis hypogaea. The sequence goes on along the minus strand of NC_092038.1, from coordinate 85,277,848 downwards.
CTATCCTAATCTCCTCTTTTCGAAAGAAAAATAAGATAGCTAATTACTTACTTCAATTTCATATCAAAATGATAATTCAAATCTAATCTAGAAACAAATCCTAACAATCAAATCTCTTATGTTTCTAGAAAGAATTAATAACTCTTCTGGAGTTTGAATCTTTTGGATGTGATTAAGGCTTCTAATGATTTGTATAATTGAGATTGGGCCTAAATTTGTTGCATTCTGGGACTTGAAATTGTCTTCACGCCGAGCTTGTATAAAGAGATTTGGGCGTGTGGCCCAATTGCACCTTTAGGGTTGTTCATACGCCGAGCTTGTGATGTTGGCTATTGGGCGTGTGTGGGAAGGAGGCATGGCCGCCAGGCGTCTAACCCTGGCCACTGGGCGTTCATGGGAAGTGGGGAAGGGACACTGGACTTGCATGTGCAGCCACGGGGTGCCTCTACATGATGGCTTTGGCTCTATTTCTCCTTTTCCTTAGTGCATGGTTTTGTTCCTTAGGCCACATTTTTGTTGTACTTTTGTTTTTCTTGTGAAAAAGCTTTAATTCTTGCTTATTTTGGGCTAAACACTCTTGAAAATACCGAAACACTATCCCAACTCCAAATATTTGATTATTTATGAAATTCCATTAGAAAACATAAGAAATTTGATTAAAACCTAAGAAAAAGAATGAAAAAAAATCTTAAAAATTGCTAAAGATGACATGTAATCACTACACCAAACCTAAAACTTTGCTTGTCCTTAAGCAAAGAGAAAGATAAACGGAGTTTAGCTTAATGAAAAAGAATTGAAGAAGTTTTCAAATTTTGATTTTGAAAATTAAAGTGGGATTTATGATAATCCTTATGGTTACATTCGGCTTCTTTTATCCTTCATGAATCATGCATACTTAGGTTTTGAAAATCTCAAAGACTTAATATCCAAATTGTATTATAAGAATTCTATTGAATTTGTATGACTTGAAAGTAGTTACTTCACATTTGAATTGGGGAATGATCTTCGAGACTTTTGACTCTTAGGGCTTTGTCACAAGGCAACACTTAATGGACTTCAATCGATAATCCTAGGCCAGTTGGCCCAAGTTACTGGGTGATAAAGCACCCCTCGGATCTAATTACTTAAGCCTCTCCTTGACACAATCACACCACAAGTATATAACTAGGGTTTTGACCCAGACATTGATGTCCAGAGCCTCTTTGGACTTCTTAATGTTTTGTCTTAAGGCGGCTTTTTTTAGCTTGCTTTCAATCAATAATCCTGGTTCAGTTCGTCCAAGTTATCGGGTGATAAAGCACCCGTTGGATTTTCTAGCCCAAGTCTTTCCTTAAAACAGAAACATCACAAGAACATAATTGGACCCTAAGCATTGATGCTCGAAGCCTTCTTGATGACAAGTCATCTTAGCCTAGTTTCACTAGCATTTTTCTTTGTTTTCACTAAGTTTTATGCACTTTCTTGCATTCTAAGTAAGTAATTTGGAATGAAAATGCATGACTTCTTTAAATCAAACAACCACCATTTAATTGATGCTAAATCATGAGGTTTGGGCTAAAATTAATTGATTTTTAATGATTTATAAACCTTGTGAATTTGGTGATACTTTGATTGGTTGTTTTGATTAATTGTAGGTGAAGAAAAGAAGAAAATAAGAAATCGTGGCTTAAAAAGTGTGGCTCAAGGAAAAGAAAAGTGTGGCAAAGAACATGAGGAAGCGTGGCACATGAAAGGAGGGAAGCCACAATGCTCTCCCCAAGAGCTCAGTGCTCTCCAAAAGAGCACAACAATAAACCAAGGAAGCAATGTCTCAATGCTCTGCTCACCTTGTGAGCTGAGCACAATTTGAAGCCAAGAAACAAGGAAAGGAAAAATAATGCTCAGCTCACCAAGGGAGCATTATCGGGCATTCATCAAAAGAAATTCAAGGAAATTATTTGCCAAATGCCTTCTCCAAGAGTCGAACCAAGAACCAAGGGGGAGTGGGGAAGCGCTACTCACAAGGAAAATAAGCCAAGAATTGGCCAAATGCATCATCCAAGGTTCGAACTCAACACCTTGAGGAAGCAAGGAGCAAGGAGCTACAAGGAAACCAAGAAAATACCACCAGCGCATGCTTCCCTCAAGTTTCGAACCAAGGACCTCCCTTGGAAGCTCCAATGCTCAGCTCACTTGGAGAGTTGAGCGCTACTCCTTGGTGCATCACACAAGAGCTTGACACGGGCCAAAGGAAATGAGCGCACAACAATTTGACACGGCCAGGGAACAAGACGCGCACAAGGCATGCATGTAAGGCCCCAATGCTCAGCTCACCTTGTGAGCAGAGCATTCCCCTGGTGCCTTCACCAACATTGCACGCTACAAAAGATCCCCACACAAAGCCTCAATGCTCAGCTCCCCACTTGAGCTGAGCATCCTCCTGGAAGCAAATTCTCCATGGGCTGAAAATTGAATTAAAAATCCAACTTAATTCATTTCTTCACCAATTCAAAAGCCCATCCAAATTCCAAAATCCAAGAATAGAAAGTGTATAAATAGTAGCTAGTTTGATGTAATTAGGACCTGAAGAATCACTTTTGAATTTTCCTTTAACTTCCATTTTCATTTTTGAGCTTTTAGTTTGGAATTTAGTTCTTAGAGAATTGGGGAGGAGAATTGATCTCTCTTCTTCCTTGTTCTTGCTTGAGCACTCTTTACTTTTTATTTTGGATCTTGGGTGAAGAATTGAAGAACTTCTGTTTCAATCTCACCTTGAGATCCCTTGCTTTAATTTTCTGTATAATTGAATTTCAATTTCCATTCACTGCTTCATCTTCTACTCTTTCTGCAATTTACTTTCCTTTATTTCTTTTGCAATTGTTCTTGGTGGATCAAGGAAGGATTTGAGATCTAGACTTGTTTTCTAGTCTCTTCCACTCCTGAGATCTTCAACCCTCTTTTAAATTGCTGCAAATTAAGCATCGCTCACTTTCTGTTCTTAAATTTTCAAAGCATTTTTCTGCTTCTGTTTGAGATCTACTTTAATTCAATTCATCTTCTACTTGTCTGTTTATTGCAATTCACTTGTTCTTGTTTAATTTCTGCAATCCCAATTCCCAATCCCTTTTATAATTCAAATAATTTACATTTCTTGCACTTTAAGTTTTAGCCATTGATATTTTTTGCAATCTAAGTTTCTGCACTTTATATTACTTGCACTTTAAGATTCAGCTTCTTTACTTTCTTTGCTCTCTAATTTACTGCAATTCTTCCCTTCCCCTTTACATTTCAAGTAATTTAGCTTCCGTTAATCACAAACACTCAACTAATACTTGATTCGCTTGACTAAATCAACCACTAAACTAAAATTGCTCAATCCTTCAATCCCTGTGGGATCGACCTCACTCATGTGAGTTATTATTACTTGATGCGACCCGGTACACTTGCCGGTGAGTTTCGTGTTGGATCGTTTTTCACACATCACTTATAAGTTTAGATTTCTTTGATCTTTCCAGAGTCATTTTTGTACTGTTTTACGAAATTGATTTGAATTCTCATAACACTTCTTCAAATTTTTATTTTTGAAGATTCTGCTTCCCTTTCCACAGGATTTCAATAATCCAAATTCATCAAGTATAACCACCTCTTTTAAGCACCACTACTTCTGTTTGAATTCATTATTCAAACTTTTCATTAAGATATCCACCATAAAAATGGTTACTAGAGGAACAAGGATTCAAGTTTTAAGCTTTTAATAGAAAAGAAAGATAGAATATGAAAAACATGTCAAGAAGAAAATAAACAGAAACGAAGATAAAAGGGAAAGTGATGAATGGTAATTTGTATGTCGGTGGTGCATGGAAATGTTCGCTCCTTGGCAATGGTGCCAAAAACTTGGTCACACTAAATCATGATTCACAACTCTGATACAACTAACCAGCAAGTGCACTGGGTCGTCCAAGTATTACATTAGGTGAGTAAGGGTCGATCCCACAGAGATTTTCGGCTTGAAGCAAGCTATGGTCATCTTGTTGATCCCAGTCTGGCAGATTCAAATGGTTATGAAGTTTTAGTAAATAAAAGATAAATAAAACATAAAATAAGACAAAGATACTTAGGTAACTCATTGGTGAGATTTTCAGATAAGCGCTTGAAGATGCTTTGTTGCCTCTGAACCTCTGCTTTCCTATTGCCTTCATCCAACATGCATACTCCCTTCCATGGAAAGCTGTATGATCCTCTAAGTGAAAATGGTCCTCTACGGTTTCTGTACGGCTAATCAACTGTCAGATTTCTCGTCTCGAATGAAAAATACCAGGCACAGCTACCGCATGGCTAATCATCTGTCGGTTCTTGCTAGTGTCAGAATAGGATCTCTCTATCCTTTTGCACACTGTCACTACGCCCAACATTCGCAAGTTTAAAGCTCTTCACAGTCATCCCTTCCCAGATCCTACTCGGAATACCACAGACAAGGTTAAGACTTTTCGGATCTCAGGTTTGTTGTCTACTGTTCTAGCCTATACCACGAAGGTTCTAATCTCAGATTCAGATGCTCTATTGTCAGGAGAGACGATGTGAATCGTTGATTAGAAACCCAAGAAAATATACTCCAGCTGGCGTCCAATGACTATGTTGAACATCATGTAGACCGCTGTGGTTGTCAGGCACACAGATCTTGGCTAAGCAATTACTGAAGATAGTGGGTGATTGTCACGGGTCACCCCTTTAGTCTTGACTTAACTGAATTAAGTACGAGAGTATATCTTGGAGAAGAAGTAGGCGTGAATTGAAGGAAAAATAATAATACATTGCATTAATTCATGAGGAACAGCATAACTCCTCACCTTAATCTGTGAGGTGTAGAAACTCTACCATTGAAAATACATAAGAACAAGGTAGTTTTTATACTAAGCTATGGTCCAAAGACAAAAGATACTAAATAAATCTCTAAAAGTAGTTTTTATACTAAGCTAGTAAACTAGGTTTACAGAAAATGAGTAACGAAGTTCAGATAGTGCAGAAATCCACTTCCAGGGCCCACTTGGTGTGTGCTTGGAGTTAAACGCCAGCTTTGGTGCTAGTTTGGGCGTTTAACGCCAGAAACGGGTCATTGAGTGGCATTTGGATGCCAGTTTAGGCCATCAAATCTTGGGCAAAGTATGGACTATTAAACATTACTGGAAAGCCCAAGATGTCTACTTTCCAACGCAATTAAGAGCGTGCCAATTAGGCTTTTGTAGCTCCAGAAAATCCATTTCGAGTGCATGGAGGTCAGAATCCAACAACATCTGTAGTCCTTTCTCAGCCTCTGAATCAGATTTTTGTTCAGGTCCCTCAATTTCAGCCAGAAAATACCCAAAATTACAGAAAAACACACAAACTCATAGTAAAGTCAAAAAATGTGAATTTTGCATAAAAACTAATAAAATTATAATAAAAAGTGAATAAAACATACTAAAAACTATGAAAAAACAATGCCAAAAAGCGTATAAATTATCCGCTCATCAGTCGGTAAATAATTTCACAAATGAAATCTTGTTGCAAATATAGTTCTAGACCAACAAACAATTCCTCAGTCAAAAATTTGTTTGTCACAAGTACAAACTCTAATAAAAATAAACTGAAGTATTTAAACCTCGGGTCGTCTCTCAAAGAATTGCAGGGTAGTGTTCTTGTTATTGGCTATGAAGGTATGTTTTGGGGTTTTGAATAAGAGACAATAAAAGTAAATGACAAAGGAAATAAACTAACAATTAAGAAAGCTCTCGGCAAGGTATGAGAACTAGAAATCCTATCCTTGTTATCCTTATCAATTGTGACAAGAATTGTCCATTGATCCACTTAGTTAACCTCTAACCATGAAGAAAAGTCAAGTGAATATCAATTTGAGACCACAAGTCCTAGTCAAATCATAGTGAAAGACTAGCTTTAGTGGCATTCAAATCGACTAGCAACTTCTAATTATCAATCAACAAGAGAGTTGATAACTCAAGTGTCACCAATTACTTTACTCAAGCCATGAGGAGAAAAATCTAACTCATATCTAAAAGAAGTATTTCATCAAACGCATAGAAGGCAATAAAGGTAAACGTCATAAATTGCAAGAATTAAAGGAAGCTATAACTACAAAGGTAATAAATCAACAATAGAAAACTAAAGCAAAGATGAGAAGACATGGAAATCACAAATTGCATTAAAAGAAAATGTGAATCAACAATAGAGTTCATAAACTAAAATTAACAAAATAAAAGAACTACAAGAGAAGTAAATTGATAGAACAAGTAAAGATAAAAGGAAAATTAAAGCAAAAGAAGAAGTAGATCTAGATCTAAAAGGAAAATAAAAATAAGAACCCTAATCTAGAGACAAGAGAGAGCCTATCTCTCTAGAATTCTACATCTCTCTCTCTAAAACTCAGTGTATGAATGATTCCCCCCTTGACTCCTCTTGAATTCTGCATGTAATAGGCTCAGAAAATGAGTTGAATTTAGGCCTGGGCAGCTCAGAAATCTCCCCCAGGGTTTTCACCTTAATGAGGTCACGTGCGAGCATCGACGCGTACGCATGGGTTACGCGTATGCGTCGCTTGACATTTTTCCATCCATGCGTGCACGTTCGTTGCACGTGCGCGTCGGTGAGTGCATCCCAAATCCTTGATTTTTCATGATTTCTTCACTTTGAATGCTTTTCTCTTCACTGCTTTGATCCATTCCTAGCCTTTTCATCAGGAATTCACTAAGAAACACATCAAGGCATCTAGTGGAATCAAAGGTGAATTAAAATTAGCAATTTAAAGGCATAAAAAGCATGTTTTCACACTTAAGCACAAATTGGGACAAAATCACGAAACCATGCTATTTCATTGAATAAATGTGAGAAAAAGTGATAAAATCCCCCAAATTAAGCATAAGATAAACCCTAAAAATGGGGTTTATGAACCTCCCCACACTTAAACCAAGCATGTCCACATGCTAGAATAGAGAAAGAAATAATGGGTATCAACATTTATTCAATGCAAACTAACTAAATGCAACCTATCTAAATGAATGCAACTACCTAAATGAATGCAACTACTTGGTCAAAACAAATCAACTTCCCAAGAAAATGATGCCAGGACATCTAGGCCAGTTTCACTGACCTTTTCTTTAATGTTTTAGGTTAGTTTCATGCATTTTCTTAATGAATAAGGCAAGTTTTGAATGAAAATACACTTACACCTTGATTCAAGCAACTATTGTGAATTTTACATAATTTCATGAGGATTTTGCAAGGATGGACTGACAAATTGATGATGCATAATCTCATGACTTGGGCTAGAGCTTTGATGCACTTTATTTGCTTGATTTCAGGACAAAGGAAGCAAGGAAGAACCACATTAGTCGCCACGTTAATCTAATTAACGTGACCACTAACGTGGAATGGGAATGAGCTTGCAATGTTAATGAGAAAGGTGGTCGAGAATAACGCCTATGAAGCCATCATAAACCCACGTTAATTGCCACGTTAATGGTAGTTAACGTGGAGATAAAGGGAGCTCCAGCGTTAGTGGTAAACGTGAACACCACTAATGCTACAAAGTGGCAATTGGCCACGTTAAGAGTCACGTTAACTTAGTTAACGTGAACTCTAACGTGGAAGGGAAGACAATGCCAACGTTAGTGACACTCACCTTTAGTGACAATGCTAACATTCCCCACTATTCCATCTCAGTTGCCTCCAGTATACACCATCAACAAAATCTTGTCCTTAGAACATGTGGAACTTCTTAACAAAGCCAATGAAAACAGGTTCATTGCAAGGGGGGAAGATTTGAAGCACTACCAACTACCCTGATAAAGGCCAAACGTCAAGCTAATGACGCTAAAAAAGCACTTCATGGGAGGCAACCCATGTTCTACACCTTCTCTCTCTTTAATCTCTAATAGTAGTAATAAAGCAAATTTTATGGATTCTAAATCAACTTCAACAAACAATATAAGAATCCCTACATGCAGCATATAGTACATGATAAGTTTGGTGTTCAAGGCACACCAAGAGGGCTTGAACACACTCAATGGTATGAGATTCTTTTTTAGTCTTGTTACACCATATGATCACAAACAAGTTTGGTGTTACCAACATTGCATGCATGGGAAATTGAGTGGTTGATTGATTTGTATTCATGAAAAGCATTTAGTTATTTCAAAAACAAAAGAAAAAGATTTTAATAGTAGCTATTTCACACTTTAATTCTTCCCACCAAAAATTCAATTAACCATTTTGCATTCCTTTTGTCTTGTATAGGAAATCAAAAAGGGGATTGGTGGTACTTGATAGGAACTAAAGAAAGGAGATTCGGCCACTATACCAAGGAAATCTCACACTTGTCTTCAAGGGGAGTATCTTTGGAAGTGTTGCCATGCAACATTGGGAGTTGGATAGCCTTGGAGACCGAACCAAGACCCTTATAAAAGGGGTGATCCTCGTGCTCATCCAATGGCAAACCCCAATCGTCCGTCATTAAAACAACACTATCAATCCACACCTTTCAAACACCCATCATCCCTCTATATAAATAATCCCTATTCTACAACCTCTCTGTATACACTTGTTATTCTCATTCATCCCCCTTCCTTCTCTCGAACGCACACACTTCATCCTCCACCAAAAGTTCCATACACACCCTCCTAGACACATCTTGTGAGCCGCAAACATACCAACCACCACTCATGGCTTCATCTAGCTCTAAAAGGAGAAGAGGGAAGGAGCCTATGGAGCAGCCTCCTTCCGATGCCGGGAGATTTAAGACCGCCTTCCATGAGCTCCAATATGAATGGATAAAAAATAAGAAAATGTTGCCAGAATTGATATTCCAGTTCAATGAGGATGAGTGCCCAAAGATCAGAGAGAAGATTGCACAGAGGGGTTGGCAAAAGCTCACCAACCTAGAGACAAAGATAAATGCAAACATCGTCAAGGAGCTCTATGCAAATGCGGCCAGAGAAGACAGTACTAGGGCCCCCACCTTCAAAAGTTACGTAAGAGGAACAATGGTGAACTTCAGCCTCAATGCTATAACAAGGACTCTTCAGCTGAAATCGCCACATTTCAACGAACTTAGTTATCAAGTAAGAATAAGCAATGCCCCAGACGAAGATGAACTTGAAGAAATCGTGAATGATATGTGTGTTATAGGGTCTGATTGGGAAAGGTACTCAGACAAGAGGCCGCAGTTCATTAGGAGAGGAGACCTCATCCCGGAAGCCAAAGGATGGTTTGAGCTCGTAAGGAGGTCTATCCTTCCAGCCGTAAACAATTCTAAGGACAATATTGCTCGAGCTACCATGGTACATTGCTTAGTAAAGGGTAGAAGCATCAATGTGCATGAAATTATAGCTGAAGGGATCCAGGATTCAGTTGAGAAGAATGATTCGGGTGCTAGACTTTGGTACCCTAGCACCATCCTGAGACTATGCATGAAAGCCAAGGTGGTATTCGAAGACAACAATCCACAATGGGTAAATCCTGGGAGGTTAGTCAAGCTCCAACGCATAAACTATGTGACACCTGCTCAACATAAAAGGAGGCCTCAGATGAGGAAAAGAACTGCACAAGAAAAGCCCCACCAAGAAGAACCTCACTAAGAAGAACCCCAACAAACAGGGTACCAGCAAGAAGGACAATATGATCCAACCAATATAAATCTATTTCACATCAAGGAAGCCATTGAGTATATGGCAAGTAGCTATATGGAGGGACAAGAACAACAACTACATGTCCAAGCTCAAAGGATGGATCGTTAAGAAGAACTACTCTCTAGTTGAATGGATCAACAAAGAGAGTGGCAGAAATAGCAAATGGAGTTGCAACAGGAGCATTACTCCCAGCTCACCCAAGCCATTAATCAAGTGTCCGAAAGGCAAGAGAGCCAAGACAACCACCTTCAAGAACTCAACCAACGCCAGATAGCCCAGATGAAAGCATTCAACGAATTCAGTGTGCTCAACGAAGGAAGGCAACTGCATCGAGAAGAATTTAGCATAAATACTCAGGCCAAGTTAACTTATATGACTGGGCATATGGATAACTTGCACCCTGCCATTCCAAGTTATGAGGCAGTTCGCAAGGACTTAACAGCACAAGAAGAGGGAAAGCTGAAATAGCAAAGGGAAGCATTAAAGAAGAAGATGGAGGATGCTGGTTTCTGGAAAAAGCTGATCGGGAAGCGCAAAGGAAATGGGGACTCAAGCAATCAAGGAGACCCCAAGACAAAGGGACATGAGCATACCAATAAGTGAAAGGTGGTGGAGTTCCCTCTTTGTTTTATCTTTTTCAAAGCTTTAAATAAGGAAAATCATGTATGAAATAGAACATGCTTGCATAGTAACTTAAGAATCTTCAATTATGCTTTAAAATTTTGTTGCTTAGGTCCATGCTCACTAGTCTAATATCCCTAGTGTTCATAGTCATCTTGCTTATATGTATGCTTGCCCTTTAAGCCAATCAAAAAGAAATTGTTAAGAAAAGAACAAGAGTGGAGTTATCTTGTAAAGTGAATTTTGAATGTTTGTGGTATGGTGATTAATTAGCTAAGTTGGTTCACCAACAAGGTAGGAAGGCAACTATCTATCCTGAATCCTATGCTTGAAACACAACCTATGAGACTAACCAAAAAATGAAATCCCAATAAGAAAAGAGAAAGAGCAATAAAAGTGAAAAGGAAAGAAAAACAATGAGAAATAATGCTAGGTACCAAGGGTTTGAATATTGAGGCATGTGTCTGTGGTGTTCATGTGCAAAGATATGCTTGGATGAATAAGCTCTTAGGGGTGCCTCATCCTAGTAACTTGTGTTAACTAATCCGGGATTATCAGCTGAAAATCCACTATCAAGAGCAACCTTTGCTACAGAACATTTAGCAACCCAAAGAGATGCTGGACACCAAGGTCTCAAGAAAGAAAAATAACAAACCATGTGCCTGTGGTGTGTATGTATGGGGGAAAGAGACTTGAGGGAGTAAGTCCTTAGGGATGTCTTAACACCTAGCATTTTGAACCAACTGGTTCGGGAGTGTTGGCTGAAAGCTTATCTTAAAGAGTCGCCCTCTTACAAAGCACTTAGCCTAAAAAGAAATGCAATAAATCCTGGAAGGGAAAGGAGGATCAATAATTAGGAAGTCTCAAAGGATGCAATCAAACAAGTGTTCTAGGGCATGATAAAGGCCTGAAACCTAGTAAAGGAATGAACCTAAGTTGCTATGCATGAAACCCCATAAACCAGGAATTTTACTTTTAGTACTTGCTTAGGGACAAGCAAGCTTTAAGTTTGGTATTGTGATGCCAGGGCATATAGGCCAGTTTTAATGACCTTTTCTTTACTGTTTTAGGATAGTTTCATGCATTTTCTTAGTGAATAAGGCAAGTTTTGGATGAAAATACACTTACACCTTGATTCAAGCAACTATTATGAATTTTACATGATTTCATGAGGATTTTGCAAGGATTGAATGACAAATTGATGATGCATAATCTCATGACTTAGGCTAGAGCTTTGATGCACTTTATTTGCTTGATTTCAGGACAGAGGAAGCAAGGAAGAACCACGTTAGTAGCCACGTTAATCTAATTAACGTGACCATTAACGTGGAATGGGAATGAGCTTGCAACGTTAATGAGAAAGGTGGTCGACAATAACGCCTGCGAAGCCATCATAAACCCACGTTAATTGCCATGTTAATTACATTAACGTGGTAGTTAACATGGAGATAAAGGGAGCTCCAGCATTAGTGGTAAACGTGAACACCACTAACGCTACAAAGTGGCTATTGGCCACATTAAGAGTCACATTAACTTATTTAACGTGAACTCTAATGTGGAAGGGAAGACAATGCCAACGTTAGTGACACTCACCTTTGTCACTAACGTTGGATCAAGCTAGCATTGCCCACGTTAGTGGTCACGTTAAGACCACTAACATGAAAGTTAACGTGGAGCTGAGATTGATGAGCCAACGTTAGTGACACTCACCTTTGTCACTAACGTTGGAGATGGCATTCACTACCACATTAGTGGCCACATTAACCTAGTTAACGTGAACTCTAACATGGGAAAGAGGGGCATTTGGAGCGTTAGTGACAAAGGTAAGTGTCACTAACGCTCTCGAAGCTGAGGCATGCCCACGTTAAGAATCACTGATAAACCCATATTTTGTGATATATTCTGTGCTTAGTTTGAGTGATTTATTCAATCCTTCACCCACTTATTCATATTAATTGCATAGTTTTACCGTCCCTTCCTTATTATGTGATGTATGTGAAAAACATGTTTCCTATGCTTTAAAATTAATTATTTTAATTACCTTTATTTCCATTCGATGCCATGATTAGTGTGTTGAATAGTTTCAGATCTTCTATGGTAGGAATGACTTAAAGGATGGAAAAGGAAACATACAAAAATGGAAGGAAAGCATAAAACGGAGTTTTGGAGAAACTGGCATCCACGCGACCGTATGGACGACGCGGCCGCATGCCAAGCGCGAAGAGGCAGCGACGCGTCTGCATGGCTGACGCGGCCGCATGACTGACGCGACCCCGCGACAAGGAAAACTCCAATTGACGCGACCGCGTGACCCACGCGGACGCGTGACAGAGGCCATACACCAGAAATTGTAGAAAATGCTCATAGCGGATTCTGAAGCCCTTTTTGGCCCAAATCCAAGTCCAGAACTAATAGACCAGAGGTTATGAAGTGGAGGAATGCATCCATTGAGGGAGGCTCGGCATTTTTAGTCACTTTCCATGATTTAGATCTAGTTTTGAGAGAGGTTCTCTCCTCTCTCTTTAGGATTTAGGATTTAGGACTTCTCTTAGTTTTAGGAGTAACTCTCGATCGCAGGTTCAATGTTCTTTTACTTTATAATTATCTCTTATTTTCAGATACCATTAATGCTTGCTTGTATTAGTTATGTTGCCTATTTGGCTTATGCTACATTCATGTTATGATTTTCTTATTTAATGCTATTTGAGGTATTTCAGTTTAATATTGCTTTCTTTATTTATGCCATTGATTATTCCCAATCTGAAGACAATTTTTATTCTAGCAGATTTAATTTCTTTTCCTCTTGGTCTTTGTTGAGAAATCAGTAACTCGGGAGTTATCTTAGCTCAACATAATTGATAACTGTTATCTTTGCTAAATGAACTGAACTTCAATAATCCCAACCTTTTCTTAGGAAATAAATAGGATTCGAAGGCCAACTAATTAGTCCCTTGACTTTCCTTTGCTTTAGCAAGGGTTGACTAAGTGGAAATAAGATTCAACTTTCATTATTATTGATAAGAATAACTAAGTCTGGACTTCCAATTTCTCCTACCTTGCCAAAGGGTTTGCTTTACAGTATTTATTTATTTTAATTGTCATTTAAATTATTTGCCATATTTACTCCTCATTCTCAAAACCCCAATTTTACCTTTTTCATAGCCAATAATAAGAACATACCTCCCTGCAATTCCTTGAGAAGACGACCCGAGGTTTAAATACTTCGGTTATCAATTTATTTAGGGGTTTGTTACTTGTGACAACCAAAACGTTTGCACGAAAGGATTTTTGTTTGTTTAGAAACTACATCTATAACGCGACCATTTTTATAAAATTCTTTACTAGCAAAAATCCTAACGTCAGTCACGTTAGTTATACTAACGTGAACTCTAACGTAGGGAAAGAGGGGCACAAGGCAACATTATTGGAAAAGGTGATTCCCAATAACGCTTGCGAAGGATCATAAGGTAACGTTAGTGCCACTAACGTTGAAGTTAACGTGGACTATATGAGGTTAGAACGTTAGTGAAAAAGGTGATTGCCAAAACACCCTCCAAGATATCATGGACAACGACCATTCTACAATGCATACCCAGCTGAGAGATATGGTGGACAACCTTGTAACTACCAACAAGTCCCACCCCGTGCCTATAGACCATCCTCTCAACATAACCTCGAACCACCACACTCACAAGCTTATTTTCACCATTCACCACCATACGATCCTTATCCACCCCAACACCAATCCAATTACTCCCAAGAACCACCACTCCCCCATACACCATACCCATATCCATCAAAGCCAGAATCACAGGTTCGCCTTGAAGAATCAATAAAATAACTTACTGCAACCCTTCATCAACTGGAGCAAGCAATAAATCAATTATCTTCCAGAAGAAGAGTTGGTTGAAGATTTAGGAGATGCCAAACCGCCACTTGAATCCAGAGTTGTGGAGAACTCCGTCAAGGATGTTACAATTGACGCTAAAGAGGATTTTGCACCACCTCCAATGCAAATATCTTATGAAGAACTGGACGAAATAACCCAGGACGCTGGTTTCCTTGATGATGATGATCACGAGTCCTGTTCTCTTAGTGACGACCTTGCATCCGCAAGTGATTTCTCTGAGAGTGAAGAATCTTCCCTGAGTGAATATGAAGATGATGCTGAGGTAGATTTTTCTCAACCTCCAATATATGACTTGAGCGATGATGAGGGAGAAATTAAAGACTCTGATTAAGATATGGTTGAAGTGGAAGAAATTTGCAAAGAAACGGAAGAATTCACAGAAGATTATAACGGAGTAGAACTTACTGAACCACTGGAAACACCTATCCCAAGGCCATTACCGCCCAACACAAACTACAAGTGGGTAACACCTTTGCCTTTTATCTTTACTTTTTCCACTTGAATATGGTTTACTTGAAACAGATGGCCAGCTTAGAGCTCTCTGTGGTTTTAAGAGGAAAAGGGATATGACTCGCACTCAGCGCTGGTATGCAAGATTCAATAAGGTTTCGCACTTCAACTTGAGGTGTGGTGCACGAAATCGCAATCACACTTTTGCAATTCCGCACAACTAACCAGCAAGTGCACTGGGTCGTCCAAGTAATACCTTATGTGAGTAAGGGTCGATCCCACGGAGATTGTCGGCTTGAAGCAAGCTATGGTTATCTTGTAACTCTTAGTCAGTATATCAATAATTCTCAGGTTTAATTGTGAAAAGTAAAAGAACATGAAATAGATACTTGTTTTGCAGTAGTGGAGAACAGGTTGAGGTTTTGGAGATGCTCTATCTTCTGAATCTCTGCTTTCCTACTGTCTTCTTCTTCATGCACGCAAGGCTCCTTCCATGGGAAGCTGTATGTAGGGTTTCACCGTTGTCAATGGCTACCTCCCATCCTCTCAGTGAAAATGTTCAACGCGCTCTGTCACAGCACGGCTATTCATCTGTCGGTTCTCGATCATGTCGGAATAGAATCCAGTGATTCTTTTACGTCTGTCACTAACGCCCCACAATCGTGAGTTTGAAGCTCGTCACAGTCATTCAATCCTTGAATCCTACTCAGAATACCACAGACAAGGTTTAGACCTTCCGGATTCTCAAGAATGCCGCCATCAATTCTAGCTTATACCACGAAGATTCCGATTAAGGGATCCAAGAGATATCCACTCAATCTAAGGTAGAACGGAGGTGGTTGTCAGGCACAAGTTCATAGGTGAGAATGATGACGAGTGTCACGGATCATCAAATTCATCAAGTTGAGAAACAAGTGATATCTTAGAATGGAAGCAAGCGTGATTGAATGAAAAACAGTAATAATTGCATTAATCCATCAAGACACAGCAGAGCTCCTCACCCCCAACCATGGGATTTAGAGACTCATGCTGTAGAAGGTACAGTATGAAACGTGTAAAGTGTTATGAGATGAAGATACAATGTCAAAAGGTCATACTTATAGTGAACTAGTAACCTAGGATTATACAGAAATGAGTAAATGACGTAAAAATCCACTTCCGGGGTCCACTTGGTGTGTGCTTGGGCTGAGCATTGAAGCTTTCATGTGTAGAGACTTTTCCTGGAGTTAAACGCCAGCTTTTGTGCCAGTTTGGGCGTTTAACTCCAACTTTTGTGCCAGTTCCGGCGTTAAACGCCGGGAATTCTGAAGCTGATTTGCAACGCCGGTTTGGGCCATCAAATCTCGGGCAAAGTAAGGACTATTATACATTGCTGGAAAGCCCAGGATGTCTACTTTCCAACGCAATTGAGAGTGCGCCAATTGAGCTTCTGTAGCTCCAAAAAACTTTACTTTGAGTGCAGGAAGGTCAGAATCCAACAGCATCTGCAGTCCTTTTTCAGCCTCTGAATCAGATTTTTGCTCAGGTCCCTCAATTTCAGCCAGAAATTACCTGAAATTACAGAAAAACACACAAACTCATAGTAAAGCCCAGAAAAGTGAATTTTGAATAAAAACTAATAAAAACATACTAAAAACTAACTAAAACGTACCAAAAACACACTAAAAACAGTGCCAAAAAGCGTATAAATTATCCGCTCATTAAGGTGCAAGAATTGGTGTCAAGCTCAATTTAAAGGATCTCGGAAGCTGTTTGGTCACTGCAGTGAGAATTCAAATTACTCATCACCCGATTGGACCAATGTAGATCAAGACAAAGACGGGTGTAGAAGAAAAGTTTGGGATCCTAGAGTCTATTCTGACATTCAATACTCCGGGAGCCTACAAGCCTGTTTGAACTCACACAAGGGCTTTACGTACTTTGTTTGGACCCTGGAGGATGCTGGCATTCCAAACACTGGTGGAGATTTCTAGACGAATTCAAACATAAGCCACCATAACAGGAAGCTCATCCAATGTCCAACTTAAGGACTTTAACTAAAAGTGCTAGGTGGGAGACAACCCACCATGGTATGATCGCCTCTTTTTCAGTTTTCACTTTTGTCTATTTTGTTTGTTCTTGAGTTATGATTAAACCTGGAATTTTGCATAACATTCATGACATCTGCATTTGCATCTTATTCTGCACAAAAAAAAGAAGAAAAAAAAAACGTGGCGTGCGACGCGACCGCATCGATCATGCGATCGCGTCCGTTGCGACAGAACATCTTCCACTCGTCCGCGTCATCCACGTGGTCGCGTGACTTGGAAATCGGCATAAAGATCCAATGCCCAGAAAGTTGGGGTGGAATCGTGCGGCCATTGTGCGTTTCGCACAAAAGACCCATGTGATCGTGTCCCTGATGCGATCGCGTCACATGCACATACACTAATCCCACGCGACAGCGTGAGCGACGTGATCGCGTCGCGCAGATTCCACACCACCCCAAAGGAGACAGAGAGTTGCGCTGACACGACGCTGGAATCGTGCATTTAGCACAATTTCAAGCAACGCGATCGTATGCCTCATGCGATCACGTCACCCCCTCTTCTATCCGTTCCACGCGATCGCACGACCCAAGCGATCGTGTCAACCCCATTTCACCCCAGCCACGCCACCGCGTGCCCCATGCGATCGCGTGGATTTTAATTGTAACCCCCCTGTCACGCGAACCCTATCAGTCGCGCCCCCCCTCCCGAAACCCTCTCCTCCCTTTCTCCTCCAATCCAGCCACCTACACCCAACCACCACCACCGCCACCGCCCGACGCTGTCAACCACCCAGACCCCGCTGCCGTACCACCCCCTCCCCCATTCTTCCTCTTCTTCCCTCTTCTTCTTCCTCCACCGCCCCTGCTCCCATCCGCAATCACCACCACCCACCGCCGCCACCAACCGCCGCGTCCCACCATCACCACCTCCCTTCCTCCCTTATTCCCCCTACCCCGCCACTACCCGAACTGCCGAACCACCCCCCTCCACCGCACCGGACGCCGCCGCAACCATCACCCAACCGCTTTTTTACCCCATTCCGCTTCTTACGCCTACCAGGTTCCAACAAACGCCGCATTTCTATCCTTCGCAGTTATTTTAAATTTTTTTTCTGTTTCTGTTCATCATTAGGATAGATAGATATGCATGCTGTAGTGGATTTTTAGGTTGTTAGGTAGCTTAGGCTATGGTTAGTAGATTTAGGTCTGTTTACTTGCACCGTTCGTGTTTATTGCTTTATGTTTTTGCAATCCTGCTGCTGCTCTGATGTTAGTTCATATGCTACAAATTCTTATTTCATGCTGCTCTTTACACTAAATTTTCATGATTATATTCCTTATATGTAATTGCAAGTTTTAATTTTCATTCATATGAACTATTTGATTGCTGTTTATTTTCTGGGAATATCCAATTTTAGCCGGAATGCTGCCCAAATTTCTGTAAAACGTTCTCATTCATGTTTTGGTTTGGCATTTTGAACTCTGTTTTCCTCTGCTTTACCCAAACCATTTCATGAATGCCAAGGCAAGCTTCATTATCCTTTTTGATATCCTGGTTCATAAACTGCATCTGTGATGTTTGATTCCAAATTTTACTTCCTTTATATCTACTTGAATCAGCATCAACCTGTTTTCCTTGTTTGGTTATGAGTTACTTATAGTTCCTACCTGTGAATCCTTGTTACTTGGAATTTTTTCATTATGTCACTTACCTTAACCCAATTTTTATCCTACTGACTTACTAATTCTAATTTCCTGAACTCTTTTTCAACACTAACCAAACTAACCTTTTAAAACATTTTCTCTAGCTTTTCACTTTCTTTTAACCTTCTAACCATGGCATAATGATAATTTTTCTATTTAACATGAATTCAATTACATTTTGGATTGTGAATTTTTTCTTTTGAACTTTTCACTCCTATACAATCCTTAATGCACATTTAATAAACTCATTTTCCTTATTTTATTTCTCCCTTGCCACTTTGTGTTTTCTTTGATTATATGCCTATTTGCTTTCCTATTTTTATATATCTTGGTTTTCCATTTTTCAGGATGTCTGCCTCCAGAGGAAAGGAAAAGGCAAGGCTACTACTGGCAAGCGTAAAAGAGGAGAATCCTCCATGTCCATCATCGATCTGATGCATGACTCCTCCTGGAGGCAGAAGAACTTTACCCAACAGGAGAAAGCTGACCAGCTGCTCCCTGCCAATGATCCAGTGAAATTTGTAAACCAGTACTGTAAGCTGAAGTATTCGGTGTTTGCAACCTCCAAGAACCTATACCTGGAGAGGACTCTGAAGATCCCAGGAGAACTCCAGCAATACACCACTGAGCAAATCAAACAAAGAGGGTGGTTCTTTATGGAGAGAAATTCGGCTGAGGTGACGCATCTTGGGTAAGGGAATTCTACTGCAACTACTTCTTGACTTCCCTAGAAGCAGTACACCTAAGGGGAAGGCAAATTCAGGTCACTGAAGAGGCCATAGAGGATATTCTACAGCTCCCACCTAAGTTCGATCAGCCTGATGGCTACAAAAAGCCTGAGGAGGACATGCGCCTGATGAAGTTTGATTGGGATGCTGTTAAGGCGAGGATAGCCCTGGACCCGACTGTTCCTTGGGAGATGGGTCAGGACACCACCTTGCCCAAGGGAATCAAGAGGGCGTATTTAAATGATGAGGCTCGGTTATGGCATCAGATCCTGAGTAATTATGTGATGCCGAGTACTCATGAGACAGAGATTCCGGCTGCTATGATCACCCTCCTATGGTGTGTGATGGAGGGTAAGGACCTGTACTTGCCATGATTTATCCAGCATTATATGGCCAGGGTCCACGTCCGAGGCACTCTCCCTTTTCCCTATTTGGTGACACAGCTGGGCCGTCGAGCTGACGTGCCATGGGAGGATGCCGATGAAAGACCATCGGCTGCGGACTGTAGGAAGATCATTCCTCACAGTAGGAACTTCCTAGCTTTGGGCTACAGACCACCACCCTTCACTGCTACTGATGAGACAGTCCCACCGTCCGCCGGACCCTCTTCCTCCACAACTGCCCCTGCTACCACCACTGCACCTCCACCTGCCTCAGAGACAGTGTACCGCTTCATGCACCACTTGTTCCGACAGCTAGATCAGATGGAGCGCTGTCACCGGCGCCGGTATGAGAGATCAGAGCGTCGCATCAAGCGACGCTATGAGCATCTGAAGCTGATGATCCGACAGGGCAGTGACATCCCCTCCGAGCCTGACACACCATCAGAGCCATCAGAGGAGGAGGCGGATGAGCACGAGGAGGAGACTCATTCCCAGGAGAAGACCCATCCGCAATCAGGCACAGAGCAGGCTGCTCCCCAGACAGAGGTTCCACATCAGATTGAGGCTGCAGATCGTGAGATCCCGATCCAGTCAGCACCTCCTCTACAGCAGCCAGATCCTCAGCCCACCACCACCGAGACTCCAGCTATTATTCCTACCAGTGATGACACCCCTTCACACCCGGCTTGACTGCGTATCAGGGACGATGCTCCATTTTAAGTGTGGGGAGGTCGCCATCTCTGGCGTATTATCTTGGTGAACCACTACAGACTCTTTTCTTTTATTTTGGATATTTTTCTGTATTTTTCTTTTCTATTGTTATTTTCTGAGTACTTATACATTGCTACTTTTATGTATTTCTACTCTTTTTCTGCATTTTGCATTTTTAGTTCATATTTTAGTTATTTAGTTTAGTTTGTAATTCTAACTTATTAATGGATTAATTAGTATAGTTTACCCTTTTTAGCATAAAGATAACTTAGTTTAAATTGAAAAATATAAAAAGGAAGTAAGCTAGAGACTTGAACATAACAGAATCAAATCCATACACTTTTTATATGTAGCATCACATGTTAGTTAAGTTGACAACATTTCATCAAGGAGAAACATTAAAACATTAAAGGCTACCCTAAATAATTTTTTATGAGAATAATGGGAATTTTTAACTAAACCTGCATAACATATATGAATGATATATGATGCTTAAGTTAGAGAACACACAGCCTGTGAGTCTCGAGCTTAATTATATGGTTGCATTTAAACCATAATATCTTATTCCTGTGTGTTCCACCCTTCTTTTTTATTCTGGTGTTCTTTGCTTTGTTTTAATCTATATGTCCGATTATAGAATATAGATACATACCAAGAAAATGATTGAGGCCTTGTTTGATTTTAACTCACTTATCCTAAATAAAGCCTACCTTTTATGCCATCCTTGTTAGCTCCCTTAAGCCTTTTTAATCCCCTATTGTTCTATAACCACATTACTAGCCTTAAGCAGAAAAAACAAATTAAAAATCCCAAGTTGAATCCTTGGTTAGCTTAAGATAGAAATTGTGTAATCAATTAAGTGTGGGGAAACTTTATGGGAACATGGATGATAGAAACAAAGGTAGAAAAGTTAAAAAGAAAAAAAATATATTGGGAAGCATGCTCATGTGAAATTAAAATAATTAATTATCATGTGCATTAAAAAAAAAGTTTTTATTTTCAATAAAGGGGATACAAAAGAATTTCCCAAAAATGCAAATTAAAGCAAATGCACGTGATATAAGAACAAAATATGAGCATGTAACATAAAAAGTGGGAATTATGGGAAAATAGGTAAAAAAAGCTTTACTTTAGAAATTATGTATGTTAGGTGAGATCTTAGACTAATTAAGGATTCACTTATTAGCTCACTTAGCCTTATACATATATCCTTACATTTACCTTGGCCCCATTACAACCTTAATTAAAGACCTCACGATTTTTGGTATGTCTATATTTTATATTTGTTGATTGGTTAGATGAAAAAACAAAGTTAGAGAAAGTAAGGATAAAAAGAAGAATAGAGTGATTAACCCAATAAACACTGAGTGACTAGAGAGTAAACACAAAATCCAGTGAGGGTTCACTAACTCATTAACATATATCTATACTTAAATTACTAATTGTCTTGCAAGTTTATAAAATGTTTTTCTCTCCCATATCAATTGTAAAAGTTCTTTACCATTTTCTAAGGTTGGCTATATATATATGATTCCTTGAGAATGTAAATTAATTTAACTACATGTAAGCTTTATATATGAGTGAAAAAATTAGAATTGCATGACTCATTTAGGTAGATGCATTTAGAATAGGTTGCATTGCATAACATTCCACCACTTTAACCTTACCTTATTATTTACCTTGGATATAGCATGAGGACATGCTATTACTTAAGTGTGGGGAGGTTGATAAACCCATATTTTGTGATATATTCTGTGCTTAGTTTGAGTGATTTCTTCAATCCTTCACCCACTTATTCATATTAATTGCATAGTTTTACTTTTCCTTCATTATTATGTGATGTATGTGAAAAACATGTTTCCTATGCTTTAAAATTAATTATTTTAATTACCTTTATTTCCATTTGATGCCATGATTAGTGTGTTGAGTAGTTTCAGATCTTCTAAGGCAGGAATGACTTAAAGGATGGAAACGGAAACATACAAAAAGGAAGGAAAGCATAAAACGGAGTTTTGGAGAAACTGGCATCCACGCGACCGCATGGACGACGCGGCCGCATGCAAAGCGCGAAGAGGCAGCGACGCGTCCGCATGGCTGACATGACCGCGCGCCTAACGAAGAACACCTATGACGCGGCCGCATGACTGAAGCGACCGCGCGACAAGGAAAACTCCAATTGACGCGGTCGCGTGACCCACGTGGACGCGTGACAGAGGCCACGCACCAGAAATTGCAGAAAATGCTCATAGCGGATTCTGAAGCCCTTTTTGGCCCAAATCCAAGTCCAGAAGTCATAGACCAGGGGTTATGAAGTGGAGGAACGCATCCATTGAGGGAGGCTCGGCATTTTTAGTCACTTTCCATGATTTAGATCTAGTTTTGAGAGAGGTTCTCTCGTCTCTCTCTTTAGGATTTAGGATTTATGACTTCTCTTAGTTTTAGGAGTAACTCTCGATCCCAGGTTCAATTTTCTTTTACTTCATAATTATCTCTTATTTTCAGATACCATTAATGCTTGCTTGTATTAGTTATGTTGCCTATTTGGCTTATGCTACATTCATGTTATGATTTTCTTATTTAATGTTATTTGAGGTATTTCAGTTGAATATTGCTTTCTTTATTTATGCCATTGATTATTCCCAATCTGAAGACAATTTTTATTCCAGCAGATTTAATTTCTTTTCCTTTTGGTCTTTGTTGAGAAATCAGTAACTTGGGAGTTATCTTAGCTCAACATAATTGATAACTGTTATCTTTGCTAAATGAACTGAACTTCAATAATCCCAACCTTTTCTTAGGAAATAAATAGGATTCGAAGGTCAACTAATTAGTCCATTGACTTTCCTTTGCTTTAGCAAGGGTTGACTAAGTGGAATTAAGATTCAACTTTCATTATTATTGATAAGAATAACTAAGTCTGGACTTCCAATTTCTCCTACCTTGCTAAAGGGTTTGCTTTACAGTATTTATTTATTTTAATTGTCATTTAAATTATTTGCCATATTTATTCCTCATTCTCAAAACCCCAATTTTACCTTTTTCATAGCCAATAATAAGAACATACCTCCCTGCAATTCCTTGAGAAGACGACCCGAGGTTTAAATACTTCGGTTATCAATTTATTTAGGGGTTTGTTACTTGTGACAACCAAAACGTTTGCATGAAAGGATTTTTGTTGGTTTAGAAACTATATCTACAATGCGACCATTTTTATAAAATTTTTTACTAGCAAAAATCCTAACGTCAGTCACGTTAGTTATACTAACGTGAACTCTAACGTAGGGAAAGAGGGGTACAAGGCAACGTTATTGGAAAAGCTGATTCCCAATAACGCTTGTGAAGGATCATAAGGCAACGTTAGTGCCACTAATGTTGAAGTTAACGTGGACTATATGAGTTTGGAATGTTAGTGAAAGAGGTAATTGCCACTAATATTCTCGAACCCACATTCTCACTTAACGTTAACATCACTAACGCCCATGCCTAACTCACACTTTTCTGCAAGCTGAGCCCACTAATGATCATAATTGCTTCAACTCAAGATCTAAGGCCCACATCCAAGACTCGAAGAACTAACTAGAAGATCAAGAAGAGTAGTATATATAGGAGTAGTTTTGAACTATAGAGAAGTTGGGCACTTTAGAGAACTACCCTCTGTATATTTACTTTTCTGCATTTTCTAGCTAAGATGTATTCTTTTCTGCTATTTTCCATTTCTAGAGCTATGAATAACTAAACCCCTTTCATTGGGTTAGGGAGCTTTGTTGTAATTTGATGGATCAATTATAGTTTTCATTCTTCTTCTTCTTTCTTCTCTTTTGATTTACTAGAAAGCTTTCGATCTTAATTCAATTGGTTAGTTGTCTTGGAAAAGAAACTCTCCATAATTAGATCTCCTCTAAGCCTTGGAAAAGGGATGAGGAGATCATGCTAGAAATGCTTTCTCATGTTGGACCAAATTGGGGTATCTGGGCAGATATAGTGACATGTAATCCTCCCAACACTTTGATTTGGAAATACATGTGGTATAATCAGTGACCATACTTCATCTCTTTCCATGAGCAATTAAATCAAGGAATTGGGCAATTGTTCAAGCTTAGAGAGATTAGGTTGCCAAGGAATTGGAATCTAATCACTTAAGATTGCCAAGGAGATCAATAGATGCTTTAATTGAGGAAGAGATGAAAATGAATTTGATCCAGAGAATACAACATCTCTTGAGCCCAATGAATCCCCATCTCTGATCTTACCCATTCTCTTTACTTTCTACCATTTATTTCCATGTTCATCTCCCCGATTCCCCATTTAAGATTCTGCACTTTATTTCCTACAATTTACTTTCCCGCCATTTAATTTCCTGCAACATCAACTACACTCTGTTTAGCTCAACTAGCATATTCTTCCAACTAAAGTTTCATGACCAATCAATCCCTGTGGGATTCGACCTCACTCTATTGTGAGTTTTTACTTGACGACAATTCAGTATACTTGCCAAAGGGAAATTTGTTGAGAGACAAGTTTTCATGCATCAGAAAACATATATAAGCACAAGGGCTAAAGTAATAGCAATCAGATCAAATCCACAATTGAATTGAGTTATTAAAAAATATTTAAAAACTTGCAAGAAAAGTGATGATCATAGGTGAAAACATGTAATTGAGCAATCGAACCCTCGCCGGATGTATATCCACTCTAGTCACTCAAGTGTATAGGGTTGATTCACTCAATTCTCCCCTAATCATGCTTTCCAAGATTTGATTTTAATATAACAATCAATAAATATTTCATGCATACATACGAATATCATGAGAACTTTTCATAAGGTTGTAATGGGGCTAGGGTCGAGGTAGGATTATATATGGTTAAGTGGACTAGAATTTGAATCTTTGATAAACTTAAGCTTCCCACCTAACCTATGTAACAACCTATAAAATTCTAAACAATCCTAACTACCCATTCTCTACTTTTTCATATACTCATGCATTTTCTTTTGATCACCATACATATGCATTGGTTATTATTGACTTTTACTTTGGGCTATTTTGTCCCCTTTTTATTGCTTTCTTTTTCTTTTCCCTTTTTTTAATTTTTTTAAAACTAAAATATATACAAGAGCATCAATGCATATGATTTTACATTTAATTAACACATGAGTATGTACCCAATTCTCAATATCTTCAACAAAATAAAAAAAACACCTTTTTACCTCAACCAATGTCCCAGGTTTTCCGCACTTGAATGATACACACACTCACTAGCCTAAGCTGATCAAAGATCCAAATTAAGGACATTTATTATTTTTCACTTTAAGGCATGTAATGTGCTAAATGAAGAACAAAGTGGGTTAATCGTAGGCTCAAAGTTGGCTAACAATGGTTGATGAAAGGTATGTTATTTGGGTAAGTGAGCTAAATGAAATAATAGCCTCAATCATATAAATGCATGTATACACAAAATAATGGACATAAAGAAGCAAACAAATCAAAGATTACAATCATAGGAAGAGAATAATGCACACAAGAATGCAAATAAGTGGTTATAAGATGTAACCACACAATTAGGCTCAAAACTCACATGCTTGTGTTCTTATCTCAAAAACATGATCCATAATATATAATTCAAGTAAGTTCAATGAAAAATTTTACGCAAATCAATTGGGGTGCCCTATAGATAAATTCTTGAAAAATTTCATTATTTTGACTAAGCTTATTATATATATATATATATATATATATATATAATATATATATATATATATATATATATGTGTGTGCAAATAAAGAAAATGCAATTAAAAATCCTAAAAACCTAAAAAAATGAAATCCAAAAGTGTTAGGATTAGAAATTTGTCACCCAAAAATGCCGACTGGTCGGACGACCTCCCCACACTTAAAAGTTTGCACCGTCCTCGGTGCATTCAAAGATGAACAAGGGGATAAGGCGACTCTTTGAGTTGCTACCTTCAGCTGGTAGGTCAACCGGTTGTTGCATGTTCTTTCTCCCGCTTCCTTTGTTGCTTATGGTGCATCCTGAAAATAGAAAACAGGATAAGAAAACAAGTAAATGCAAAAGCAAGGAAGCATAAATTGTTGGAATGAGGTAGTAATCACTAGACAGAAGTGAGTAAATTATTGTGACATTGAAGAAAAGAGTGTGTGAGTTCTAAATTGCGCGCGGTTTAGAACACATGCACACTAGAATAAAAAGCTTTGTCACAATTTACACAAAAGAAGAATGCACTTCACTCATTCTAGTGTGCTTGAAATATTCCTAAAAGACTTGTGAGTTAAGATACAAACAAACAATAAAGAAGCATGAAAGCAATTAAGCAAATATATAACACATGGATGCACATGATCAGGAAACATAATGCATTAAGATAAATGCACGACATCCATAAAAAATTTCCTAATCAAAGTAAAGAGTTCAAATCACATGGTGGCCAAATCATGCAATTCAAAAGAGTTATAATGCTTGAAAGGCAATGTCATATACTTGGTATGCATAAAATGTTCAATAAAGAAACTCAAAACCAAGTAGCAAAATATAACCGCAACAATAAAATCCAACAAGGAGTATTATAAAAATGTAGTTAAGATAACATCCTATTTAATACTCAACAGCAATAAACAATAAAAAAGATTAATAATCCAACACTTATAATGAAAAATAAAAAATTAAATGAAAATTGAACTAACTAATTAACTAACTAACTAATTGATTAAAAGAAGTGGTTTTAGATGGTGATTGGTAGTGCTGGATGATAATTGAAAGAGGGAAAGAGAAAAAGAGAAGAGAACAGAATGAAAGAAATGGAAAGAGAAGAAGAAAAGAAGGTGTATGGAGCAAGGCAAACCACGCGCGCCCGTATAGTGACGCGTATGCGTGGGTTGATGAAATGGCATCGATGCGTACGCGTGGGTAACGCGTACGCATGGAAGCTTATTAAGAGGGGTGACGCGTACACGTGGGATGACGCATACGCGTGGGTTGGTTTTGTGCTAGAGGCATAGTTCCAGCCCACAACTCGCACGCGTACGCGTGGGTGACGCATATGCGTGAATTGGTGCTCTGATTTTCAAAATTTTCTAAGTTCTTGCACCAAACCATGCACTCCAAACCCCCCAAACAGCTACCAAAACACCATAAAACCTTATTTAACCTACTAGGCTTCCAAATAAACTCAACTAACCAAACAAAACATGAAATTAAACCAATTTTACCAATATTTACAAAAAAAAAAGGAAAAGGAAAAGATGTTACCATGGTGGGGTGTCTCCCACCTAGCACTTTTATTTATTGTCCTTAAGTTGGACTTATAGGGAGCTCCTCATCAAGGTGGCTTGTGCTTGAATCCATCCTTGAACATCTACCAATGCTTGGATCTCCAATAAGCTTCATCATTCAAAAGTAATGCCTCCAAACCTTGATGGAGTTCTTCACAAGCCACGGTCTCCCAAAATTGATTCTCCTTGTACGATCTGGGATCCCACACTTTGTTTTGACACCCGTCTTCAAGTTGATCATCATTATTCCATCCGGGTGGTAAGCAAGGTGAATTCTCAATGAAGTTCCTAACTCTCCTCCTAGACCCATCTAATTGAGCACTAGTATTTCACATTTGATGTGTCAACCAAAATGAGCCTCGATTTGCAACGCCAACCACGAAACATCCTCCTCTTACGCTTCACCCAGCAAAGTGCCCTAAGTTGACCATCAGTTTCAAGCAAGCCATATTCAAGTGGGACAATAAAGCTAATAGGGATGACTTTTACCCACTCAAATGAAGGAGTAGATGACAACCTAAGTAAATAAGCTTCGAAGGACCTTGACAAAGCATGTTCAACTCCCGTCCTTCTTTTTCTAAGGACTTCTATCTCCTCACAAGATTTCTCAATTTCAATCCTTTGTTCATCAATTTTATCTAATCTTTTCCCTTAATAAAACCATAATTAGAAGGGTGAGAGAAGTCTACCTCCACAACATTTTCAAATTTACCGGGAAAAGGTTCTTCATGTTCAAAGAATTCACCACCACTAAGATTTGATGCTTGATCTTCATATGGAATATGCCATGGGAACTCAATTCTTGCTCTATCACGTCCAATTCTTCATATGGAATATGCCTTGGGGGTTGTGCACTTTCCTCCTCGACATCCAATTCAATCTTCTTGGAGGGGTTTTCTTTCACTCTAGGTTCCCATAGAGGTTCTGCATCTCATAAGTCTTCAACTACTTCTTCCTATTCTTCAACAATCATAGCTTCCTTCAATTGTTCCAACACAAAGCAACATTCCAATTTTTCCACCGGAGTTTCCAATCTCTCCTTCATGCTATGCTCTTCTTTTGATCCTTCACAATTGGTAATGGGATTACTTTGAGTGTTCAAGCATTGGGAGGCTAACCAGTTTACTACCTCGTCCAAGGCGGCCACAAATTCTACTGTCTCCCTTTGCATTTCTCTTTGCCCTTGAAGTAATAAAGTGAGAGAATCATCCATTGGGCCTTGGGGTTGATAGGATGGTTCATTGTTTTGGAGGAAGGGTTCATAATAGGAAGGTGGTTCATCATAACAAGGATGTGGTGGTTCAACACTCACCATTTGTTCCACTTGTTGCACAACACACTCCAATCCCTTGCTCTCAAGTTGAAATTCTATAATCCCCTTCATACCTTCCTCTTCGGTTGCTCTTTCACAATCATCCTTGGACATGTTTTACTTGTGGCATAAATCCCAAGAGTCTAACTTTTGACAGATGGTTGCTTGAAGCCGATCCATTGATTCCTTTAGGCGATCTCTTGATTCTCATTCCAATTTACTAACATAAGTAAGATCATATTTCCCGTGAATTAATGGACATGGATATTCTTCCATGGAGGGTTGGGGTGGAAAGTAGAATTCATATTGAGGGTGAAAATTCTCATACATTGGAGGTGGTTCATCTTGGTAATAATATGGAGGAGGTGGTTCTTCGAGGTATTGGGGTTGGAACGGTGGTGGTTCTATATGTGGCTCATATGGCTCAAAAGGTGGTTGGTATGGTGGATATGGATTAGGGCCATATGGAGGTGTTTGGTAAAAAGGGGCTTGTGAGTATGGTTGAGGCTTTTGTTGAGGGTATGGTTCATAGGCATATAGTGATATTTGTTGATAGTCACAACGATGTCCACCATAGCTATTGGATTGATATGCATTAGGGATTGGATTATACCTATGAGAAACCGGAGGAGGTTGTTGCCAAGAAGGTTGATCAATCCCTTGAGGCTCCTCCCATCCTTGGTTGTTCTACCCTTGATACACATCCTCATTGAAATTCCCATTTCCTACAATATAATTTTAACCACACTCATAGCCAAAGTGATGAGAATTCATAGTGAAAAGACAAAATAAAATCAAAAGCTACTAAGAAATAGTGAAAGCAAAGTCCTAAAACTAGCAACAACTAACAAAGAAGCAAATTCACAATATGAACATATTCACAATAGCCAATAACATAACACCATTGCAATTTTCCGGCAACGGCGCCATTTTGATGAACGGCAATTTGTATGTCGGTAAAGAATTTCACAAATGAAATCTCGTTGCAAGTATAGTTCTAGACCAACAAATAATTCCTCAGTAAAAAATTTGTTTGTCACAAGTACAAACCCCAATAAAAATAAATAGAAGTATCTAAACCTGGGGTCCTCTATCAAGGAATTGCAGGGTAGTGTTCTTGTTATTGTCTATGAAGGTATGTTTTGGGGTTTTGAATAAGAAATAAGAAAAGTAAATGACAAAGGAAATAAACTAACAACTAAGAAAGCTCTTGGCAAGGTATGAGAACTAGAAATCCTATCCTTGTTATCCCTATCAATTGAGATAAGAATTGTCCATTGATCCACTTAGTTAACCTCTAACAATGAAGGAAAGTCAAGTGAATATCAATTTGAGACCACAAGTCCTAGTCAAATCATAGTGAAAAAGCTTTACTAGCATTCAAATCGACTAGCAACTTATAATTATCAATCAACAAGAAAGTTGATAACTCAAGTGTCATCAATTACTCAACTCAAGCCAAGAGGAGAAAAATATAACTCATATCTAAAAGAAACATTTCATCAAACACATAGAAGGCAATAAAGGTAAACATCATAAATTGCAAGAATTAAAGGAAGCTATAACTACAAAGGCAATAAATCAACAATAGAAAACTAAAGCAAAGATGAGAAGACATGGAAATCATAAATTGCATTAAAAGAAAATGTGAATCAACAATAGAGTTCATAAGCTAAAATTAACAAAATAAAAGAACTACAAGAGAAGTAAATTGATAGAACAAGTAAAGATAAAAGGAAAACTAAAGCAAAAGAAGAAGTAGATCTAGATCTAAAAGGAAAATAAAACTAAAAACCCTAATCTAGAAAGAGGAGAGAGCCTCTCTCTCTCTAGAATTCTACATCTCTCTCCCTAAAACTAATTGTATAAATGATTCCCCCCTTGACTCCTCTTGAATTCTGCATGTAATAGGCTCATAAAATGAGTTGGATTTGGGCCTGGACAGCTCAGAAATCGCCCCCCAGCGTTTTCACTTTAATGAGGTCACGTGCAAGCATCGACGCGTACGCATGGGTCACGCGTACACGTCGCTTGACATTTTTCCATCCACGCATACGCGTATGTCACGCGTACGCATCGCCATGTGACCTCATATCCACACGTGCGTGATTGTTGCACGTGCGCGTCGGTGAGTGCATCCCAAATCCTTGATTTTCCATGATTTCTTCACTTTACATGCTTTTCTCTTCACTCCTTTGATCCATTCCTAGCATGTTCATCCTGAATTCACTAAAAAACACATCAAGGTATCTAGTGGAATCAAAGGTGAATTAAAATTTGCAATTTAAAGGCCTAAAAAGCATGTTTTCACACTTAAGCACAAATTGGAAGAAAATCATGACACCATGCTATTTCATTGAATAGATGTCAGAAAAGGTGATAAAATCCCCCAAATTAAGCACAAGATAAACCCTAAAAATGGGGTTTATCAGAAATTAAGATAAAGAAAATTAAAAGCATAAGGAAAAAAAACAAAAACAAAAGAGAAAGAAACAAGTAACCACATGTAGAGAGGATCCATCTTACTTTAATCTTACCCACGATTGTTTATTTATTATCACTACTTACTTTCCATGTGTTTTGTTCTCCAGAGACTCATAGTGTTACCAACACCAAACTTAAGAAATTACACCAACCTTAGATTTAAAAGAGTCTTAGTAGTAAGGGTAAGTCATATAAAGAAGCATACATGCATAGAAAAGAAAAGAATAATATAAACCCTAAATAACGTGATTTAAATAAGGAGGGGTCCCTTAGACGCTAGCATCATTTAAGGATGCCAGGCGTCGTTGCATGTGTGCTCCCCTGGGAGCTCGTCTAGCCTAGACGCGAGGCCTTTGGCATGGCCACCGAGCGTGTGGTCTTCTTCACACATGGACGCTTGGTGTTCATCCTCTCACATTTTTTTTAAGTATGTAATTCAACAGAAAACAAAAATGCATGGAAAAGAAGGAAGACGAAGAAGAAGATGATGATGATGACTTAGGGCCACTTAAACAAAGATAAAGAACATGAAAAGAAAGACTAACCATGGTTGGGTTGTGTAAGAACCAAAAATTATTAACCGTTTAATTAAAATAAAATAATAAATTAATTGTCCGGAATAGGTTAAAAAATTTAGACATCTTAATTTGAAAATTGCATAAGAACGCGTACCGGTATACTATGTAAGAGTAATAAAAACTGTAGAAAAACTTAGAAAAATATTTATCATTAAAAACCGGACACTAATTCTAAATGTTTTGGCCCAAAGTTGGGCCAAACGAACCAAAACGCTAAACAGTTAGACCAAACCCAAGTTGGGCCCAAGCCCAACATATAAATACCCAATTAGTGAACCAATTCAGCCACATTCCACACTTAGAGAGTGAAAGGACTGCTGAGGTTAAAGAAGAGAGAAACCACCATTGACACTATTTATCCGCTTCTTGGCAAGCTTATAACTTGAGCTACAAAGCTCCAATGTACATGCCGTTTGCGACCACGCAAAAATCTTGCCGAACCCGTCATTTCTAGCTAAATAAAGTGGTAAGAAACTTTCATTTTTTTACCTAGTTCCCTACCCTAACTATTTCGAAATTTTGGATTTAGTTATTGAGTAGATTTTGTGATTTTGCTTATTTAGGGATGATCTAGCATTAGATTATTGCTGGATTTCGCTCCTAATACTGTCGGATAAGGTAAGCTACTTTGAAACCCTTGTGTTTTGGTGTTTTGTGAGTCCTAGTTTTTAATTATGGTAAATTGAATGTGTATAGCTTGATATCTTGTGATTGGTGTGAAGTTGGTGGTACTGGAATTGAACTTTTGGTGGTTGAGCTTCGTTGAACTTGTTTGGAAGTCAATCTCAGTGTTCTGAGTTGTGTGGAGATCAGCCAAGGTATAACTTTGGTTTTCTTTAGGTAATATATAATGTTGTAGGCAACTTAGACTAGTAGAACATAAGATAGGATTAAATTGAGTAAATGGTTATTGAATTGTGCATGTGGCATATGAATTGTGATAAATATTGAATGAGTTGTATATGTTGGAATATGAATATGGTTATTATAATGTGATTATGATTGTTGATGATTGATAATGATTATGAGTATGGCAATTAGTGTGAAATTTCGCTGTTGGAATAGAATTATTGGATTTGTTAATGTATCATTGAAGAAGATAGAAAATTTACTAAAAATTGGTGTGAAATGGTTGAGGAAGTGGGAAAAAATTGATCCAATTATTGATTTTGGTATTGGTTAGACTGTATTTGAAATTGGTTTGAATTGAAGTTTGGAAAACTAGAAAAGGTTTGTAAGTTTTGGAAAAACTTTATTTTTAACCAACTTTAACGAGACATAACTTGTGCTCCGGACCCTCAATTTTGATAATTCTTGATTTAAATGAAAATTTTCATTTAAATGAAAGTTGGGCCCGAGAGGTCTAAGACGTTCGAAGAACGGATGAAAAATGTTTTAAAACGAGAATATTATGCGCGTTTCAAGTTTGGTACTAAAATCTGAATTCTACAGAAAACAACATTTTTAAGGAATTTTTGGAGCATGTGTGCGCAGACAGTGCACGCGACGCGAGGATTGGTAGCTGCCAAATACTATTGTATATGTGACTGGTGTAGATTTTCAAAATCACAAACTAACCGGCAAGTGTACTAGGTCGTACCAAGTAATACCTCAGGTGAGTGAGGGTCGATCCCACGAGGATTGATAGACCAAGCAACAATAATTGAATGATTTACTTAGTCAGACAAGCACAAAGGAGTGTTTTGGGGTCAAATGCATTAAACAATACTCAGAGAGATTAGGAAACAAAACTGTAAACGGGTTGTGAAGTTTATATGGGAAAACAGTTAAGGTTTCAGAGATATTTATTTTTTTTCGAATTAACAATTCTTGCCATCTACTTCAATCATGCAAGATTTAATTCATGGCAAAGTTTAATTGATTAAACCCTAATTTCTTAGTGATTTAATCTCTTTTAACCTAATCAACTACCTATTCCTTGGTAACTTAATTTAGATTAAAGATTTAAGTCCAATTCTAGTTTATTAACCACACAAACCCTAAATACCCAAAGATATGGTGATTATATGTCACGTATCACATTAATTCAAACTAATTAGAGAATTATGAAGAGTTACTTTCAAGCTGTTATTCAAGTGAGTTAACTTTTCTGAGATTCAACAAGAATTCAAGGAAAAAAAAGAGTTATCTTCTAATATACTATAATTCCTAGGATAAAGAACAAAAGTAATCCTTGAATTTAAATCAATACATTAATCAAAATATAATGACAATAGTGTTAATATATCAAAATAAATAGAGCTCCTAACCTTAACAGAGGAGATTTAGTTGCTCATGGCTCAGGGTTCCAAAAGTGTGTAAAGTGCGGAATCAGGAAGAGAGAAGAGAAGAGATCCCGAAGGGCTGAATCTTTTTTCCTTTTATATGTAACCTATTTGATTTGACAATAAATAAAATAATAACTACTAAAATATAAAAGATTGTGTTTTGATTTTAAAAAAATAAAAATAAAATAAAATAAAATAAATAATAACCAAAACTAAGCTAACGGAGCCCTTCCGTGTAATCCAGATATGCGTTATTGGCGCTAAACACTAGGCTCGGCGTTTAGCTACCCTAAGGCATAGAAGAATTGTGGCATGCTATCTTCCAAGCGCTAAACGCCAGACTCAACATTTAGCGACATTAGCGTATGGCTCTGCAACGTTTTACGAAGCACCTAGCAATAAACATTGGGTCGTGGCATTTAGCACTAACTCAACAGAAGGCTTGCATGCAGCACGAGGTTCCTGGCGTAGTGGCATTTGGCACTAGCTCAACAGAGTCAAATTTTCTCCTTTTTCCTCTGCATGAACTCTGTCAAACTCGCCTGAATTTATCCTGAAATAAATAAAACCACAATGTGCCTCAGAGTAGCATCCAGATAGGCTTCAAACAATAAAATCTCAATAAAACTCAATAAATTCATATCTAAAATAATATGAAAAATAGAAAAGATGCTCATGCATCACAACACTAAACTTGAATTGTTGCTTGTCTTCAAGCAACTGAAAATAATATGAAACTGAGAAGTGGGTTTTGCCTAAGAGTTGAGTTTTCAATTAAGTTCTTGTCTTTACTCTGGGTGGGGTTAATGACACTATGATCTTGAACAGTTTCGGCATCTCACTATCCTTTGAAGCTCAGGAATGTTAATATGCTTCAGAATTACAACCCAGATGATATTATGAATTCTTCTCTTTTTAACCTCTGACTAATCCTTGAACACTACAATTTCTTTTGTTCTTTTCCTTGGCGCTTTGCACCTTGAGCCTAGCCGTGACTCTTAAATATTTTATCTCAAGATTTACTTGACACAAAAACACCAAAAGTACTTAACTGGGAATTCTTTGAGTTCTGATTTTTCTTTTGAATTTTCCCAGTCAGTGGTGCTCATAGCCTTTGGCATACTCTTTATTTGCACTTGGCTTTAACTCTAAGTGCTCTGTCTCAAGTTTTACTTGATACATTCACACCACAAGCATTGGCTTGGAAAACAACTATTCTAAGCTTTTTATCACACTTAACCTTCCTAGCCATCGATGCTCAGAGCTTTAGGCATTGTTTTTTATATTTTCTTTTTCTCTTTGCTATTTCTTTTGCTCCAAGGATCAATTTCTTGTTTAATTTACCTAACTCATAATACTTCTCTAAATACTTGTATCTCAAGAATCAACAACTTAACTCCAATATCAAATACACACTATTTTTTTCATGCATTTGAAACCATAGATAAATACCACCACATCAAGATAAATATGACAAAAATCAAAATATATACACTCATTTCTCGTGCATTATACTACTTCTTTTCTCATTTTTTTTTCTAATTCAAGCTCAATGGCCGATACATGAGACAATGTTTTCAACTTAAATCAAAATACTAAAACAATCAACTAGAAACATGAAGACTAAAACTGCTAATACTCATGCAAAGGATTGAAAAAAAATAGAAAATAGGAAATAGTAAAATAAAATTAGAAATAGGGAAATAACATAAAAAAGAACTCAACCACCTCAGTGATCCTAGTGTTTGCCTCCTGCCTCTAATAGAGCTCTCGGGAATCCTTTCTGAAATCCAAAGTCATGCCTCATTTTTGAGAGCTCCTGACGCTGACTCTGTTGCTCCTCCAAAAGCTGTTGAAGAAGGACAGTATGGCCCTCATGACTCACCTTCAGTTGCTGCCAATACTTTTGCAGAGGAAAATAATGTCTCTAAGGCATCGTTGGCTGCTCTGGCTAAGGTGGGGGAGCCAGCTCCTCCAATGGGGCTCTAGCATACTCCCAACAAGTGCTTCTTTAACGTCCTAACTCGATGGTTAGCTCTGCTAAGTCAGCAGATGAGCGGACCTCTGACGATCAATCTTGCCTCTAAGATAGTGGTTTAGTCTCCGGCCATTGACAGTGAACCTCCTATTTGAGTTCTCTTCCTAGAGCTCCACATGATCGAACTGAGACACTCTGGTTACCACAAACGGTCCTGCCACCGAGACTTCAACTTTCTGGGAAAGAGCTTGAGCCTTGAATTGAACAATAAGACTTTCTGGCCTGGCTCAAAAGCTTTGGTGGCTATCTTCTTGTCATGCCACGCCTTGGTCTTTTCTTTATAGAGCTTGGCATTCTCATAAGCTGAATTTCTGAATTCATCAAGCTCATTCAGTTGAAGGAACCTTTTTTCTCCTACACCTTTGGCATTAAAGTGCAAGAACTTTGTTGCCCAATATGCTCTGTGCTCCAACTCAACTAGCAAGTGACAGGCTTTACCATATAATAACTGATATTGGGATATGCCAATAGGAGTCTTGAATGCCGTCCGGTGTGTCCAGAGAGCATCATCAAGCTTCATGGCCCAATCCTTCCTTTAAGTGCTAACGGTCTTTTTCAGAATCCTCTTGAGTTCTCTGTTAGAGACCTCAACCTGCCCATTTGTTTGAGGGTGATAAGGGGTTGCCACTTTATGACAAACTCCCTACCTTTGAAGAAGTGAGTCCAACTATTTGTTGCAGAAGTGGCTCCCTCCATCACTAATTATTGTCCTTGGGACATCAAACCAGCTGAAAATATATTTCTAAAGAAAGCTCAGCACCACTTTAGTATTATTAGTGGGTAAAGCCACTGCTTCCACCCACTCGTACACATAATCAACTACCACCACAATATAAGTGTTTGAGTACGAGGCTGGGAAAGGCCCCATGAAATCAATACCACACACATCAAATAACTCTATCTCTAGTACTCCGTGGTGTGGAATCTCATGGTTGTGGGGAAGAGTCCTAGCTCTCTGGCACTTGTCACAGTTCCTCACAAATCCCAAGCATCTCTAAAGAGAGTCAGCTAATAAAAATCGCTCTGGAGGACCTTAGTAGCCGTCCTCTCACCAGCGAAGTTGCCACCATACTCAGAACATTGACAATGCCAGAGAATCTGCTATGTTTCCTTGTCTGAGACACAACACTGGATAATACCATCTGAGTATCTTTTGAAAAGATAAGGTTCTTCCCACAAGAAGTACTTGGCATCATTTAAAAGCTTTTTAACTTGTTGTTTAGTGTACTCCTTGGGGATGAACCTCATGGCCTTGTAGTTTGCAATATCCGCAAACCATGGAGCCATCTGAATCACAAAGAATTGCTCATCAGGGAAGGTCTTGGTCATAAGAGTGGCTTGTTGTTCTCCCTCTTCATGGTTAATCCTAAAAAGATGGTCAGCTACTTGATTTTCTAACCCTTTCTTGTCTCTAATCTCAATATCAAACTCTTGAAGAAGGAGCACCCACTTAATCAATCTTGGCTTAACATCCTATTTGGTTAGAAGGTACTTAGTAGCAGCATGGTCAATAAAAAAAAATAACCTTAGAACCAATCAAATAGGAGCTAAACTTA
This sequence comes from Arachis hypogaea, assembly GCF_003086295.3. NCBI lineage: Eukaryota > Viridiplantae > Streptophyta > Magnoliopsida > Fabales > Fabaceae > Arachis > Arachis hypogaea. Next base: position 85,240,114 of record NC_092038.1, on the reverse strand, counting down.
TCAAAAGCATAAAATATAGCTAATAATTCTTTTTCTGTAGTTGTGTAATTCTTTTGTGCATCATTTAACACACGGATAGCATAGTAAATAACATGCACAAGCTTGTCTTGTCCCTGTCCTAAGACAGCTCCTGTAGCATGATCACTAGCATCGCACATCAATTCAAATGGTAAGCCCCAGCTAGGAGGAGCCATGATGGGAGTAGAGACAAGCATAGCTTTCAGAGTTTTAAAGGCATGAAACAATCATCATCAAAACAAAAAGGAATGTCTGCAACTAAATGGTTGCTCCAAAGGCTTAGCAATTTTAGAAAAATTCTTTTTAAATCTCCTATAAATTCCTGCAGGTCCTAAGAAAGTCTGAATTGCCTTTGCACTAGTGGGTGGTGGTAATTTTTCAATTACCTCCACCTTAGCTTTATCAACCTCAATTTCTTTACTAGAAATTCGGTGCCCAAGAACAATACCATCAGTCACGATAAAATGACATTTTTCCCAATTCAAAAAATGGTTTGTTTCTTGACATCATTTAGAGACCAAAGAAAGGTGTCTCAGGCAAGAAACAAAAGAATTACCAAATACAGAAAAATCATCCATAAGTACCTCAATAAACTTTTCAACCATGTTAGAACATATGGAAAGTATGCACTTCTAAAAAGTTACTAGGGCATTACACAGTCCAAATGGTATCCTCCGGTAAGCAAACACACCAAAAAGGCATGTGAATGCCGTCTTCTTTTGCTCATGAGGGTCCACAACAATTTGATTATTGCCAGGATAACCATCTAGAAAATAATAAAATGCATGCCAGTCTAACCCCTCAAGCATCTGATCAATGAAAGGCAAGGGGAAGTGATCCTTCCTTGTTGCACTATTGAGCCTCCTGTATAATCAATACACATATGCCACCATGTGAAGATTCTTGTAGGAATAAGTTCATTCTTCTCATTCTTGACCACTGTCACCCCCCTTTCTCGGGAATCACTTGCACAGGCTTTCCAAAGCTTCATAACCTCTTTTTTAGCCACTTCTTTTATAGTTGGATTGAGTTGCCTTTGTGGTTGCAATACCGGTTTAGCATCTTCCTCAAGTAGGATCATGTGCAAACACTTAGTCGGATTAATCCCCTTTAAGTCACTAATGGTCCACCCAAGAGCCATTTTATAAATCTTGAGCACTTGTAACAATGCTTCCTCTTCCTCATGCCTCAGAGAAGAGCTAATAATCACTGGATAGGAATCATGCTCACCTAGGAATGCATACTTCAAAGAGGTAGGCAAGGGCTTCAACTCAAGATTTGGAGGCCCTTCCTCTATACTAGTGGTGTGTGACTCCCTCTCTTGAGGTGGTGAGTCATCGATCTCAAGTAAACCATCCTCTGAAGAGGGTTCCAAAACACCATCAAGCTTTTCAGCTTCAGAAACCTCTTGAATTAGTTGCTCAATAAGATCAACTCTCATACATCCCTTAGAATCACTAGGATGTTGCAAAGTCTCAAGCACATTAAGGACAACCTCTTCTTCATTGACCCTCAAAGTCAATTCCCTCTTTTGCACATCAATAAGGGCTCTTCCTATAGCTAAAAAGGATTTCTTCAAAATAACAGAAGCATTCTTGTCCTCTTTCATATCCAGTATTACAAAATCAGCAGAAAAAATAAATGGTCCTACTTTCACAAGTAAATTCTCAACTACTCCCAAAGGAAACTTAATTGAACGGTCAGCAAGTTGAAGAGAAATACGAGTGGATTTTACCTCACCAATTTGGAGCTTTCTCATCAAGAAAAGTGGCATGAGATTAATGCTATCTCCAAGATCACGTAATGCCCTCTTAATAGTGATATCACCAATGGTGCAAGGAATAAAAAAGCTTCCAGGATCTTGCATCTTCTCAGGAAGATCCTTCTGAATAATAGCACTACATTCCTTTGTAAGCACCACAGTTTCACTCTCCTTCCAATTCCTCTTGTTGGTCAATAATTCCTTCATAAACTTAGCATAAAGAGGCATTTTCTCAAGGGTCTCTATAAAAGGAATGTTAATCTGAAGCATCTTGAAAACCTCTAAAATTTTAAAAAACTGCTTGTCTTTGGATGCCTTCTGAAGTCTCTAAGGATATGGCATCTTAGGCTTGTACTCAGGTGCTTTAGACTTTGCTGGATATTGCTCAAGATCAATCAGAAAGGGGTTATCCAGGTGTCTTAGAAGGGCGTGTTCTTCTTGGCTCTTAGCCTCATCCAGAGCTTATTTTTCATCAGTTCCTCACTAACTTTTACTTCTAAACCTGCTATCTTACCACTTCTCAAATGTATGGCCTTGTTCTCTTCCTTTGGATTAGGTACTATATCCCTGAGGAAGGTATTAGGAGGCCTCTCAGGTGCTTTCTTGCTTAATTGACCCACTTGAATCTCCAAGTTTCTGAGTAAAGCTCTAGTTTTCTACATAAAACAATGAGTGCTCTTGGAGAGTTCTGAGCGCTATTAAATTGTAACAACCCAATTTTCAGTAGGTCTAGATCATACCAAAACCCGAGCGCTACCAATTTGTCTTCCTAATTATTATGTATTATTTATTATATGAGTCTGATTCTTTGTTCAAAGCGTAGTTATTTTGCAAGGTAATTTTTTTGAAAATATTTGGATTAATAAATGGAATCAATCATAATCAATTCGGAAATAATAACAGATAAAATAGATATAAATAACCACACTTTTATACATCTCAAGCAGTTAACGACATTCAGTTATCCAGCCTTTGTTAGAATATAGATGTTAGTTAGAACACCCCTAGATATAGCTAGATAACAATTATATACTTATATATACGTACAACCTCTCAGGCCCTGATCTATTCAAGAAGTCCTTAAGCTGGTGCTGATGGTGTTTTGTGGAAAAATGAATTTCCAACACACAAATGTAACCGGCAAGTGTACCGGGTTGCATCAAGTAGTAATAACTCACAAGAGTGAGGTCGATCCCACAGGGATCGATAGATCAAGCAGCTTTAGTGGGTGATAGTTTAGTCAAGCTAACATTGAAGTGAAATTGGATGAAATGTAGCCAACAGAAAGTAAAATAGCAAGGAAAATTAAAGTGCAGAAAGTAAAATTACAGAAACTTAAAGTGCAAGAAAGTAAAATAGCTGAAACTTAAATTGCAAGAAAAGTAAATTGCATGAGAAGTAGAGGGGGGCTGGGTGCTGGAAATTAAAGAAAGCAATGAAGCAAGTAATCAAATAGATCTTGAGAACAAGTGACATGGAAATTAAAGTGCAGGAAAATTAAATTCATATCACAGTAGCTCAAATGTAAAGTGCAGAGGAACTAAAGTGCAGGAAAGTAAATTGGGAGCTGGGATTCAAAGTTAAACAAGAAAATTCAGGATGCATTCAATCAGAGAAGTAGCAGATGGAATAAAATGTAGCAGATCTAAACAGCAAAGCAAAATTGCTTTAAGAAGCAAACAGCAGATGAACCAAACTTAAATTGCAGACTCTCACCAAATGAGTAAAGATCTCAGGGGTCAAGAGACTAGAAAACAAATCTAGATCTCAATTCTTTCCTTGATCCAACAGCAAACAAATTGAAGAAGAAATGAAGATGGAAGCAATAAAGGAAAACTCAATTCCAATTCTCAATTTACTAAAAAAAAATTATGCAGAAGCAGGAGAAAGAGAAAATGTAGATCAAGAGTGAAACATAATTCCTTCAATTCTCAACCTACAATTCAAAATCAAAAAGGGAAACTAAAAGAGAGAGCTATCTACTACTACTACTCCCTTATGGAGCAAGCCTCCCTTTTAATGAAAATGAGAATGATGCCTTTATATAGGCTTTTTACAAAATAAAATGAAATTGAAATGAAAAACAAATTAAATGAAAATCCTAATTCTAGCTTGTTCTTGTGCCTTTGAGTGATCATAATGGGCTTAGCTTGCTTTGGATTTGAGGAGAAATGGGTTTGCTTGGCCTTAATTCAATTTGGTGAGGAATTGAATTTAAATGGAATTTTGGTTGAATTTTGGCCCATGAATGACACTCCCAGGGGGATGCTCTGCTCTTGTGGAGAGCGAAGCATTGGTGCCTTGTGTGGGGATCCTTTTGTTGCGTGCCAAGGCTGTGAGGCATCAGGAGAGTGCTCTGCTCTTGTGGGGAGCGGATCATTGCCTTCCTTGGTGAGGTACCCGTGTTCAAGCCTTGGGGGTTGCATTCTTGCCCAATTTTCTTGCATTTTATTTGGGAGAGAGCACGACAATGCTCTCCAAGAGAGCACTGTGCTCTCCAAGTGAGCGCTACTTCCTTGGTTTCCTTGTGTCTCCCTCTTCGAGCCTTGGTAGAAGCATTTTGGTTCATTCTTGCTTGTTTTTTGGTCCTTAAAGATGCCTTTCCCTCGTGCCTCAATTTCATGCCAAATATGGATTGCTATATATCGTTGTAAAGCTCTGAATGTTAGCTTTCTATTGCAACTGGGAGCACAGGAATCAGACATCTGTAGCTCAAGTTATAGCCCTTTGAAGGAGGCATGGTCATGCTGTGAGCGCCCAAATTTTAACTTAGCAAAAATTTGCTTCCAACCTCACTTTGTTTGCATCACGATAATGCTCTGCTCTTGGCAAGAGCGGAGCATTGTGTGTGTTGGTTGCTTCCTTCTTTGATTTGGTCATGGGCCACGCTTTTAAAAGCGTGGCCTAAGGCTCTAAAGTGTGATCCAACTTCAAAGTGTGCCCTAAAGCTCTTTTTTTCTCCTTTTTATCTTATTTTGTGCTTCTTTGCTTCTTTTTCTTTTTATTTGCTACTAGATTTATAAATTTAAAATATCAAGGAAATATTCCAATTAAGCACAAAAGCATTCAATATTTAAGCACAAATCATCAATTTCTTGTATGAAAAAGCATAGAAAAACATGACATGGTGACATGTCATCACAACACCAAACTTAAACCTTGCTTGTCCCCAAGCAAGAAAAGAATCATGCAATAAAGATTGACAATCCTAGGTGAGAAGAATAGCAAGTTAATGTTCATGGCAAGCTAGTTTTCTATGCATGCTACAATTACAAAAGAAATATAAATGATTGATGCTTCTATCTAGCTCATTTTATGAAATCTTTTCCTTGTATTTCTTTCTTGAAACAAGCTTTTGATTTTTTTAATTTTTTTTATTAGCTTTTTCTTTTGGGTGCTTTGCCCCATGAGTTAATAACAAAGCTACGACTTTTAAATGCTTTGTTTTCAAGTACTACCACTTGATACATAAGCACCACAAGCATTTAATTATAGGACTTCATTAAGCTCATTTGTTTCTTTTCTTGACTCTCTAATCATTGATGCTCAGAGCCTTGAGCTTTGAGGGAGTGCTTTTGCACTTGAGCCTAGCCTTGACTTCTAAGTGTTTTGTTTTCAAGCATTTGGCTTGATACATAAACACCACAAGCACTTAACAAATAACTTGCCATTGGTACTCAAAGCCTTCAGCTTTCTCATTCTTTCCCTTTTTCTTTTCTTGCCCTTTTTTTTTTCATTTTTTTCAAGGTTTTCATGATTTCAATAGATTTCACAAAATGTCCTAGATGAAAACTTCAATTAAATAAAATCCAATGCAATTGAGCAACAATTAATCATACCAATACTTGTATGCACATGCTAAACTCTTCTTTAATTCCTTGTTTGTTTATGATCATGATGCTTTACTGCTTTTGAACTCACAAAACTCAAGTTGGTAGTCATAATGCCACAGCAACATGTTACAAATCAAGATTCAAGCTATGCTTATTCATACCACACATGCGTACAGAGAATATAAAGACAATCATACAATTTAAAGTGCTGGAAACAAAGGAGAAAAAAAGGAACTTTACAACCTTGTAGTCCATCTTCTCTATTGTTGTCATTTTCCTCTTATTCTTCCCTTTCCCTTGCCAAACTCAGAATGCTTGCTCATCCTCAAGCAACAATTAGAACAATGGCTATGGGGCTAAGATGGATCATGAATGTCTTACACGATGAAATGCTAGTAGCACATGTGTTTTAAGCAAGCAAAATGAAAGATAACAATCAAGGCACCAGAGATAGAGACATTTTGATTGCAAACATAGGAAGGTGATCACAATACATTGCATAAAAGATAAGTGGCACACCAGACTTAGTATGACACTTTCACTTGAAATTAGTGCAAGTATCTAGTAAGCATTGGAACCAAATTTTGTTGCATAGCAACACCAAACTTAGAATGCAACCATATGTCAATTTATTTGAACTAAAACTAAACAAAAGAAACTGTTATTTGTTAAATACAATCACCAAATAAAGAGTCTGTCATGAATAAGGATGTCTTGGTGATGTATTAAAGTCTTGGATTTTTCTCCTCATCAAAAGCCTTTTGAATTGGTTGTTCCATGAGCCCTTCCTCTTTGCACTTCTTTGCTTCAGTTGAGTGTGACTTTTCTTGAGTGTCTTCCTCACTTTCTTGCTCCTCCAATCCTTCCTTTGTACTCAACATTTGACTTAATATCTCTTTTAGAGAGGATGTTTGTTGTTTTTCCCAAGATTTCTTCATCTCCTCTTCATATTTGTCGATCACAGATTCAAGAGAAGTTTGTGAGGGTTATGAATGTTCATGTTCCTTTGTCACCTCAGGTGCAGTTTCATTTTCAACAACCTCATTCTTCATTGAAAGTTCACTTGATACAGAGGCTTCGTCATCTTGCCCTTCCTCTTTCTTTGTTGCACTCACCAATTGAGCTAACATTACTTCCATGTTTGTGAGGAAGTTTTCTAGTTTTTTCTCGTGTTTCTTTGTCTTCTCCTCAAATCCTTTAAGCATGGACTCAATCCTTGAGAGTCTTTGGCTCTTGGAAATTTATGTTGGTTGTGAGTCTTGGGATGGATTTTGTGTTGAGGCATAGTTAATTGATGAAGAATTTTCAAATGTAGAACTGGAAGGTGAGGTTGGACATTCTCTCATGTGACTTAACTGCTCAGAATTTACAGTTTCTTGGTTATACTCCCAGCCTCCATTAGAATAATGACTTGAATCATTTTGTGATGGTGAGAAATATCCCATATGATTCTCTTGCTCATCTTGTGGTTCTGAAGCATTGCTCCATGGATTGGAGTGCTCAGAATCTGTGATTCTTGGTGATATTCCCAACCACCATTAGAGATTGGTGATGGTGGGTAATATCCCATAAAATTTGTTTGATCATAAGATGAGTTGAACTCCATTTGAATTTTTGAAAACACAACACCAAGGAATATTAAAATTACTCATATCAGAGATGAGAATTTCTTAGTGAGGCAAAAACACAAACACCTTGGTTTTAATTTAAAACAGAGAACAAAAACAAAGAAAATGCTTGATCTAGACTTTTCACCCAATTAATCATTGTTGATCTAATCAATCTCCGGCAACGGTGCCAAAAACTTGATGGTGTTTTTGTGGAAAAACGAATTTCCAACACACAAATCTAACCGGCAAGTGTACCGGGTCGCATCAAGTAGTAATAACTCACAAGAGTGAGGTCGATCCCACAGAGATTGATGGATCAAGCAACTTTAGTGGGTGATTAGTTTAGTCAAGCTAACATTGAAGTGAAATTGGATGAAATGTAGCCAATAGAAAGTAAAATAGCAAGGAAAATTAAAGTACAGAAAGTAAAATTACAGAAACTTAAAGTGCAAGAAAGTAAAATAGCTGAAACTTAAATTGCAAGAAAAGTAAATTGCATGAGAAGTAGAGGGGGGCTAGGTGTTGGAAATTAAAGAATGCAATGAAGCAAGTAATCAAATAGATCTTGAGAACAAGTGACAGGGAAATTATAGTGCAGGAAAATTAAATTCATATCACAGTAGCTCAAATGAAAAGTGTAGAGGAACTAAAGTGCAAGAAAGTAAATTGGGAGCTGGATTCAAAGTTAAATAAGAAAATTCAGTAAGCAGTCAATCAGAGAAATAGTAGATGGAATAAAATGTAGCAGATCTAAACAGCAAAGCAAAATTGCTTCAAGAAGCAAACAGCAGATGAACCAAACTTAAATTGCAGACTCTCACCAAAAGAGTAAAGATCTCAGGGGTCAAGAGACTAGAAAACAAATCTTGATCTCAATTCCTTCCTTTGATCCAACAGCAAACAAATTGAAGAAGAAATGAAGATGGAAGCAATAAAGGAAAACTCAATTCCAATTCTCAATTTACTAAAAAAATTATGCAGAAGCAGGACAAAGAGAAATTGTAGATCAAGAGTGAAACAGAATTCCTTCAATTCTCAACCTACAATTCAAAATGAATAAGGGAAACTAAAAGAGAGAGCTATCTACTACTACTACTCCCTAATGGAGCAAGCCTCCCTTTTAATGAAAATGAGAATGATGCCTTTATATAGGCTTTTTACAAAATAAAATGAAATTGAAATGAAAAACAAATTAAATGAAAATCCTAATTCTAGCTTGTTCTTGTGCCTTTGAGTGATGATAATGGGCTTAGCTTGCTTTGGATTTGAGGAGAAATGGGTTTGCTTGGCCTTGATTCAATTTGGTGAGGAATTGAATTTAAATGGAATTTTGGTTGAATTTTGGCCCATGAGTTACACTCCCAGGGGGATGCTCCACTCTTGTGGAGAGCGGAGCATTGGTGCCTTGTGTGGGGATCCTTTTGTTGCGTGCCAAGGATGTGAGGCATCAGGAGAGTGCTCTGCTCTTGTGGGGAGCGGAGCATTGGCTTACTTGGTGAGGTACCCGGGTTCAAGCCTTGGGGGTTGCATTCTTGCCCAATTTCCTTGCATTTTCTTTGGGAGAGAGCACGACAATGCTCTCCAAGAGAGCACTATGCTCTCCAAGTGAGCGCTACTTCCTTGGTTTCCTTGTGTCTCCCTCTTCGAGCCTTAGTGGAAGCATTTTGGTTCATTCTTGCTTGTTTTTGGTCCTTAAAGATGCCTTTCACTCGTGCCTCAATTTCATGCCAAATATGGATTGATATATATCATTATAAAGCTCTGAATGTCAGTTTTCCAGCGCAACTGGAAGCACATCAATCAGACATCTGTAGCTCAAGTTATAGCCCTTTGAATGAGGCATGGTCATGCTGTGGGCGCCCAGATTTTAACTTAGCAAAAATTTGCTTCCAACCTCACTTTGTTTGCATCACGATAATGCTCTGCTCTTGGCAAGAGCGGAGCTTTGTGTGTGCTGGTTGCTTTCTTCTTTGATTTGGTCATGGACCACGCTTTTAAAAGCGTGGCCTAAGGCTCTAAAGTGTGCTCCAACTTCAAAGTGTGCCCCAAAGCTCTTTTTTTCTCCTTTTTAGCTTATTTTGTGCTTCTTTGCTTCTTTTTCTTCTTATTTCCTACAAGATTTATAAAATTAAAAGATCAAAGAAATATTCCAATTAGGCACAAAAGCATTCAATATTTAAGCACAAATCATCAATTTCTTATATGAAAAAGCATAGAAAAACATGACATGGTGACATGTCATCAGGTGCCTGATAAACTACTATTTTATGGTTTATCTTGTACTTAATTAAGTGGATTTTATCAATTATTCATACACTTATTCATACAAACTACATGGTTTTACAAATCCTTCCTAATTTTGTTTCATGATTGAAAACTTGCTTCCTAAGCCTTTAAATTGTTAATTTTTAATTCTCCTTTATTACCATTCGATGTCGTGATGTGCTTGTGAAGTGTTTTCAGGTTTACAAAGCATGAATGGCTTAAAGGATGAAGATGAGGCATGGAAAAGTGGAAGGAACACAAGAAACTAAGGAGCTAAGAAGCGAGGAGTGACGCGCACGCATGGCTGACGTGTACATGAGAATTGGCACGCATCTTACAGCGACGCGTACGCGTGACTAACGCGTACGCGTGACAAGTGCAAAAGTCCCGCGACGCGTATGCGTGACAGAGCGTCACGTGTTGCTGCACTTATCAGAACACGCTAGGGGCAATTTCTGGGCTGATTTGGACCCGGTTTCAAGCCCAAAAATGCAGACTAGAGGCAGGGGTGTAGCTGAAACTGAGGATACCTTCACTTTTCACTTTAGTTTTTGTTTAGTTTTGAATTCTAGAAAGAAAAACACTGACTTCTCTTAGGGTTTGGAATTTCTTAGTTTTGCTTTTGGATTGGATTTTGAGAGAGCTGCTACTACTTTCTATTGAAGTCATCATCCCTATAGTTTGATTTTCTAATAACTCAATTACACTTTTATTTAATTGCTTTGTGCTCATATTTGGATATTGTTATTTTAAATTCTATTAATGCAGTGAATTATTTTTACATTTAATTATATTGCTTGTTTGATCCCTTTTTATTAATTGTTAGTGCCAATTTTGATCTTATTAATTTATTATAATTACCATGTTTTTTTATTTACTCCTTTTACATGTTTGTGAAAATGGCATCCATGTTAATGGAGTAAAGCTCCCAACTTGGCTTAGGAGTTGATTAATTAGAAACCCTTGAGATGTGATACTCAAGTGTAATCTGTAATTGGGAATTGCTGGCTAACTCGATTTTCACTAACTCTAGTCCTTCCCCCTGAAGTGAATAGTACTTGTGAGTTAGAGTTAGTGACACCCACTTAACTTTATGGCAACTGCAAGAGGATAACTGAGTGGAAGCAATAAACCTTTACTGTTACACTTGGGAAAGGCAACAAGGATAGAAATTCCAATTATCTCTCCTAACCAAGATCATTTATTTCAAATACATAACGTCTCTTGCTATTGTTCATTGCTTTAATTTCTCGCCGAGGTGTCCAATATGGAGATCAAGCGCATACTAGAGAAGATTGTGAAGGCTCATCGGAAGGATTGGAGTACTAGACTTGCAGATGCACTATGGGCTTATCGAACTGTGTACAAGACACCTATTGGCATGAGTCCATTCTACCTAGTTTACGGAAAGGCTTGTCACCTTCCAGTAGAGGTGGAACACAAAGCTTACTGGGCTGTGAAGGAATGCAACTCAGGATTGGGATTAGCCAGAATGGAAAGGAAGTTGCAACTAGAGGAATTAGAGTGCCTTCGACTAGAGGTATATGAGAACTCAAGGCTCTACAAGGAAAAGGTGGAGGCAGTCCATGACAAGAACATCAAGAGAAGAGAATTTAGAGTTGGGGATCAAGTCCTTCTCTACAACTCAAGGATGAGGTTAATGCCAGGGATGCTAAGGTCAAGGTGGGATGGACGTACGAGGTGGAAAAGTTGGAACCATATGGAGTTGTCCACCTAAGTCACCCCTCAAGCCCCACCTTCTTCAAAGTCAACGGCCACCGTTTGAAGCTGTATCATGGTGTGAAGATGAAGAACAACAATGACCTGGATATCTTCCTCTTGAAGGATCCAGCAGAGGAAGAGGACTGAGCTTACGGACCATCCAACTTAAGGACGTTAAAGAAAAGTGCTAGGTGGGAGGCAACCCACCATGGTATGATCTTCCCTTTTTATTAGTTCTATTTTATTTATATCAGTGTTAATTTTCAGTTATGTGGGGTTACCTTCATTTTGCTTTATTTTTATTTAAAAAAAGGGGTGCCTCTAACGCGTAAGAGTCAATGACACGCACGCGTCATATGGAGGTTCGATCTCTATTGAAATTGAACAAAGAGTTATGTTGGAAACGTGCGGGAAAGGTGCCTGCCGCACAAGCAACCCCACGCGTATGCGTGGGTGACACGTGTGCGTCATGATGACAAGTCATCATATACCCATTTTTCAAGCTAATTTCATTTGTTTTGTTAGTCTTTATGCACTTTCTTGCTTCCTAAGTAAGTGATTTGGAGTGAAAATGCACAACTTCTTTAAATCAAGCAACCACCATGAAATTAATGTTAATCCATGAGGTTTAAGCTAATTTTAATTGGATTTTAATTGATTTATAAGCCTCTTGAATTTAGTGATACTTTGAGTGGTTGTTTTGGTTTATTGTAGGTGAATAAAAGAAAAAAAGGAAAAGCGTGGCCTAAGGAAGTGTAGCCCAAGGAAAAGAAAGTGTGGTCAAAGAGAGAAGAAGTGTGGCGCACAACATGAGGAAGGGCAAGCATTGCCCTCCACAAGGGCACACTGCCCTCTAGGAGGGCAACATAAGGGAACTAAGTAGAGAAGGCAACTCTGCCCTGCCCACTACAAGGGCAGAGCACAATTTTGTGCCTTGGAATCAAGAGGAATAAAATGTTGCCCTGCCCTCCACAAGGGCAGTATCGGGCTCACCAAGGGAGAAAATCAAAGGAAAATGTCTCCAAATGCTTGCCACAAGAGTTGAACACGGGACCATGAGGAAGCTAGGTACTAAGGTCCACTACCGTGCCAAGAAACCAAGGAAAATGACTTAGCGTGTGTCTCTGCCCGGATTCGAACACGGGACTGCATTTTGGAAACACTGCCCTGCCCTCCGCGAGCGCAGGGCAGCATTTTGTTGGTGCACAACTCTGGCGCACCAAGAAGTGAATCTGGCACACCAAATCACTACCCTGGCAGCACCAGCGCGCACCACACATGATCCTGGCAGCACCATATTTTTCTGCCCTGCCCTCCGCGAGGGCAGGGCAGCATCTTGTGCACCAAGACTCAATTCTGGCGCATCACAGCTTGAATCTGGCAGCACCAAGCACGCACCGTGGCACATTTCTGGCGCACCAATTTTTCCTGCCCTGCCCTCCGCGAGGGCAGGGCAGCATTTTGCGCACCAAGACTGCACCAAGCCACACCAAGCCGCACCAAGCAAGCACCAAAACACACCAAATCCTGCCCTGCCCTCCACAAGGGCAGGGCAGCCTCCTGGGAGCTATTAATTTTGGGCCAAAAATTGAATTAAAAATCCAATTCAATTCATTTCTTCACCAAATCAAAAGCCCATCCAAATCCCAAAATCCAAGAATAGAAAGTGTATAAATAGGAGCTAGTTTGATGTAATTAGGACCTTTTTGCTTAGCTTTTGAATTTTGCACTTTCTTTGAGCTTTGAATTTTATTTCTGCCCTTTGGAACTTCTCTTGGTGTCTTCACTGAGATTTCAGAGAATTAGGGAGGAGAATTGATCTCTCTTCTTCCTCGTTCTTGCTTGGGTTTTTTTTATTTCCTTGTTTTGATTCTTGGGTGTTAAGAATTGAGGAAATTCTGTCTCAATCTCCACTCAAGAACTCTTTAATTTCTCTTCTGCATAATTGAACCCATTTACATTCCCTTTACTGCTTCTTTTTCAATTCCTTGCCAATTGCTTTGTGAACTTAGATCTGGGAAGGCAAATTGAGATCTAGACTTTGCTTTCTAGTCTCTTGAGACCTGAGATCCCAATTTATTTTTGGTTCTTCTGTGAACCCTGCTGCACTTTAATTTCATTTTCTGTTTGAATTTCAGTTTATTCCAATTTATCTTCTACTTTATTAATTGTTGCAATTTACTTTCTCTTCGTTTAGATTCTGCAATCCTAGTCCTCAAATCCCTTTTACATTCAAGCAATTTACATTCCTTGCCATTTAAGTTACTGCAATTTACATTTCTTGCACTTTAAGTTTCAGTCATTTAATTTCTTGTACTTTAAGATTCAGTCTATTTTACTCTCCTGTTCTTTAATTTACTGCAATTTCCCCTCTCCCATTACATTCCGAGCAATTTATCTTCTGTTAAAAACAACCCACTCAACCAAAACTTGATTCGCTTGACTAAATCAACCACTAAACTAAAATTGCTCAATCCTTCAATCCCTGTGGGATCGACCTCACTCATGTGAGTTATTATTACTTGATGCGACCCGGTACACTTGCCGGTGAGTTTTGTGTTGGATCGTTTTCCACACATCACGTCATATGCAATTTTGTCAATTCACTCGTGTACGTCAGCGACGCGTACACGTGGATGAAAATCAGCCTAAATAGGTGATTCGAACAGAAGGTTGGGCGAGTATCGTTGATGACATGTCATCATGTCATATTTTGCTATGCTTTTTAATACAAGAAATTGATTATTAGTGCTTAAATATTGAAAACTTTTGTGCTTAAATGGTATATTTCTTTGATCTTCTTATTTTATAAACTTTGTAGGAAATAAGAAGAAAAAGAAGAAAAAAAAACCCAAAATAAGCTAAAAAGGAAAAAAAGAGAAATTTTAGGGCACATTTTGGAGTTTATACATACTTTGGAGCCTTAGGCCGCGCTTTTAAAAGCGTGGCCCATGACTAAATCAAGGAAGCGTGCTCTGTTTGACAATCAGCGCTCATTTTCCAAGAGAGTGCCAAGTTAACTAAACCAGCGTTTTCGAGCAAGTTAAAATATGGAGGCAAAGTTTTGAAAATGACGCGCACGCGTGCTTGACACGCACGCGTCGATGGTGCACATGGGACAAGGCACGCATACACGTAGGTATCGTGTACGCGTGGTACAACATTGTAAAAGCGAGCACTACGTTCACAAAGTGAACGCTGTATGGACGCGTAGGCTTACGAGACGCGTACACGTTAGAAGTCCAATTTCTGAAGGTCGCGCGTACGCATAGGTGACGCGTACGCGTCGATGGGCAAAAATGCAAAAGCACGCGCTAGCGTGAGAGACGCGTACGCATGTGTGCCAGAACGCTTCATTCTCTAAATGAACGCTACGCTCTCCTGGAAGCTGCAACTCTGGCTCAATTAATTCCAATACAAGCCCATCGAAGTCCCAAAGCAAGCAGAGCCCAATTGACATCACTCAAGCACAAGAAACAATTAGAATAGGAATTTCATTTATTTGTAATTTGTTTTCAATTTCAATTTCATTTGTAATTTATGAATGCATATAAAAAGGCTCAGTTAGTTCTATTAAAAAGAAGCGCACAGTAGGAGTAGGGATAGAATAGAAGGCTCATGCTGGAGGATTAGAGACTCCAGATCTCTCTTGAAGGATTAGAGACTCCAGAGAGCTTAGCATAGTTGATACACTTTTATTAAATTTGGCTTATGAAATTTTAGTTTCTGAAAAATCTCTCTTCTGCACATTTACTTTCTGCAACTTTGCATTTAAGTTTGCTGTGATCTAAATTTACTTTTCATGCAATTTAAATCTTCTGCAATTGTTCTGAGTTCTAATGTAATGCTTTCTTTAATTTTCCTGCACCCAATTCCCTTTACATTTGATGTAATTTACTTTTCTTGCTCTTTAAGCTTCTGTTGATTTACATTCTGCACTTTTAATTCACTGTAATTTACTTCCTGTTGTATCAATTTCACCCAATTCACCACTGTTAGCTTGACTAAACTAATCACCTCACTAAAGTTGCTAGATCCATCAATCCCTGTGGGATTGACCTCACTCCCGTGAGTTATTACTACTTTATGTGACCCGGTATACTTGTCGGTGAGTTTGTGTGAAATTCTAATTTTCAACCATCAATCGTGCGGAAATCATGGGCGACGCGTGCGCGTCATAAGCGCCGCATCACTTAACTCAGCATGCCGCCCAGAACCCCTTTCTCTTACTCTTATTTTCCTCTCCAATCCTAATTCTTCTTTCTTCTTCACTCTTCTTCCCCTCTTCTTTCTACTTCTTCTTTCTTTCTTCTCCCCTTCTCTCACCACCACCGGCGGACTACCTTCGGTGATCACCAACTCTGGCAGCCACAATTTCCTTTCCTTTTCTTCTTCTCTTCCTACCATTCTTCTCTCATTTTTAAACCCATTACAACCCTTGAAAAGACCTCTTGATATGTATATTTGTGCATTAAATTATGTTGATTGGTAGAAGGAAAGCAAGTCTTATAAAGCAAGATTAGTAGAGAACTAAGAGACTCGACCCTCAAACACTAGAGTGATTAGAGTGTATACACTTCTAGTGAGGGTTCGATGCTCGATTCTGTGTTCTCGGCTTTCATGAGCTTTCTTCTTACAAGTTTACTTGTACTTTATTTTGTTATTTAAATTAGTGGAATCTAGTTTATGCTTGTCTTGGAGAATTTGTTTACTTTTGTCCAGGTAGGTAGAAGCATTTTAGCATATAGTTGCATTCATATAGATAAGTTGCATTGCATAGGTCTCACCTTTTTCTCCCGTCACTCTTTAGGTTTCCTTGAGCTTAGCATGAGGACATGCTAATGTTTAAGTGTGGGGAGATTGATAAACCACTATTTTATGATTTATCTTGTACTTAATTGAGTGGATTTTATCAATTATTCATACACTTATTCATACAAACTGCAAGGTTTTAAAAATCCTTCCTAATTTTGTTCTATGAATGAAAACTTGCTTCCTAAGCCTTTAAATTGTTAATTTTTAATTCTCCTTTATTACCATTCGATACCGTGATGTGCTTGTGAAGTGTTTTCAGGTTTACAGAGCATGAATGGCTTAAAGGATGAAGAGGAGCCATGTCAAAGTGGAAGAAACATAAGAAACTAAGGAGTTACGAAGCAAGGAGCGACGCGCACGCATAACTGACGCGTGCGCACAAATTCACGCATCTTACAGCGACGCGTACGCGTTACAAGCGCAAAAGTCCAGCGATGCGTACGCGTGGCCAATGCGTACGCGTGACATAGCGTCACGTCCTGCACTTATCAGAACTCACTGAGGGCGATTTATGGGCTGATTTGGACCCAGTTTCAAGCCCAAAAACGCATACTAGAGGTAGGGGTGTAGTTGAGACTGAGGATACCTTCACTTTTCACTTTAGTTTTTGTTTAGTTTTGAATTCTAGAGAGAAAAACATTGACTTCTCTTAGGGTTTGGAATTTCTTAGTTTTGCTTTTGGATTGGATTTTGAGAGAGCTGCTACTACCTTCTATTGAAGTCATCATCTCTATAGTTTGCTTTTCCAATAACTCAATTACTCATTTTATTTAATTGCTTTGTGCTCATATTTGGATATTGTTATTTTGAATTCTATTAATGCAATGAATTATTTTTACATTTAATTATATTGCTTGTTTAATCCCTTTTTATTAATTGTTAGTGCCAATTTTGATATTATTAATTTATTATAATTACCATGTCTTTTATTTACTCCTTTTACATGTTTGTAAAAATGGCATCTATGTTAATGGAGTAGAGCTACCAACTGGGCTTAGGAGTTGATTAATTGGAAACCCTTGAGTTGTGATACTCAAGTGTAATCTATAATTGGGAATTGCTGGCTAACTCAATTTTCACCAACTCTAGTCTTTCCCCAAAAGTGACTAGGACTTATGAGTTAGAGTTAGTGACACCCACTTAACTTTTCTGCAACTACAAGAGGATAACTGAGTGGAAGCAATAAACCTTTTCTATTACACTTGGGAAAGACAACAAGGATAGAAATTCCAATTATCTCTCCTAACCAAGATCTTTTATTTCAAATACATAATGTCTCCACTTAAAAAATTACTTAGAAAAATCCTAACCAATAAATTGCACCTTGTGTAAACTCTTTGGGAAACGACTTGGGAATTCTACTCCCGGTTATTTAGTTTTAATTGTGACACAAATCAAATTTATAGTGGAAATTTCGTCGGTCAAGACTGTGCTTGCAACGCCATTTTAGAAAATAATTTTTAGAAATTCTTAACCGGCATTTTTCCACCCATCAGTGCCCAGACTAGCCTAGACTCTATACTCACCTAATCTATCTAAACTACTAAAGCGAGGGAAAGTACTTTATAGGTCTTCAAAACTCAAGTCAGGTAGAACGTCATCAAAAGGTGGAACATCATCTACTACTCCTTTGCACGACCATACATTGCCATATGATGTCTCACTGGCACTTCATCATGTAGCCACATAACAGGAGTCTCGTATGTAGAATTTAGGTTAAAGTTTGAATACAAACGGGGTGCAGACGTTGGCTGGTCTCATAGTATATACATATAAATAGAGAACGAGATTCACCTTAGACTCAAAAGACTACCTAGAGCAGAATTCTCTTTGCGAACGGTCGTCAGTGAACTATGGAAGGGTACTCACACTTCCATCTGAAGGGGGAAGGGAGAGAGAAGGGGTCAGAACTGGCGAGTTCTTAGTAGGGCCAGGGTTATTAGTTAAGTTCATTAATTCTATGTTTTTTAGTAGACAAATAGCAAAATATAGAGAAGTAATAAACAAAATATATAGATAAATAGAGACAATAGAGAAAACAAAAAGCAGAACACAAACAGAAGAATACAAGAAATTAAAACATAGACACAACGAATAGAATACAAACAAAGAAAGCATATATTCATACAACAATTATAGCAGATGAAATGCACAACCATGTATGATGCATGTCTAGCCCTAGTGTAGGGAATGAGCTCATTTGCAGTTACATACCCGCTCCCAACGTTACCCGGAGTCCTTTGACCAGGTAAGGCTTTCCTGTTGGCAATACCTATCGCAAGAGTCTTTTGACTTGCAAGGCAAACCACTGCAAGAGTCCTTTGACTTGCAGGGCGGAGCTAGTTAATTTATATTTGCCTAACACACTCATTGTAAGAGTCCTTTGATTTACAGTAGCATACACACACACACACACACACACACACACACACACACACTCACACACTCACTGTAAGAGTCCTTTGACTTACAGGAGCATATGATAGTTATATGTGTTTTCGATACCTCTGTAAGAGTCCTCTGACTTATAGAATAGCATTGTTGCTAAGTATCTCAGGAAAGTGTTCTCAGTGGTTTCACTACCATCTATTTGACTGCCTCAATGAAGTAGATGAACATACAAATATCTCTGGAGTTGCCTTAATGCAACAAATGACCTTTCAATAGGCCCTCTACATGTTCTCTATTCTCTTTATCATATTACTCTTTTCTCTTTGTCTCTTTACTCTGCTCAGAATACTCTTTTCTCTTTACTCTACTCTATTTCTCTATTTAATGTATGTTTTTATAGCTTATAAAAATTTTGGTATGAATAGTTAGCGTGTCCTTAGTATAGGTTCATTAAGTCTATACTGAAATAGTTTAACTTTTCATATTATACATAACCCTTGGCACAACTCAAATACTAACTATTGTGCTCCTAGTTTGTTCACTAATCACCATTTGTTTCTATCATTAAAACTTTACCTACTTCTTCGATTTTTATCTTTTTTTCAACTTTTTATCTTTCCTTTGTCTTTGACTCACTAATATGTTATTACAACTCCTAATGCTAAGGCATCTTAGGCTAGTTTCATGATGACTTGCATCATCTAACCCTTTTTCTTATCTAAAAGGACCATAAAAAGAGCATAATCTTATTGAATCAATGCAATTACATGAACCAAATGATATATATTATGGTACATTGCTTTGAAATGGATTTGTGCTGAATTTCAGGTAAAAAGAGAAACAAAAGGGGAAGGAAACAACAAATAAAGTTGGGCGTGCCACTTGAAGCTCTGGGCGTGGCACGCCAAGCTTTTGAAGCCAAGTCTCAAAGAGGGCGTGCCACTTGGTGCTTTGGGCATGGCACGCCAAGTTTGTGATGCCAAGATGTCAAAGAGGGCGTGCCACTTGGTGTTTTGGGCGTGGCTCGCCAGGCTTAAGTTTCAGAAGAGTAATTTTAAGCCCCACTATGGGCGTGGTATGCCAAGAAGTGGCCGTGGCACGCCGGGGCATATGCCAGCCTAACCTTCTCTCATTCAAATGAAGATATCTTGAGCTACGAAACTCCAAATGAGATGATTCTAGTGCCATTAGAAAGTAGACATTCAAGGCTTTCCAACCATAGATAACACTTTATAATGTACACTAGAATTGAGGAAGATATTGACCCCAAAAGCACAAGAAGAAAAACACATCACTGCAGAGTTACCAGCCATACCACTTCATCTTTAATGGAACATAACTTGCGTTTTAGTGATCAAAATGATCTGATTTTGGTGGTGTTGGAAAGCTGACATCAAGAGCTTTCCAACAATATATATCACTCTAGGTTATATGTTAAAACTTGAGGTGAAAGACCATTATTTCAGTGTTGCAAACCCTGGGCATGCCACTTGATATTGAAGGTGTAGCACGCCAGCTCTATTTTCATAATGGGTGTGGCACGCCAGGTTCTGGGCGTGGCACGCCAGTTCTAATAGCCGGAGAGGAAGATTTTGTGCATCATTGAAGGCGTGGCACGCCAAAGAGTGGGCTTGGCACACCAGTTTCATAACATATAAGTGTGGCACGCCAAGAAGTGGGCTTGGCATGCCGGGCTACTTGACAGACTGATCTATCCACTATCAAATGGGCATAACTTGTGCTACAGAAGTCCAAATCCATTTATTCCAGTGGCGTTAGAAAGATGACATCCAGGGCTTTCCAAAAATATATAATACTTTATAGTGGACATTCAAATTCAGGCTCAAACAACTCTATACGTTCAACGTTGCAAACTGGGTCATACTCTAAAGAGCAAATTCAAGTGGGCATGGCACTTCAACTTCTTCCTGCAGCCCTCAACCTTAAACCAAGCCCACTCCAACTCTCATTCAAGCCACAATTGTCAACTGATCAAGGCCACAAGAAGCATCTAGAATAGTTTATTTTTATTTCATTATAATTTGCTTAAGTTTGTAATTCAGGGGAGCCTATATAAATGCCTTAGTCTCATAGAATTAGAGCTATCATAGGGGGATCATCAATCATTCATAGGGGTCTTCAGACTCCCTTTTCTCACCCATACTTCTCTCCTCTTCCACTTTCCTACTTGTAAATATTTTAGTTTTGAATCACTAATTCTTTCCATTGGGAAGGAGAGCTCTATTATTTTTCAACGGATTAAATTGTTTTTATTCTTCTTCTTCTCTTCATCTTCTCTTTGATTTACTAGAAGGAATTTCGTTCTTTATGCTTGATGAGCGGATAATTTATACGCTTTTTTGGCATTGTTTTTAGGTAATTTTTAGTAAGTTCAAGATACTTTTAGGGATGTTTTCATTAGTTTTTATGCTAAATTCACATTTTTGGACTTTACTATGAGTTTGTGTGTTTTTCTGTGATTTCAGGTAATTTCTGGCAGAAATTGAGGGACTTGAGCAAAACTCTGAAAAAGGCTGACAAAAGGACTGTTGATGCTGTTGGAATCTGACCTCCCTGTACTCAAAATGGATTTTCTGGAGCTACAGAACTCCAAATGGCGCGCTCTCAACGGCGTTGGAAGTTAGACATCCAGAGCTTTCCGGCAATATATAATAGTCCATACTTTATTCGGAAATTGATGACATAACATGGCGTTGAACGCCAAGTACATGCTGCTGTTTGGAATTAAACTCCAGAAACACGTCATGATCTGGAGTTGAACGCCCAAAACACGTTATAACTTGGAGTTCAACTCCAAGAAAAGCCTCAGCTCGTGGATAGATCAAGCTCAGCCCAAACATACACCAAGTGGGCCCCGGAAGTGGATTTTTGCATCAATTACTTACTCATGTAAACCCTAGTAGCTAGTCTAGTATAAATAGGATAATTTACTATTGTATTAGAAATCTTTTGACAGTTTAATCTTTTGACTTTGTAGTCTTTGATCATTCGGTCTCTTGATCATTCAGGGGGCTGGCCATTTGGCCATGCCTGAACCTTTCACTTATGTATTTTCAACAGTGGAGTTTATGCACACCATAGATTAAGGGTGTGGAGCTCTGCTGTACCTCAAGTTTCAATACAATTAGTATTACTTTCTATTTAATTCTCTTTTATTCTTATTCCAAGATATACATTGCACAACACTTTGATGAATATGATGATCCGTCACACTCATCATCGTTCTCACCATGAACGTGCGTGACTGACAACCACCTCCGTTCTACTCTAGGCCGAGCGCATATCTCTTAGATTCCCCAACAGAATCTTCGTGGTATAAGTTACATAGATGGCGGCATTCATGAGGATCTGGAAAGTCTAAACCTTGTCTATGGTATTCCGAGTAGGATTCTGGGATTGAATGACTGTGACGAGCTTCAAACTCCTGAAGGCTAGGCGTGATGACAAACGCAAAAGAATCAAGGGATTCTATTCCAACCTGATTGAGAACTGACAAATGATTAGCCGTGCTGTGACAGAGCATAGGAACATTTTCACTGAGAGGATCGGATGTAGCCATTGACAATGGTGATGCCCTACATACAGCTTGCCATGGAAAGGAGTAAGAAGGATTGGATGAATGTAAGAAGAAAGTAGAGATACGAGAGGACCACAGCATCTCCATACGCCTATCTGAAATTCCCACTGTTGATTTACATAAGTATTTCTATCTTATTTTATTTTCTATTTATTATTAATTTTCGAAACCCATAACCATTTAATCTGCCTAACTGATATTTACAAGGTGACCATAGCTTGCTTCATACCAACAATCTCTGTGGGATCGACCCTTACTCACGTAAGGTATTACTTGGATGACCCAGTACACTTGCTGGTTAAGTTGAACGGAGTTGTGGAAAGAAAGTGCTGAGTTAGTTTTTTGGCACATGCCAAAGAGCCATTATTGTTGATCACAATTTCGTCCACCAAGTTTTTGGCGCCGTTGCCGGGGATTGTTCGAGTATGGACAACTGACGGTTCATCTTGTTGCTCATTTTAGGTAATTTTCTTTTCAAAATTTTTTCAAAAATCTTTTTCAAAATTTTTCTTCTCTTTTTCATTTTTTTCAAAAATATTTTTGAAAAAAAAATTAATAAAAATCCAAAAAAATCATAAAAATCAAAAATATTTTGTGTTTCTTGTTTGAGTCTTGAGTCAATTTTTAAGTTTGGTGTCAATTGCATGCTTTAAAAAAAAAATTTCTTGCATTTTTCGAAAATTCATGCATTCATGGTGTTCTTCATGATCTTCAAGTTGTTCTTGACAAGTCTTCTTGTTTGATCTTGATGTTTTCTTGTTTTGTGTTGTTTGTTATTTTTCATATGCATTTTTCGTTTCTTAGAGTCCATGCATTAAAGATTTCTAAGTTTGGTGTCTTGCATGTTTTCTTTGCATCAAAAATTTTTCAAAAATATGTTCTTGATGTTCCTCATGATCTTCAAAGTGTTCTTGGTGTTCATCTTGACATTCATAGTGTTCTTGCATGCATCTTGTGTTTTGATCCAAAATTTTCATGTTTTGGGTCATGTTTGTGTTTTTCTCTCTCATAATTAAAAATTCAAAAATAAAAAAATATATTTTCCTTATTTCTCTCCTAATTTTCGAAAATTTGAGTTGACTTAGTCAAAAATTTTAAAAATTAGTTATTTCTTACAAGTCAAGTCAAA
This sequence comes from Arachis hypogaea, assembly GCF_003086295.3. NCBI lineage: Eukaryota > Viridiplantae > Streptophyta > Magnoliopsida > Fabales > Fabaceae > Arachis > Arachis hypogaea. Next base: position 85,216,971 of record NC_092038.1, on the reverse strand, counting down.
TTTTCAATTTTAAAAATCTTATCTTTTCAAAACTTTTTCAAAAATTAAATCTTTTCCTTTTTTTTCTTATTAATTTTCGAAATTTTTTTAAAATATTTTCAAAATCCTTTTCTTATCTTTTACATCATATTTTTGAAAATTCACTAATAATTAATGTGATTGATTAAAAAAAATTTGAAGTTTGTTACTTTCTTGTTAAGAAAGGTTCAATCTTTAAGTTCTAGAATCTTATCTTGTAGTTTCTTGTTAGTGAAGTAAGTAATTTCAAATTTTTAAGTTAAAACTTTTTATCTCTTATCTTATCTTTTTCAAAAATTTTATCTTTTTCAAAATTTGATTTCAAAATATCTTATCTAACTTCTTATCTTCTTATCTTTTTCAAATTTGATTTTAATATCTTTTTCAACTAACTAATTAACTTTTTGTTTGTTTCTTATCTTTTTCAAAACCAACTAACTACCCTTCCCTCTCTAATTTTCGAAAATATCTCACCCCTTTTTCAAAAATTCTTTTTAATTGTTTTAAATTTTAATTTTAATCTTATCTTATCTCTAATTTTCAAAAATTACTAACACCTTTTTAAAATTATTTTCGAAATTCTTCATCTCTTTTCTTATTCTATTTAATTATTTAATTACTAACACTTCTCTTCACCTTTCTCCATCCAAATATCCGAATCCCCTCTTTTACATTCTTCTCCCCTTTCTTTTTCTACTAACATAAAGGAATCTCTATACTGTGACATAGAGGATTCCTCTTCTTTTCTTGTTTTCTTCTCTTTCATATGAGCAGGAACAAGGAAAAAGGCACTCTTGTTGAAATTGATCCAGAACCTGAAAGGACTCTGAAGAGAAAATTAAGAGAAGCTAAATTACAACAATCCAGAAACAACCTTTCAGAAATTTTCGAACAAGAGAAGGAGATGGCAGCTGAAAATAATAATAATGCAAGGAGAATGCTTGGTGACTTCACAAAGCCAACATCCAAATTTGATGGAAGAAGCATCTCCATTCCTGCCATTGGAGCCAACAACTTTGAGCTGAAACCTCAGCTAGTTGCCTTAATGCAACAAAACTGCAAGTTTTATGGACTTCCATCTGAAGATCCTTATCAGTTTTTAACTGAGTTCTTGCAGATCTGTGAGACTGTAAAGACGAATGGAGTTGATCCTGAAGTCTACAGACTCATACTTTTCCCTTTTGCTGTAAGAGACAGAGCTAGAATATGGTTGGATTCACAACCCAAGGATAGCCTGGACTATTGGGATAAGCTGGTCACTGCCTTCTTAGATAAATTATTTCCTCCTCAAAAGCTGAGCAAGCTGAGAGTGGATGTTCAAACCTTCAAACAAAAAGATGGTGAATCCCTCTATGAAGCTTGGGAAAGATACAAGCAGCTGACCAAAAGATGTCCATCTGACATGTTTTTAGAATGGACCATATTAGATATATTCTATTATGGCCTGTCTGAATTTTTGAAAATGTCATTGGACCATTCTGCAGGTGGATCTATTCACCTAAAGAAAACGCCTGAAGAGGCTCAAGAACTCATTAACATGGTTGCAAATAACCAATTCATGTACACTTCTGAGAGGAATTCCGTGAATAATGGGATACCTCAGAAGAAAGGAGTTCTTAAAATTGATGCTCTGAATGCCATATTGGCTCAGAACAAAGTGTTGACTCAACAGGTCAACATGATCTCTCAAAATCTGAATGGATGGCAACATGCATCCAACAGTACTAAAGAGGCAGCTTCTGAAGAAGCTTATGATCCTGAGAACCCTGCCATGGCAGAGGTTAATTACATGAGTGAACCTTATGGAAACACCTATAACTCATCATGGAGAAATCATCCAAATTTCTCATGGAAGGATCACCAAAAGCCTCAACAAGGCTTTAACAATGGTGGACGCAACAGGCTGAGCAATAGCAAGCCTTTTCCATCATCTTCTCAGCAACAGACAGAGAATTCTGAACAAAACACTTCTAATTTAGCCAATCTAGTCTCTGATCTGTCAAAAGCCACTTTTAGTTTCATGAGTGAAACAAGATCCTCCATCAGAAATCTGGAGGCACAAGTGGGCCAGCTGAGTAAGAAAATCATTGAAACTCTCCCCAGTATTCTCCCAAGCAATACAGAAGAGAATCCAAAAGGAGAGTGCAAGGCCATTGATGTGATCAATGTGGCCGAATGCACAAAGGAGGAGGAGGACGAAAATCCTAGTGAGGAAGACCTCCTGGGACGTCCTTCAAGTAAGAAGGAGTTTCCTATTAAGGATCCAAAGGAATCTGATGCTCATACAGAGACCATAGAGATTCCATTAAATCTCCTTCTGCCATTCATGAGCTCTGAAGACTATTCTTCCTCTGAAAAGGATGAAGATGTGACTGGAGAGCAAGTTGCTCAATATTTAGGAGCTATCATGAAGCTGAATGCCAAGTTATTTGGTAATGAGACTTGGGGAAGTGAACCTCTCTTGCTCATTAGTGAACTAGATACTGGGATTCAGAAAACTCTACCTCAAAAGAAACAAGATCCTGGAAAGTTCTTAATACCTTGTACCATAGGCACCATGACCTTTGAAAAGGCTCTATGTGATCTGGGGTCAGGGATATATCTTATGCCACTCTCTGTAATGGAGAAGTTGGGATCATTGAGGTACAACCTGCCTTGTTCTCATTACAATTGGCAGACAAGTCATTGAGACAAGCTTATGGAATAGTAGAGGATGTGCTAGTAAAGGTTGAAGGCCTTTACATCCCTGCTGATTTCATAATCTTAGACACTAGGAAGGAAGAGGATGATTGCATCATCCTGGGAAGACCTTTCCTAGCCACAGCAGAAGCTGTGATAGATGTCAACAGAGGTGAATTAGTCCTTCAATTGAATAGGGACTACCTTGTGTTTAAGACACATGGCCATCCCTCTGTGACAAAAGAGAGTAAGCATGAAGAGCTTCTCTCAGTTCAGAGTCAAGAAGAGCCCCCACAGTCAAACTCTAAGTTTGGTGTTGGGAGGCCACAACCAAACTCTAAGTTTGGTGTCAAGATCCCATATCCAAACTCTAAGTTTGGTGTTCGGACTATACAACATTGACCTGATCACCTTTGTGGCTCCATGAGAGCCACTGTCAAGCTATTGACATTAAATAAGCGCTTGTTGGGAGGCAACCCAATTTTATTTATCTAATTTTTATTTTATTTTATTTTATTTTATTGTTATTTTGTGTTTTATTAGGTACATGACCATGTGGAGTCATGAAAAAAATCATAAAAATTAAAAACAGAAGCAAAAACAGCAGAAAAAAATTCACACCCTGGAGGAAGCACAGGCTGGCGTTCAACGCCAGAACAGAGCATCAACCTGGCGCTGAACGCCAGAAACAAGCAACATTCTGGCGCTGAACGCCAGGAATGTGCTAGAGGAAAAAGCTGGCGCTGAACGCCAGTAACAAGCATGAAACTGGCGTTCAACGCCAGAAACATGCTTTACATGGGCGTTGAACGCCCAGAATGTGCACCACTCGGCGTTTAAACGCCAGAATGGTGTGCAAAGGCATTTTACATGCATATTTGGTGCAGGGATGGAATTCCTTGACACCTCAGGATCTGTGGACCCCATAGGATCACCTCAGGATCTGTGGACCCCACAGGATCCCCACCTACTATATTCCCACCTTACCTCCTAATCCTATTTTGTGATGAGTATTCCCCATGTCACACTTCCCAACACTCTTCACCAATCACCTCAATCCCACTTCCCAATCACCCCCTTCGCCACTCACATCCATCCACTCTTCCCCATAAACCCCACCAACCTTCAAAAATTCAAAACCATTTTCCCACCCATTCCCACCCTATATGGCCGAACATACACTCCCCCCTCTCCCTATATATACCCTTCCATTCTACTTCATTTTCACACAACACAACCCCCGCTTCTTCACCTTGGCCGAACCTACATCTCTCTCTCTACCATATTCTCTTCTTATTCTTCTTCTCTTCTTTATTCTATTGCTCGAGGACGAGCAATATTTTAAGTTTGGTGTGGTCAAAGCACAATCTTTTTTGTTTTCCACTACCATCAATGGCACCTAAGGCCGGAGAATCCTCTAGAAAAGGAAAAGGGAAGACAAAAGCTTCCACCTCCGAGTCATGGGAGATGGAAAGATTCATCTCCAAGAGCCATCAAGACCACTTCTATGATGTTGTGGCAAAGAAGAAGGTGATCCCTGAGGTCCCTTTCAAGCTCAAGAAAAATGAGTATCCGGAGATCCGACATGAAATCCGAAGAAGAGGTTGGGAAGTCTTAACCAACCCCATGCAACAAGTCAGAATCTTATGGTTCAAGAGTTCTATGCTAATGCATGGATCACTAGGAACCATGATCAAAGTATGAACCCAAATCCAAAGAATTATCTCACAATGGTTCGGGGGAAATACTTAGATTTAAGTCCGGAAAATGTGAGGTTGGCGTTTCACTTGCCCATGATGCAAGGAGATGAACGCCCCTACACTAGAAGGGTCAACTTTAATCAAAGGTTGGACCAATTCCTTATGGACATATGTGTGGAAGGAGCTCAATGGAAGAGAGACTCCAAAGGCAAGCCAGTCCAACTAAGAAGACTAGACCTTAAGCCTGTGGCTAGAGGATGGTTGGAGTTCATTCAACGCTCCATCATTCCTACTAGCAACCGATCTGAAGTTACTGTGGATCGGGCCATCATGATTCATAGCATCATGATTGGAGAGGAAGTAGAAGTTCATGAGGTCATCTCCAATGAAATTTACAAAGTAGCCGACAAGCCCTCCACCATGGCAAGGCTAGCTTTTCCTCACCTTATTTTCCATCTATGTTACTCAGCTGGAGTTATCATAGAAGGAGACATCTCCATTGAAGAGGATAAGCCCATCACCAAGAAAAGGATGGAGCAAGCAAGAGAGATCTCCCATGGTTCTCAAGAGATGCATGAGGAAGCTCATCATCAAGAAATCCCTGAGATGCCTCAAGGGATGCACTTTCCTCCCAATAACTATTGGGAACAACTCAACACTTCCTTGGAAGATTTGAGCTACAATGTGGGACAATTAAGGGTGGAACATCAAGAGCACTCCATCATTCTCCATGAAATAAGAGAAGATCAAAGAGCAATGAGGGAGGAGCAACAAAGACAAGGAAGGGACATAGAAGAGCTTAAGGACATTGTTGGTCCTTCAAGAAGAAGACGCCACTAAGGTGGATTCATTCCTTGTTCTTATTTCTTTCTGCTTTTCGGTTTTTATGTTATATGTTTACGTATGTTTTGTGTCTCTACTTCATGATCATTAGTATGTAGTAACTATGTCTTAAAGTTATGAATAATTCCATTAATCCTTCACCTCTCTTAAATGAAAAATGTTTTAATTCAAAAGAACAAGAAGTACATGAATTTCGAAATTATCCTTGAATTTAATTTAATTATATTGATGTGGTGACAATACTGTTTGTTTTCTGAATGAATGCTTGAACAGTGCATATGTCTTTTGATCTTGTTGTTTATGAATGTTAAAACTGTTGGCTCTTGAAAGAATGATGAACAAATAAAAATGTTATTGATGATCTGAAAAATCATAAAATTGATTCTTGAAGCAAGAAAAAGCAATGAAAAACAAAAGATTGCGAAAAAAATGGCGAAAAAAAATAATAGAAAGAAAGAAAGAAAAAGCAAGTAGAAAAAGCCAATAGCCCTTAAAACCAAAAGGCAAGGGTAAAAAGGATCCAAGGCTTTGAGCATCAATGGATAGGAGGGCCCAAGGAAATCAAATCCAGGCCTAAGCGGCTAAATCAAGCTGTCCCTAACCATGTGCTTGTGTCATGAAGGTCCAAGTGAAAAGCTTGAGACTGAGTGGTTAAAGTCGTGATCCAAAGCAAAACGAGTGTGCTTAAGAGCTCTGGACACCTCTAACTGGGGACTCTAGCAAAGCTGAGTCACAATCTGAAAAGGTTCACCCAGTCATGTGTCTGTGGCATTTATGTATCCGGTGGTAATACTGGAAAACAAAGTGCTTAGGGCCACGGCCAAGACTCATAAGTAGCTATGTTCAAGAATCAACATGCTTAACTAGGAAAGTCAATAACACTATCCAAAATTCTAAGTTCCTAGAGAAGCCAGTCATTCTAAACTTCAAAGGAAAAAGTGAGATGCCAAAACTGTTCAGAAGCAAAAAGCTACAAGTCCCACTCATCTAATTGAAATTAATATTCATTGATATTTTGAAATTTATAGTATATTCTCTTCTTTTTATCCTAATTGATTTTTAGTTGCTTGGGGACAAGCAACAATTTAAGTTTGGTGTTGTGATAAGCGGATAATTTATACGCTTTTTGGCATTATTTTTGGGTAGTTTTTAGTAAGTTCAAGCTACTTTTAGGGATGTTTTCATTAGTTTTTATGCTAAATTCATATTTCTGGACTTTACTATGAATTTGTGTGTTTTTCTGTGATTTCAGGTAATTTCTGGCTGAAATTGAGGGACTTGAGCAAAACTTTGAAAAAGGCTGACAAAAGGACTGTTGATGCTGTTGGAATCTGACCTCCTTGCACTCGAAATGAATTTTCTGGAGCTACAGAACTCCAAATGGCGCGCTCTCAACGGAGTTGGAAAGTAGACATCCAGAGCTTTCCAGCAATATATAATAGTCTATACTTTATTCGGAAATTGACGACGTAACTTGGCATTGAACGCCAAGTACATGCTGCTGTCTGGAGTTAAACGCCAGAAACACGTCATGATCCGGCGTTGAACGCCCAAAACACGTTATAACTTGGAGTTCAACTCCAAGAAAAGCCTCAGCTCGTGGATAGATCAAGCTCAGCCCAAGCATACACCAAGTGGGCCCCGGAAGTGGGTGGATTTATGCATCAATTACTTACTCATGTAAACCCTAGTAGCTAGTCTAGTATAAATAGGATAATTTACTATTGTATTAGACATCTTTTGACAGTTTAATCTTTTGACTTTGTAGTCTTTGATCATTCGGTCTCTTGATCATTCAGGGGGCTGGCCATTCGTCCATGCCTGAACCTTTCACTTATGTATTTTCAACAGTGGAGTTTCTGCACACCATAGATTAAGGGTGTGGAGCTCTGCTGTACCTCAAGTTTCAATACAATTATTATTACTTTCTATTCAATTCTCTTTTATTCTTATTCCAAGATATACGTTGCACAACACTTTGATGAATTTGATGATCCGTGACACTCATCATCATTCTCACCTATGAACGTGCGTGACTGACAACCACCTCTGTTCTACTCTAGGCCGGGCGCATATCTCTTAGATTCTCCAACAGAATCTTCGTGGTATAAGTTAGATAGATGGCGACATTCATGAGGATCCGGAAAGTCTAAACCTTGTCTATGGTATTTCGAGTAGGATTCTGGGATTGAATGACTGTGACGAGCTTCAAACTCCTGAAGGCTGGGCGTGATGACAAACGCAAAAGAATCAAGGGATTCTATTCCAACTCGATTGAGAACCGACAGATGATTAGCTGTGCTGTGACAGAGCATAGGAACATTTTCACTGAGAGGATGGGATGTAGCCATTGACAACGGTGATGCCCTACATACAGCTTGCCATGGAACGGAGTAAGAAGGATTGGATGAATGTAAGAAGAAAGTAGAGATACGGGAGGACCACAGCATCTCCATACGCCTATCTGAAATTCCCACTATTGATTTACATAAGTATTTCTATCTTATTTTATTTTCTATTTATTATTAATTTCCGAAACCCATAACCATTTAATCTGCCTAACTGAGATTTACAAGGTGACCATAGCATGCTTCATACCAACAATCTCTGTGGGATCGACCCTTACTCACGTAAGGTATTACTTGGATGACCCAGTACACTTGCTGGTTAAGTTGAACGGAGTTGTGGAAAGAAAGTTCTGAGTTAGTTTTTTGGCACATGCCAAAGAGCCATTATTGTTGATCACAATTTCGTCCACCAATGCTAGTGTTCAATCATCTTGGAAAAGAGGTTGAATACAAAATGGGTTTCATGGGAACCTTGAAAAAGGAAACATGAAATCATGCTTGAAATTCCTTCTCACACTTGAGTAGAATCTGCGTTTTGGGATTGGATATGGTGACATATAATCCACCCATTATTTGGATCTATGATGATGTGTGGTATAATCAGAGACCAACCATATCTCTCTTCATGAGCAATTAGACCAAGGAATTGGCTGATTACCTAGATTTGAGAGATTGAGTTACCAAGGAATTGGGACTCAATCAATCATGATTGCTGATGACTTGCATCATCTACCCTTTTTTTCTTGCATAAAAAGGACCATAAAAGAGCATAACCTCAATTGATCATTGCAATTCATGCAATATTTGATGGATATTATAGTACATTACTTTGAAATGAGTTTGTGCTAAATTTCAGGTGAAAAAGACTTCAAAAATGGGAAGAAAACAACAAAACAAGTTGGGTGTGTGAAACTGGTGTGGCACGCCAGGAGCTGGGCGTGGCACGCCAGTACTGAAGACCAGAGGGGATCCTCAAAGCATTTACATGGGCGTGGCACGCTGATGATTAGATTTTTGATGGTTTAGAATTTCACAAATGAATTCTCGTTGCAAGTATAGTTCCTAAACCAAACAATAATCTTTTCATACAAAAAGTTGTTTGTCACTAAAGCAAACCCCTAAATTTATAAACTGAAGTATTGAAACATCGGGTCGTTCTTCCTAGGAATTACAATAAAATGTCTTTTTATTGGTTGTGAGTTATTTTGGGGTTTTTGAGATTTTAGACAAGAAATATAAATGGCAAAGAAAATAAACTAATAACTAACAAAGCTCTTGGCAAGATATGAGAACTAGAAGTCCTATCCTAGTTATCCTCCTCAATTGTGATAACAAATTGCCCATTACTCCCACTTAGTTAACCTCTAACCATGGAGGAAAGTCAAGTGAATGAATCAATTTGATTCCTCAAGTCCTAATCAACTCATAAAGGAAAGACTAGCTTTAGAGGCATTCAAATCAATTAGAACCTTCTAATTATCAATCAACAAGGGAATTAGACAACTCAAGAGTCACTAATTACTTTACCAAAGTCAAGAGGAGCAAAATCTATACTAAAACCAAAAGAAGCATTTTATCAAACACATAACAGCCATAGAAGGAAAGCACATGAAATCTACAACAAGAATGAAATCTAACAACAATTATTGAAAGGAATTAACAACAACAATCAAAAGAAACACATTTATTATGAATTACCTTGATTGAATTGAAAGAGAGTAGAAGAAACAAAAGTAGATCTACAACAAAATACAAGAACAATATAAAAGAGATTACAACAAAAGAATGGAAGAAGAATGAATGTAACTACAAGGAATTGACAAGATAGAAGTAGAAGAAGATTAATTAAAATCTAGATCTAAGAACTAAACCTAATCCTAATCCTAATCCTAGAGAGAAGAGAGAGCTTCTCTCTGTAGAAACTAACTCTAACTACTCTAAAACTAAACTATGACTAATGATCAAAAGCATGTTGATTCCCTTTCAATCCTTGGCTTAAATAGCATCAGAAATGAGTTGGATTGGGCCCACAAGGCTTCCAAAATCGCTGGCCACGAGTTGTATTAAATGGATCATGTGCCACCATCGGTGCATCCGCGTACTGTGCACATGCGCGCTGCTATACGCGATGCAACTATGACAACTCTTATATTGTTTCGAAGCTCCGGATGTTAGCTTTCCAACGCAATTGAAACCGCCTCATTTGGTCCTCTGTAGCTCAAGTTATGGTCGTTTGAGTGCGAAGAGGTCGGCTTGACAACTTTTGCGATTCCATCATTTCTTCATGAGTTCTCCATTTCTACATGCTTTTTGTTCATTCCCTTGGTCCAATCCTTGCCTCTTAATTATGAAATCACTTAGCAAACATATCAAGGCATCTAATGGAATCAAGGAGAATTAGATTTAGCTATTTTAAGTCCTAAAAAGCATGTTTTCACTCTTAAGCGCAATTAAGGGAGAAGTTATAAAACCATGCTATTTCATTGAATAAATGTGGGTAAAAGGTGATAAAATCCCCTAAGTTCAACACAAGATAAACCCTACAAATGTGGTTTATCAACCTCCCCACACTTAAACCAAGCATGTCCTCATGCTTAAACCAAGAATGAAACAAGGGGTATGACATTTATTCAGTGCAAATAACCTAAATGCATCTATCTATACGAATACAACTAAATGCAAAATGATTCTACCTACTTGGTTAAAAATAAATCAATCCTCCAAGTCATACATGCACAAGTAGGGTCAAGATCATATAAAGATTCATGAATCCTACCAATTCAAGTATAAAAAATGAAGTTCAAATAGACTTGCAAGAAGAAAGCTTATGAAAGTCGGGAATCACGGAATTGAGCATCGAACCCTCACCGGAAGTGTTTGCACTCTAGTCGCTTAAGTGTGTAGGGTCGATTCTCTCAATTCTCCCCTAATCATGCTTTCTAAGATTTGTTTTTCTTCTAACAATCAACATATATTTCATGCATGCATACAGGTATCATGAGGTCTTTTCTTTAGGTTGTAATGGGGCTAGGGTCAAGGTAAGGATGCATATTTGGTCAAGTGAGTTTGAAATTTGAATCTTTGATAAGCTTAAACTTCCCACCTAACCTATGACATCCTATACAATTTCAAATCTAACCTAGCTACCCATTTTTCACTTTTTCTTCTCATACTCATGCATTTTTTTTCTTGATCACAACACATATGCATTGATTTTATTGAGCTTCGCTTTGGGACATTTTGTCCCCTTTTTATTATTTTTCTTCTTTTTCTATTTTTTTCTTTTCTTTTCTTTTTCACATTTATCATATTTTTTCTTTTTCTTTTATTTTTTTTCTCATTTTTTTCTTTCTTCCAAGCTACATACAAGAATATCAATGCATAAGGTCTATACATTTAATCAATACATGAGTATGTACCCAATTCCCAATATTTACAACAAAAATATAAAACTACCCTTTTACTCCCCCAATGTCCCAAGTTTTCCCACACTTGAATGACACTCACACATACTAGCCTAAGCTAATCAAAGATCCAAATAGAGGATAATTATTATTTTTTGATTTAAGGCTTGTAATGTGCTAAAATAAGAACAAGTGGGTTAAGCGTAGGCTCAAATTTGCTAAAAATGGAAGATAAAAGGTAAGACCATTTGGGTAAGTGAGCTAAATGAAATAATGGCTTCAATCATATAAATGCATGAATACACAAAATAATGGAAATAGAGAATCAAACAAATCAAAGATTACAATCATAGAAAGAGGGAATAATGCACACAAGAAGGAAAAATAAGTGGTTATAAGATGTAACCACATCATTTGGCTCAAATCTCACAAGCTTGTGTTCTTAGCTCAAATACCATGTTCCAAAATAAATTCTTTCAAGAAAGTTCAAGAAAAAAAATTTTCAAATTGGTAGGGTGCCCTAAAAAAAATAATTTCTTGGAAAAGAAATCATCACCATAACCAAGTAGTCCTAATAAGAAAGAAGTGGTAAGAATATGTACAAATTCTAACTAACATGCAACCTATCATGCAATGCAATAGCCAATCTAACAAAGAAAATAAAAAATTGGTGTTGAAAAGAAAATTGTTACCCATGGAGATCGGTCGAACGACCTCCCCACACTTGAAGATTGCACCGTACTCGGTGCATGCAAAGAAGAGCAAGGTGGATAGGTTGCTACAATTGATGAGCTTCTTCGAAAAGTTGTGCGGATGACTTGTTCGTTGCCCCATTTAAAAGCTTTTCCTTTTCTTCCTTCTTGGTAGCCAAACTAAAAGGAAAGAAAAAGAAAGAAAATTAAACCTATAACAAAGATATGAAAGTAAATAGAACATAGGCGGGGGCTAATGCCAAATAAGGGTATGGTTCTCTACTAAATGGTAGCTACAACATGTGAGTGAGAAAATAATATAAGCAGAGGGCATATCAAATAATACTTGATGCAAGACTAAAGTCAAAGCATGAAAAGCATGTTGAGCATCAAGATCAAATAAGAATAGACACAAACAAGATTTGTGGTAAGCATGAGAGCATTTGGTCCCATCTTAACTCAATGATGAAGAAGTACAAAGAACAAAGGATAATGAATTAGGAAGGACTAAAGTACTAATCTTGTGTGTTGACAAATATTACAATTAATGTAACAAGTCATGAAGCACCAAAACAATGCAAGAAATTCTCAACAATTAAGTGGGAGAATTCAATACCATTATTAAAATGAGAAACTTAGAAAATAAAATGAGAACAAATTTAGAAACAAAATTAAAATGCAAAGAATAAAAGTATGCAAATGCAATAGACAAAAGAAAATGGAAGAAGAGAAATTTTTTTTATTTTTTTATTTTTTATATTTTTAGTATTTTATTTATTTATTTATTTATTTATTATTATATTATTATTATATTTTCTTATTATTAAATTTTTTTATTTATATTAAAAGAGAAAAAAAATTTCCGAGAGGAAGAAGAAAAAAAATAGAAAGAAAGAAGAAGAAAAGAAGAAAGAAAGAGAAAGGAGGAAGGAGAAAAGCAGGGTGCAAATCCATTTTGATGATTGGATTTTTGATGGTTTATAATTTCACAAATGAATTCTCGTTGCAAGTATAGTTCCTAAACCAAACAATAATCTTTTCATACAAAAAGTTGTTTGTAACTAAAGCGAACCCCTAAATTTATAAACTGAAGTATTGAAACCTCTGGTCATTCTCCCTAGGAATTACGGTAAAGTGTCTTGTTATTGGTTGTGAGTTATTTTGGGGTTTTTGAGATTTTAGACAAGAAATATAAATGGCAAAGAAAATAAACTAACAACTAACAAAGCTCTTGGCAAGATATGAGAACTAGAAGTCCTATCCTAGTTATCCTCCTCAATTGTGATAACAAATTGTCCATTACTCCCACTTAGTTAACCTCTAACCATGGAGGAAAGTCAAGTGGATGAATTAATTTGATTCCTCCAGTCCTAATCAACTCATAAAGGAAAGACTAGCTTTAGAGGCATTCAAATCAATTAGCAACTTCTAATTATCAATCAACAAGGGAATTAGAGAACTTAAGAGTCACTAATTACTCTACCAAAGCCAAGAAGAGCAAAATATATACTAAAACCAAAAGAAGCATTTTATCAAACACATAAGAGGCATAGAAGGAAAGCACATGAAATCTACAACAAGAATGAAATCTAATGACAATTATTGAAAGGAATTAACAACAACAATAAAAAGAAACACATTTATTATGAATTACCTTGATTGAATTGAAAGAGAGTATAAGAAACAAAAGTAGATCTACAACAAAACACAAGAACAATATAAAAGAGATTACAACAAAAGAATGGAAGAAGAATGAATTTAACTACAAGGAATTGAGAAGATAGATGATGTGTGGAAAACGATCCAACACAAAACTCACCGGCAAGTGTACCGGGTCGCATCAAGTAATAATAACTCACATGAGTGAGGTCGATCCCACAGGGATTGAAGGATTGAGCAATTTTAGTTTAGTGGTTGATTTAGTCAAGTGAATCAAGTTTTGGTTGAGTGGGTTGTATTTAACAGAAGATAAATTGCTTGAAATGTAAAGGGAGAAGGGGAAATTGTAGTAAATTAAAGAACAGGAAAGTAAACTTGCTGAATCTTAAAGGACAAGAAATTAAATGACTGAAACTTAAAGTGCAAGAAATGTAAATTGCAGTAACTTAAATGGCAAGAAATGTAAATTGCTCGAATGTAAAAGGGATTTGAGGACTGGGATTGCAGAATCTAAACAAAGATAAAGTAAATTGCAACAATTAATAGAGCAGAAATTGAATTGGAAGCAATGAGAATTCAAACAGAAACTGAAAGTAAAGTGCAGCAGGGTTCACAGAAGAACCAAAAGTAAAATGGGATCTTAGGTCTCAAGAGACTAGAAAGCAAAGTCTAGATCTCAATTTGCCTTCCCAGATCCAAGTTCACAAAGCAATTGACAAGGAATTGAAGAAGAAGCAGTAAAGGGAATGTAAATGGGTTCAATTATGCAGAAAAGAAATTAAAGAGATTTTGAATGGAGATTGAGACAGAATTTCCTCAATTCTTCACACCCAAAACTCAAAACAAGGAAATTAAAAAGACCCACGCAAGAACGAGGAAGAAGAGAGATCAATTCTCCTCCTCAATTCTCTGAAATCTCAGTGAAGACACCAAGAGAAGTTCCAAAGTGCAAAAATAAAATTCAAAGCTCAAAGAAAGTGCAAAATTCAAAAGCAAAGCAAAAGGTCCTAATTACATCAAACTAGCTCCTATTTATACACTTTCTATTCTTGGGTTTTGGGATTTGGATGGGCTTTTGATTTGGTGAAGAAATGAATTGAATTGGATTTTTAATTCAATTTTTGGCCCAAAATTAATAGCTCCCAGGAGGCTGCCCTGCCCTTGTGGAGGGCAGGGCAGGATTTGGTGCGTGTTGGTGCTTGCTTGGTGCGGCTTGGTGCGGCTTGGTGCAGCCTGGTGCGCAGAACGCTGCCCTGCCCGCGCGGAGGGCAGGGCAGGAAAAATTGGTGCTGCCAGGATCGTGATGGTGCGCGGTGGTGCTGCCAGGATCATGCCGTGGTGCGCCAGAATTGAGCCTTGGTGCGCCAGATTCATGCACCAACAAAATGCTACCCTGCCCTCGCGGAGGGCAGGGCAGTGTTTTCACTTTGATGTCCCAGGTTCGAATCATGGCCGAAACACACGCTACTTGATTTCCTTGGCTTTCTTGGCACGGTAATGGAACTTAGTTCCTTGCTTCCTCATGGTCCCGTGTTCAACTCTTGTGGCAAGCATTTGGAGACATTTTCCTTTGATTTTCTTCCTTGGTGAGCCCAATACTGCCCTTGTGGAGGGCAGGGCAACATTTTCTTCTTCTTGATTCCAAGGCACAAATTTGTGCTCTGCCCTTGTAGTGGGCAGGGCAGAGTTGCCTTCTTTGCTTAGTTCCCTTATGTTGCCCTCCTAGAGGGCAGTGTGCCCTTGTGGAGGGCAATGCTTGCCTCCCCCATTGTATGCGGCACACTTTTCCTTCCTTTGACCACGCTTCCTTCTCCTTGGGTCACGCTTTCTTAGGCCACGCTTTTCTCTTTTATTCTTTTCTTCACCTGAAATAAACCAAAACAACCACTCCAAGTATCACTAAATTCATAAGGCTTATAAATCAATTAAAATTCAATTAAAATTAGCTTAGACCTCATGAATTAACATTAATTTCATGGTGGTTGCTTGATTTAAAGAAGTTGTGCATTTTCACTCCAAATCACTTACTTAAGAAGCAAGAAAGTGCATAAAGACTAACAAAACAAGTGAAATTAGCTTGAAAAATGGGTATATGATGACTTGTCATCAATAGAAGTAGAAGAAGATGAATTAAAATCTAGATCTAAGAACTAAACCTAATCCTAATCCTAATCCTAGAGAGAAGAGAGAGCTTCTCTCTCTAGAAACTAACTCTAACTACTTCTAAAACTAAACTATGACTAATGATCAAAAGCATGTTGATTCCCTTTCAATCCTTTGCTTAAATAGAATCAGAAATGAGTTGGATTGGGCCCATAAGGCTTCTAAAATCGCTGGCCACGAGTTGCATTAAGTGGATCATGTGCCACCATCGGCGCATCCGCATACTGTGCGTGTGCGCACTACTATACGCGATGCAACTATAGAAGATCTTATATAGTTTCGAAGCCTCGGATGTTAGCTTTCCAACGCAACTAGAACCGTCTCATTTGGACCTCTATACCTCAAGTTATGGTCGTTTGAGTGCGAAGAGGTCGGCTTGACAGCTTTTGCGATTCCATCATTTCTTCATGAGTTCTCCATTTCTACATGCTTTTTCTTTATTCCCTTGGTCCAATCCTTGTCTCCTAAATCTAAAATCACTTAGCAAACATATCAAGGCATCTAATGGAATCAAGGAGACTTAGATTTAGCTATTTTAAGTCCTAAAAAGCATGTTTTCACTCTTAATTGCAATTAAGGGAGAAGTTATAAAACCATGCTATTTCATTGAATAAATGTAGGTAAAAGGTGATAAAATCCCCTAAATTCAACACAAGATAAACCCTACAAATGGGGTTTATCACACGCCAATACAAATTTCCAAAGAGCAACAATGAAGGCCACTAAAGGGGCGTGGCACACCTAGCCCATCACTTACTATAGAGCGTGCCACTTGGTGTCGAAGGCGTGGCACGCCAGCTTCAAAACTCACTTGGGCATGCCACTTGGGGAGCTAGGCATGTCACGCCATGCTTAAGAAACCCACAAATGAATGGGCGTGCCATTTGGGCAGCATGGCATGGCATGCTAGTACATGATTCCAGAGAAGAAGTTGAAGGCTAAAAAGGTCTGGGCATGCCACTTGATCATCCAAGCGTTGCACGCCAAGCTCTCACCCTTACTTGGGCGTGCCACTTGAGCATTCAGGCGTGGCACACCAATGTACAAGAAAGCCAAAGCAAGGGCTAGGCGTGCCACTTGGTATCGAAAGCGTGGCACGCTAGCTCAAAAGTCTCACTATAGCGTGCCACTTGAATGCTGGGCGTGGCACGCCAGCTAATGGAACCAGGGCAAAATGATGGGCGTGGCACGCTGGTTATATCTTCCAGAAAGGGAGTTAGGAGGCCAACCATAAAGGGCATGCCACTTGGTGTTAAAGGCGTGCCACGCCAGCCACCATTCTCCACCTAGGCATGCCACTTGAGTCTCAAGTGTGGCACGCCATGATCACCAATCAACCAAGAGAGGAACTGGGCGTGCCACCTGAATGTTGGGTGTGGCACACCAGTGAAGGAGCCAAGCATATAAATGGGCGTGACACGCCAGACCCTGGGTGTGCCATGCTAGTTAAACTTTCCAGAGAGATGGATCAAGCACACAGCAAGGGCGTGGCACGCCAGACCCTGAGCATGCCACACTAGTTCAATTTTCCAGAAGCAAGAAGAAAAGGGAGAAGACCTGGGCATGCCACTTGGTGTCGAAGGCGTGGCATGCCAGGGATGCTAATGAAGGAGGGCGTGCCACTTGACGAGCTAGGCGTGGCACACCAAGCCAGAATCATAGGAAGGCGTGGCACGCTACTAAAGCGCCAGCCACACGCCAGCTGGGAGATCACATTTATTGAGTTTCTTTTCCCTCCAAATTGTATTTTTCTTTTCAGTTTTGTATTTCTCTTATTTTGAGAGCTAGGAGTTGTATAAATAACCCCAAAAAGTACTGAAAAGGAGGTTCAAGTAGTTAGAAAGCGAAGTGTAGAGAATATCTTTTAGATTTACTTTTTACTTCATCATCTTCTTCATCTTGAGTACTTTTCTCTGAGCTATGAGTAGCTAAATTCCCTCTCATTGAGAGAGGGAGCTCTGTTGTACTTGATGGATTGATGATAGCAAATTTCTTCTTCTTTTCATTTTCTCTTTGATTTGATAGAAGGAATTTCGTTCTTCATGTTTAGTGTTCAATTATCTTGGGAAAGAGATTGAATGCAAAATGGGTTTCATGGGAACCTTGGAAAAGGAAACATGAAACCATGCTAGAAATCCCTTCTCACACTTGAGTAGGATCTGGGTTTTGGTGTTTGGATATGGTGACATAAAACCCTCCTTCTACTTGGACCTATGATGATTTGTGGTATAATTAGGGACCAAGAATATCTCTCTTCATGAGTAATTAGACCAAGGAATTTGCTATTTATCAAGATCTGAGAGATTGAGTTACCAAGGAATTCAGACTCAATCAATCATGATTGCCAAGAGGTCAATGAGTTGCATGATTGAAGAGGATATAAGTTGGATTTAATCCAAAGAGAGAACATCTCCTGATCTCAATGAATTCCCCTATCCTCATCTTTCATCTTCTTTATAGCTTTCTTTTACATTCTATAATTCCCTGTTCCCATTTACATTTATGCCATTTAAACTTCTGCCCTTTACATTCTTGATATTTCCATTTCTGCACTTTACTGATTTTCTTTACTTTTGAGTCATTTATAATTCTGCCCATTTATAATTCTATAATCACAATCTATTATGTTTAGCTTAACTAATTCACCAATTAATTAAAGTTGCTCAAATCAACCAATATATGTAGATACGATCCCACTCCATTGTGGGTTATTACTTGATGATAATTTTGGTGCGCTTGCCAAAAGAGCGAATTCATCATTTTTATGTGGGGAGTGAATTCTGGCCGATCAAGTTTTATGGCGCTGTTGCAGGGGATTGGTTTGAATTTGAAAATGATTAAATTGATTGGAGAGCTAGATTAAGCATTTTAATTACCTTGTTATTTTTTTTATCATTATTGTTCTTTACTTTCTTTTTTTCATTCAGATCTCGGTCTTTTTTCTGAGATCATTCAAGTTATCCATTGTCTATATTTCCATCCTTCTAACTATTTGATTAATTGGATCAACCAAGATAACCACTAATCTTAACTAAGGTGATTATTTCACTTGTCCTCTGATGTCTGGAAAACGATCCAACACAAAACTCACCGGCAAGTGTACCGGGTCGCATCAAGTAATAAAACTCACGGGAGTGAGGTCGATCCCACAGGGATTGAAGGATTGAGAAATTTTAGTTTAGTGGTTGATTTAGTCAAGTGAATCAAGTACTGGTTGAGTGATTTTGTAGCTAACAGTAAGTAAATGGCAGGAAATGTAAAGGGAGAGGGATGAATTGCAGAAATTAAAGAGACTTGAAAGTAAAGGTGCTGAATCTTAAAGAACAAGAAATTAAATGACTAAAACTTAAAGTGCAAGAAATGTAAATTGCAGTAACTTAAAGTGCAAGAAATATAAATTGCTTGAATGGAAAAAGGGAATTGAGGACTGGGAATTCAGAATTCAAACAAGGGAAATTAAATTGCAACAATTAACTAAACAAGAGATGAATTGAAATAGACTAGATCTCAAACAGAATTGGAAATTAACTTGCAGCAGGGGTTCACAGAAGAACCAAAAGGAAAATGGGATCTCAGGACTCCAGAGACTAGATAGCAAAGCCTAGATCTCAATTGCCTTCCCAGATCTAAGTTCACAAAGCAATTAAAATGAATTTAAAGAAGAAGCGGTAAAGGAAATGTAGTTGAACTCAATTTTGCAGAAGAGAAATTAAAGAGATCTTGAATGGAGATTGAGACAGAAATTCCTCAATTCTTCACACCCAAGACTCAAACAAGAAAAGTAAAAATGCTCAAGCAAGAACGAGGAAGAAGAGAGATCAATTCTCCTCCCCAATTCTCTGAAATCTTAGTTCCTAGCTCTCAATGAAGTCTCAAAAATCAAAAGAAGGTTCAAAAGTTCAAAGCAAAGCAAAAGTTCAAAGCTCCAAAGAAAGGTCCTAATTACATCAAACTATCTCCTATTTATACACTTTCTATTCTTGGATCTTGGGATTTGGATGGGCCTTTGATTTGGTGAAGAAATGAATTAAATTGGATTTTTAATCCAATTTTCAGCCCAAGAAAATTTGCTTCCAGGAGGCTGCCCTGCCCTTGTGGAGGGCAGGGCAGGAAATTGTGCGTGCGGCCCTTGGTGCGTGCGTGTTGGTGCGTGTGGTGCTGCAGGATGCTGCCCTGCCCTTGTGGAGGGCAGGGCAGAGTTTTGTGGTGTGCCAGATTTTGCTGCCCGTGCGTGCTGCTGCTGCCGAGACTCCCTGGGTGCGCCAACTCTTGTGCGCTGGCCGTGCATCACCAAATCCAAAAGTGAAGCCCCGCGTTCGAAGCTTGGTGGAGGAACACGCTACTTCTTTTCCTTGGTTTTCTTGGCACCAAAGTAAGGCCTAGTTCCTTGCTTCCTCATGGTGCCGAGTTCGATCCTTGTGGCAAGCATTGGCAAGCTTTTTCCTTGAATTTATTTCTTTGATGAGCCCGATATTGCTCTTGAGGAGGGTAGGGCAGAGTTTTTGCTCTTCTTGATCCTTGGCATCAAATTGTGCTCTGCCCTTGTTGTGGGCAGGGCAGTGTTGCTTTTCAAAGCTTGTTTCATTATGTTGCCCTCCTGGAGGGCAGTGTGCCCTTGTGGAGGGCAATGTTTGCTTCCTCCTTCTATGCGCCACACTTCTTCTCTCCTGGGCCACATTTTTTTAAGCCACGCTTCCTCTTTTCTTCTTTTCTTCACCTTTAAATAATCAAAACAACCACTCAAAGTATCACTAAATTCACAAGGCTTATAAATCAATTAAAAATCAATTAAATTTAGCTTAAACCTCATGAGTTAGCATCAATTTAATGGTAGTTGCTTGATTTAAAGAAGTTATGCATTTTCATTCCAAATCACTTACTTAGGATGCAAGAAAGTGCATAAAGACTAATAAAACAAGTGAAATTAGCTTGAAAAATGGGTATATGATGACTTGTCATCACAACACCAAACTTAAATCTTGCTTGTCCTCAAGCAAGCATCAAAACTAAGAGAAAATGAAATGAACAAGAAAAGAACACATATCCTTATTAGGCATATAGCAGAACTTGATTCATGGAGTTTTTATGCAGACAATGATAACTCAATTATTGTTGCTGTTACATAATATACATTTTTCTCAAAGGCTTACTAAACTTGCTGTTATAAGGTTTACTCTTTACTTGCTCCCTTGCTAACTTTTCTTTTCTCATGTTGCTTATCAAGCTTATTATTCTTTGAAGACTTGGTGTCTAATGTTGCAGAAGTAGCCTTTAGCTTTATTTTTACTCAACATCTTTCCACCACAGACACATGGCTCACTATTTCCTCCTAGGATCATTGATGCCCAGCATCTCTTTGGATAACTAAATGTTCTGTATCTAAGTTGCTCTTTATTGTGGATTTTTAATTGGCCATCCCAAATCAGTTGATCTAAGTGACCGGGTTTTGAAATACCCCTCAAAATTTACTTATCCAAGCGTATCCTAGTACAAGAACACCATAGGCATGTGTCCTAGGGTCCAAGCTATTGGTGTCCAACCTTTATTCTTTGTTTTTCTTGCTACATTGGCTTTTTCTTCTTCCTTTTCTTTATTTTTGTTCTCAAGGGCTTTTTCTTTATTGATAGGAACCTTTATAACAGCAAGCTAGCTCACACTTCAATGAAAATGATGCTATGCAGCAATTATTTCATGAGTTATGCATTTAATCAAACACATATACCACCATTAACTTCCATTCTACTTATGCAACATTGGATATTTACTCTCCAATTCAAATGATTCTCTTTTATTCAAGCTTATGGGAAACAAAACAAAATTCAGCTAGGTGATGGATGACAAGCAATATGCAGATTTAGCATACTTAATCAAACAACTTCACTTGCAACTAGATAACCACTTTAGCAGGATATATAATGGTTTCCATGTTCAAAACAACTCACAGCAGCAAGGATTAAGTTTAGATACAACCTTTGAAGTTGCATCCCTTTGATTATTCCTTCTGTTGTGTTTTCTTTGAGTTAAGATGCACAATATCTTCAATTGTTGACTCATGTTCTGCATAATTCTCAAAGTTGCTTGCTTCTCAAGCCCTTAATTACATGGTTAGTATGCATAAATTGAGTGTGGCTCTTGGATTTATTTTGGTGTGGGACCACCAAACTTAATTGTTTGCCATTGCCTCTGATGCAACAAGTTAACCATATGTGAAACCTTGTGTCCTTGCTAAAGGTTATGGAATTAAAGCTAGAAAGCAGTTAAATAATTGAATAATTTGTTTGGTTGCTTGGAGCTAGCATTATGCAAGAGGTGAAAATGTGTTTTTAAATGAGGTTTTTGGTGGAACACCAAACTTAGAATCTTTCATTCTCCCTTCAATTGTTTTGGTGTGCAACACCAAACTTAGCTCCTTGCAATGCATACCAATTATTCAACATTTTTATTGAAAAAGTTATGAAAGAAAACTACCTCAGGTTGGGTTGCCTCCCAACAAGCGCTCTTTTATTGTCATTAGCTTGACATCCTCCATTCTGCTGATCATGAAGATTGAAAATCATAGTGCCTTAGCTTGTCTTTCTTCACGATGAACTTCCTTCCGGTTTCCTCTTTGATGACCTCTATGAATTCCTGTGGAAGGATCTTAGTCACAATGTAGTGATCAGACAGCTGTGGGGACACCTTCATGGTTTGACTGTTTATCATTACTCTATCCCCTAGTGAAAATTTTCCAGTGGGGATTTTCTGTTTTTCTTTAATTCTATCTTCTGTCTCTCCTTGTAAGAATTCCTTGTTGTGTTTTGCTTGGCTGGTGCTTTCTTTATTCAGGGTTTTCTTACTTTCCTCTATGATCCTTTTCCATCCTTCCTTCTTTGCAGCATCTTCGTTGTTAGTTGGTTTGTCTTCAATGGCTGTGGGGAGAGTATTTACCATCTTCTCACCCATTTCTGTAAAGTGCTTCACTAGCTGAGCTATCTGCCTCTCAATTCTTCTGATTGAAATCTCTTGGTTCTTTGTTATCTCTTATTGGTGTTTCATCATTCTCTCCATTAAGATCTCCAAGTTCATGATCCTCTGAGAGTCTTGTGAGATTGGTTGGTTGTGGGATGTTAAAGGTTGGAAGGGTGGGTATTGTGGTGGCATGTAGTGATTGTTGTTACTATAATGGTGTTTTTGTTGGTTTGTGAAGTTGGGGTTGTTATAATTGAAGTCCATTGGTTCGTGATTTTGGTACTCAGCCCTTCTCCAGTTGGAATGAGTTTGGAAGTGTCTATGTTGTGAGTATTGGCTCTGATTGGTATTAGTGGGTGAGTGATGTTGGTTGTTTGTGGTCATGGATTTGCCTTGGTTGAAACTTCCTTGTTCTTGATGTTGAGACTCCCTCATTTTCTGATAAGAATGGGGTCTCCATGGTGGAAATTGGGCATTCACTGTAGCAGACTGCAGGCAATCAACTTTTCTATCTCTCAGCTCCATGTGTTGTTGTGTTTGATGGTGCATTTGTTTGTTCAGGTTCACAAATGCATTCACTCTTTCAAGATTCGTTACTTCTTTTTCTGAGATTGCATTTTGTGGTTTCTCAGATGAGTGTTGGTTGTTGACTCCTTTGTCATTGAAATTTGCAATTCCTTGGGCAGTTGTTGTTGCTTTGAGTAGGCCATCTGAGAAGTAGTCCACTATTTTTCTTGTTTCTGGGGTTAATCCTTCATAGAAAGCTCGGAAACCCACTTTATCAGTTGCTTTCTTGTATCTTTCCCATGCCTTGAAGAGTGGTTCTTCTTCTCCTTGTGTGAATGGATATTCCCCCTCTTTCAGCTTAATGATCTGTCGGGATGAGGAGAATTTGGCTAGAAATTTGGTGACCAAATCGTCCCAACTAGTGATACTTCCTTGGGGAAAAGTTTCAAGCCATTGTGCAGCTTCACCCCTTAATGAGAAAGGGAATAACAAGATCTTATAAGTGTCATGATCTAGACCATCAGTTTTGACAGCACCACAAGTCCTCAGAAAAGTGGATAGATGTTGGTTCGGATCCTCCAATGGTCCTCCTCCAAAAGAGCAGTTGTTTTGGACTAAAGTGATGAGTTGTGGCTTTAGTTCAAAGTTGTTTGCATTGACATTAGGAGTGAGAATGCTACTCCCACAGTGTCTAGCATTTGCAAATGTGTAGGAAGCCAATACTCTTCTTTGTTGTGGGTTATTGTTGGCTCCTCCTTCTGGTTGATTGGGATTTGATGGATCTCCTTCCATCTCTTGGAATTCCTCCTCAGATTCTTCCTCTCCAATAACGTTCTTCCCTCTTTCAGCTCTTCTTATTCTTCGAAGAGTTCTTTGGTCAATTTCAGAGAGAATAGGGGGAGATCTTCCTGTACCTGACATACAAACATACAACAATAAACACACAGATCCAGAAAACCAGTGAAACTTCAATCTATTGCTAGAATGAAGTTTTAGTTAGTTTAAGCAAAAATTCAAACAGTTAGTGTGTTAGTAAAACTTAAAGAAACAAAAAAAAAGAAAAAGTGCTTAATCTAGACCTCCACTTCACTTAATCATTGTCAATCTATTTCAATACCCGGCAACGGCGCCAAAAAATTGATGTGTGGAAAACGATCCAACACAAAACTCACCGGCAAGTGTACCGGGTCGCATCAAGTAATAAAACTCACGGGAGTGGGGTCGATCCCACAGGGATTGAAGGATTGAGCAATTTTAGTTTAGTGGTTGATTTAGTGAAGCGAATCAAGTATTGGTTGAGTGATTTTGTAGCTAACAGTAAGTAAATGGCAGGAAATGTAAAGGGAGAGGGATGAATTGCAGAAATTAAAGAGACTTGAAAGTAAAGGTGCTGAATCTTAAAGAACAAGAAATTAAATGACTGAAACTTAAAGTGTAAGAAATGTAAATTGCAGTAACTTAAAGTGCAAGAAATATAAATTGCTTGAATGGAAAAAGGGAATTGAGGACTGGGAATTCAGAATTCAAATAAGGGAAATTAAACTGCAACAATTAACTAAACAAGAGATGAATTGAAATAGACTAGATCTCAAACAGAATTGGAAATTAACTTGCAGCAGAAGTTCACAGAAGAACCAAAAGGAAAATGGTATCTCAGGACTCCAGAGACTAGATAGAAAAGCCTAGATCTCAATTGCCTTCCCAGATCCAAGTTCACAAAGCAATTAACAAGAAATTAAAGAAGAAGCGGTAAAGAAAATGTAGTTGAACTCAATTTTGCAGAAGAGAAATTAAAGAGATCTTGAATGGAGATTGAGACAGAAATTCCTCAATTCTTCACACCCAAGACTCAAACAAGAAAAGTAAAAATGCTCAAGCAAGAATGAGGAAGAAGAGAGATCAATTATCCTCCCCAATTCTCTGAAATCTCAGTTCCTAGCTCTCAATGAAGTCTCAAAAATCAAAAGAAGGTTCAAAAGTTCAAAGCAAAGCAAAAGTTCAAAGCTCCAAAGAAAGGTCCTAATTACATCAAACTATCTCCTATTTATACACTTTCTATTCTTAGATCTTGGGATTTGGATGGGCTTTTGATTTGGTGAAGAAATGAATTAAATTGGATTTTTAATCCAATTTTCAGCCCAAGAAAATTTGCTTCCAGGAGGCTGCCCTGCCCTTGTGGAGGGCAGGGCAGGAAATTGTGCGTGCGGCCCTTGGTGCGTGCGTGTTGGTGCGTGTGGTGTTGCAGGATGCTGCCCTGCCCTTGTGGAGGGCAGGGCAGAGTTTTGTGGTGCGCCAGATTTTGCTGCCCATGCGTGCTGCTGCTGTCGAGACTCCCTGGGTGCGCCAACTCTTGTGCGCTGGCCGTGCATCACCAAATACTGCCCTGCCCTCGCGGAGGGCAGGGCAATGTTTCCAAAAGTGATGCCCTGCGTTCGAAGCTCGGTGGAGGAACACGCTACTTGTTTTCCTTGGTTTTCTTGGCACCAAAGTAAGGCCTAGTTCCTTGCTTCCTCATGGTGCCGAGTTCGATCCTTGTGGCAAGCATTGGCAAGCTTTTTCCTTGAATTTATTTCTTTGATGAGCCCGATATTGCTCTTGAGGAGGGCAGGGCAGGGTTTTTGCTCTTCTTGATCCTTGGCATCAAATTGTGCTCTGCCCTTGTTGTGGGCAGGGCAGTGTTGGTTCTCAAAGCTTGTTTCATTATGTTGCCCTCCTGGAGGGCAGTGTGCCCTTGTGGAGGGCAATGTTTGCTTCCTCCTTCTATGCGCCACACTTCTTCTCTCTTGGGCCACGTTTTCTTAAGCCACGCTTCCTCTTTTCTTCTTTTCTTCACCTTTAAATAATTAAAACAACCACTCAAAGTATCACTAAATTCACAAGGCTTATAAATCAATTAAAAATCAATTAAATTTTTCTTAAACCTCATGAGTTAGCATCAACTTAATGGTAGTTGCTTGATTTAAAGAAGTTATACATTTTCATTCCAAATCACTTACTTAGGATGCAAGAAAGTGCATAAAGACTAATAAAACAAGTGAAATAAGCTTGAAAAATGGGTATATGATGACTTGTCATCATCCTCTATTTGCTGTTTATTGCATGTATGACAGGTAGAATGGGAGAAACTTCATCCTCTTTCGATAGCGAACCTGAGAGGACCTTCCTTAGATTAAGGAAGGAAGCAAGAGGCAAGGGCATAGTTGGAGTGGAAGTAGTGGAAGAAGATCTAGAAATCAACATGGAAGAAGAAGCACATAACCATATGGGCGAGGAAGCTGGCAATCATGTTGGGCAAGAGCAGAGAGTCTGAGGCTCCTACATCAACCCAAATCCAGGAAACTGTAGCAGCAGCATCTTGAAGCCAACAATCCATGCCAACAACTTTGAGTTGAAACCTCAACTCATCACACTTGTCCAGAATAATTGTTCATATGGAGGAGGTGCCCAGGAGGACCCAAACCAACATCTCACTACATTCTTGAGGATCTGTGATACTGTAAAATCCAATGGTGTACATCCTGACACCTACAAGCTACTTTTGTTCCCTTTCTCACTCAAAGATAAGGCAGCAAAGTGGTTGGAAGCATTTCCCAATGAGAGCTTAACCACGTGGGATGATGTTGTAAACAAATTTCTAGCAAGATTTTACCCTCCACAGAGAGTCAACAGGCTAAGAGTTGAGGTGCAAACTTTCAGACAGCAAGATGGTGAAACACTCTATGAAGCCTGGGAGAGGTTCAAGGATTTGACAAGGAAATGCCCACCGGATATGTTCAATGAGTGCGTGTAACTACACATCTTCTATGAAGGTCTGTCATATGAGTCAAAACAAGCAGTAGATCACTCTTCAGGAGGTTCACTCAATAAGAAGAAAACCATTGAAGAAACCATAGATGTCATTGAGACTGTGGCTGAGAATGAGTATTTTTATGCTTCAAATAGAACTCAAAAGAAAGGAGTAATGGAGCTTAATTCAATGGATGCTCTGTTAGCCCAAAATAAAGTGATTACTGCACAACAAGCAGCCTTGACCAAGAAGATGGAGAACAATCAAGTCTCAGCTATTCAAGCCCAAACCCCTCAAGAAGAAGGAGATGCACCAGAAGTTGAATGTGAATGGGAGCAAGCCAACTATGTGAACAATTCTAGACCACCATATGATCCCAACTCCAAGACATACAACCCAGGTTGGAAGAACCACCCAAATTTTGGGTGGGGGATCCAACAAAGCCACAGCCAAGATCACAACAAACCTTACACACCCAACCAATACAACACTCACAACCCCAACCATCAATCAGGTAACAATAGACCCTACCACAATTCATCAAATATTGCATGAATTACAATGATCAATGAGATTATGCTCTTTTATAATCCTTTTTATGCAAGAAAAAAGGGTAGATGATGCAAGTCATCACATACCCTGAAAATTTTATTGAGAGCATTGGAGATGGTACCTTGACAATTGCAGTAAACCTGAGATGCAGGTAATCTAGTATATCATTGTTACACAACAATACAATTTATGTTGTATTGAGCCTTTTTAAATTAGTTTCTAATTTCCCTTTATCTTTGATGGATCAATAGGAGAAGTGTTGAAAAAATGTGATGAATCGATCTAAACAACTATATACCCACACTAATGGTTCAAAAAGCTTAGCACGGCAGAAGGAAGAAGAGGTACATTACTTTTTTATTCACTTTTTGGACTATCTCTATGTCTACATTCTCCTTTTTTGTGTGGATTACGGTAATGGCATAAACTTTGTTGTTACATTTGGAACAACAAGGGGGGAGAGTCGGTAGAGAAGAGTTATGGATCACAGTGCACAAAAAAAAAAGATGGTTCCTATATCAATGATGAAGCAAGAGCAATTAGTGTAAGCACCACTTATTATAATTGACCGATAAAATTATGATCTCAAATAGGTTAATAGTTTAATTTATTTTATTTTGTTTTTCATTTCTTTACTAAATAATTTACTTCTTGAATTGGTTTGGTATTGGGTTGGAAACAGTAATAAAATCTTCAAAGAAGAGTTTCTATTAATCCTAATTCACCAGCTTTTCACCACAATTTCATCCGTATGTCAAACTGGACTCAAAGAAGTTTCTGCTCGCATCGGTTTGAATTAGATTAAAGGAATTGATTTCCAAATTCACTTCAGTAGCATAAACTTAAAAATCTTTTACTACAGATGGAATAAGCTACAAAGGTTGGGTTTGGATTGTTATCTATACATAGATAGTGAAAATATTCGTGTTTGTTTTGTATCCCTGTATTTCCATTTCAAAGACCAAATCTAATGTAGCCATATGAATATATGATAACTGAGATAGCATTTCCAATCCTGCTTACTTTTAATTATTGTTGTAAATTTACCTTAGATGTTTCTAGACAGTTTCAATTTCAATGAAATTTAGAAACAGTTGGGATAGAATTTAAATAATTCAGTTTCAATTATCCCTTATTTCTTTTTATAGTGGTTGGCATCCTTTGGAACAAATGCTCTATTTTGGTTATTTTATATAAATAACTCTTGAAAACGTCTGTATTTGACATTCTATTTGAGTTTTCAAACTCTGCTCTCAAAGTTTGATAATCATTAATCACCGTAAATTATGTGGCTATATTATAGTTTCTTTTCCATTTGATGCTTCTTAGTTTCCTCTTCCTTGTATGATGAGCTGTATTTTTAGTTTTAATTAAATTGAAGGTATTTGAGTTAGATCCATATTGTTAAAATGATGCACCGTATTGGTGGTGAAAGACAAAGTAGCAATTTAAGAAGCATACACAATGCCAATGAAGCTGAGAAATATAACAAAACAATAATGATAGACAAAACAAAATTTTTTCATTCATATTTGTGTGTGTTTTTACTGTGATAAAAGTGATGCAGTTAATCATTCTATTTGGCTTGTCTTGACATGCGGTAGACCAATCAAGAAAATATTTGTATTTGCTAATTTATATTTGTAGGAAAGACATGAGGAGATTGAAAAATGGGATCAGTCTTCTAGAGTGTTGTCCCAAAATGATTCTATTGCTCAAGTTCTCAGAAAAGAGAAACCGAGTAGAGTGTATGGTGTGGGTTTCGGACCGACTCCAAGTCAACTATTCAATCCGAATTAGCATCCGCCGAGCAACGGAGTCTAAGTAGACGAGACCCAGAGGATGCTGCTTGAACTACAAGCAGAGCTGGAAGCCGAGAAGTTGAAAAGGAAGGCAATGGAGGATAAAGCAGCAGCAGAGAAGAAAAAGAGGCAGGTGATGGAGTCTACTCTGAAATATCTATTTCAATGGCAGGGTGAGGAGTGGGCACCAAACATCGCTGCAGGGATGAGTTTCGTGGAATGGTAGAGAGAAAAATAATATATTAGGAAAGGAATTATTTTGGTTTGAATTAAATATTTGGTTGAATTTGACTATGCAACTCTTTGCCTTTGGATTTGTTTTATTGATACTTTTATACTTATATTATTTTGTTTTGCAGATATTTTTTTGTTTTTGCCACAAGTTTAGATTCAGGGCTGAAAATATTAACACTTAGAATATTAAAAAATTCCAAAAAGCACAAAAAATATATCTATAATATTTAAAAAAAATTCATAATTTTTAAAGAAAAACCCTAATTTTTTTAAACTTTTTTTTTAAATTTAGCAACGGTTTAGAACCGCCAAAAAAGGGTCATAAAAATTGAAAAATCCATCCTACATTGCAGCCACTAACCATGCTAAAATCCCACAATTTGATATTGTGGCAGTTTTAAAACCATCGC
The DNA here is from genome assembly GCF_003086295.3 of Arachis hypogaea. Classification (NCBI taxonomy): domain Eukaryota; kingdom Viridiplantae; phylum Streptophyta; class Magnoliopsida; order Fabales; family Fabaceae; genus Arachis; species Arachis hypogaea. The sequence continues at coordinate 85,187,225 of NC_092038.1, read as the reverse complement.
AAAACAGCTGTAAACGTTAGAAAACCCGTGTTAAATAGCGACTATGCGTAACCGCTAGTAAACATTTGTGCAAATGTGGAACTCAAATTTTGTAGTAGTTTTTGTATTAGTTGCCGCAAAATACTGATTTAGCGACGATTATATCAACGGTTGTTGGAATCTGATGACTTGCATCATCTACCCTTCTTTATTGCATAAAGAATACCATAAAAGATCACAAATCTCATTTGATCAGTACAATTCATGCATTATTTGATGAATATTATGGTACACTACTTTGAGATGAGTTGTGCTGAATTGCAGGTGAAAAAGGTATCAAAAATGGGAAGAAGACAAACAAGAAGCTGGGCGTGTGAGACTGGCGTGTCACTTGGGGGCAAATGCCACTAAAATGCACTGACGTGGCACGCCATGAGCTAAGCGTGGCACGCCAGTACTAAATTCCAAAAGGGACATCCAAGCATGCATGTGGGCGTGGCACGGCAGGGACTAGGCGTGGCACGCTAGTACAAAATTTGAGAGAGCAAAATGGAGGAAACAAAAGGGGCGTGGCATGCCAGGTTGGGCGTGGCACGCCAACTCATTACCTCAAGAAGAACCTCTGTAACAACCCCGGTTTTCGAGTACGCGAGATCTTCTCTGAAAGTACGGATTTCTCCGGAGGATCAATAAAGGGAGAACCTCTGATATATCATCAAGTATCTTAATCCTTATTGTCATTACGTCTTCTTTAAGCTAGAACTTTCTGAGGCAAGCTCAATAACGCGGTCACGAAGAACCTAGTTTTTGAACCGTATCGGTTAGGAGTTTTGATTCGGTTTTTTGTAAATAGTCTCAGTTTGACAAACCGGACTCGATTCATGAGAGAAGAGAGATAATAGGATAATATTATCATTATATTAGTACTAAAATCTTCTTGAATGATATTATAAGATTACCTGGTCAGTTTTAGTTAAAAATAGAAAATCGGTTTAACCGGGTTCACAGTTTACCGGTGCAGCTTAGCACTAGCACTCTCTGATGACTTTAGCAATGCTAAGGCCTCATCATACATGTTTTATTCTCATAATAAATATGTTACTAGTGTCATTTATGCAAGTAGCTCAGAAAATAATTTTTAGATATGTTTTTACAAGTGTTCCGATACATCTAGTTTTAGTAGTTTTACACCTGAGATATTTTAATATTATTTTAATCCACCTACAAGCCAACCAATCACAACTCCTCCTACACACCCAAAACCTCCAAGGCTGGTTCATTTGCTCCTTGTGGCCGAAATTTCCAAGAGAGAAAAAGAGAGAAAAGTTCTTAGTTCCAAATCTTCAAAGCTTGATTTCTGCTAAACTAAAACTCAAATCAAAATTCCAATCTGACCAAAATGATCCTCTCTTCTTTCTCTACATGATCATATGACTTATCAAGGCTGGAATCAAGGTGAGTTGGCTGCACCATCTCTCTTTTGATTCGGTTTCAAGGAAACATGCTTAAATATGTGTTTTCTTGATGTTCTTCCTTAGGAATCATGCTTAACTTGAATTGAGGGCCAAGGAACGTGACTTTCCAGCAAGTATAAGGTTAGAAATCACTTCCTAAAGTGCTGAGGGAGATTTGGTTAGTCGAGGGTTTTTGGATTTAAAGTTGTTCTTGATGTGATTTAGGAGGAAAAAGTGCTTACGGACCACCTGAAAGTTTAACTGAATTAGGAGCAGCAAAACCAGGTACGGTGTCACAAAATTAATCTTGATTATTTGTGTTTGAGTTGTGTGAATGTTGTATAATTTGGCTGTGCTAAAAATTGGTTGCATATATAATTGATTCTTGGTGAAAATTTGGTAAAATTTTGATGAAATTTGATGAAATTCAAGGTTTAAGTTCATGTTCTTCGAGTAGCTGGGAAAACGAAACCCTAGGCCTAAATTGAGGTTCAATTTGTGTTAATATCATGTGGAAAATATGGGGTTTTAGTGGCTGCTAATTTATTATGAATTATGGTAAAAATCGGTTGCTGAAAAGACTGAAAAACGGGTAAAAATAGAGAAATAATCTGAAGAATTTACGAAGAACATGAAGAACACTTTGAGTGTAATGAAGAAAAATGAAGAACAGGTTTTAGATCTTAGAAATGGCAAGGAAGTAATTCTTTTGGTGTTTGAGGGATTATTTAGTAATTTCTAATAGTTAGGGTGGTTAAAGTAGAAATATTAAAAGTTACGGGTGGTAAAAAGTGAATTTTAAAGGTTAAAAGTAAAAGGTAAGTTAATTTTCGAAAATTAATAATAAAATAATAAATAATAACAAAATATTAAATAATAATATTTAATTAAAAATAATATTTTAATAAAAATAATAAAATAATGCGAAAAAGGCAGTTTTTTGTAAAAGCTTTAGAAAGACAGCTTTAAGCGCAGGATCTCATAATTACCTTCATAAGACACTTAGGGAGTGGTAAGAACATATTAGTGAGGCAAAGATAAAGGAATGATAAAAAATTAAAGAAAAGATAAAACCAAAGAAAATTCTGTAAAGTTTTAATGACAGAAATAGACAGAGACTAGCGAACGAACTAGGGCAACATAGTTAGTACCTGAGTTGCGCCTAAGGTTAGGTATTATATGAAAAGTTAAACTATTTCAGTATAGACTTAATGAACATATACTTGGGACGGGCTAACTATTCATACCGAAATTTACATAAGCTTTAAATGCATACATTAAGTAGAGAAAGGAGTAACCAGAGTAAAGTAAAGAGATCAAGAGATATTTGTTTATTTGTTGCGTTACGGAAACTCCAAATATACTTGTATGATCATCTGCTGCATTGAGGCAGTCAGATAGATAGTGGTGTGACCACTGAGAACGCTTTCCTACGGTACAGATCCATATTTTAATTCTGTAAGGCAGATGGGTTATTTCCCGCTACAGAAGTACCGTGACCACCAGTTCCATTTTTGTAGTGGTAGAGGGGTTATTTCCTGTATACAGAAGGTATGTCGGCATACATCCCTACAGTGGCAGATGTGTTATTTCCTGCGTGCAGTGGACCCTGTGATGGCAGAGCAAGTTGCTCAATATTTAGGAGCTATCATGAAGCTGAATGCCAAGTTGTTTGGTAATGAGACCTGGGAAGGTGAACCTCCCTTGCTCATTAGTGAACTAGATACATGGGTTCAGCAAACATTACCTCAAAGAGACAAGATCCTGGCAAATTCTTAATACCCTGTACCATAGGCACCATGACCTTTAACAAGGCTCTATGTGACCTGGGGTCAAGCATAAATCTTATGCCACTCTCTGTAATGGAGAAACTAGGGATCATTGAGGTACAGCCTGCCATATTCTCATTACAAATGGCAGACAAGTCAGTAAGACAAGCTTATGGATTGGTAGAGGACGTGTTAGTGAAGGTTGAAAGCCTTTACATCCTTGCTAATTTCATAATCTTAGACACTAGGAAGGAGGAGGATGAATGCATCATCCTTGGAAGACCTTTCCTAGCCACAGCAGGAGCTGTGATTGATGTTGACAGAGGAGAGCTAGTCCTTCAATTGAATGGGGACTACCTTGTGTTTAAGACCCAAGGGTGTTCTTCTGTAAACATGGAAAAGAGGCACAGTAAGCTTCTCCCAATATAGAGTCAAACAAAGCCCCCACAATCAAACTCTAAGTTTGGTGTTGGGAGGCCCTCATCATGCTCTAAACATCTGTGAGGCTCTATGAGAGCCATTATCAAGCTAGTGACATTAAAGAAGCGCTTGTTGGGAGGCAACCCAATTTTTATTTATCTAATTTTATATTTTTTTATTTTACTATTATTTTATGTTTTATTAGGTTCATGATCATGTGGAGTCACGAAAAAAATACAAAAATTAAAAATAGAATCAAAAATAGTAGAAGAAAAATCACACCCTGAGGAAAGTTGGCGCTGAACGCCAAGAAGAAGCATGGAACTGGCGTTCAACGCCAAAAACATGCTGCAATTGGGCGTTGAACACCCAAAATGAGCATCACTTCAGCGTTTAAATGCCAGAATTATATACTAAGGCATTATACATGCCTAATGGGTGCATGGATGTAAATCCTTGACACCCCAAGATCTGTGGACCCCACATGATCTCCACCCACCTCAACTCACCTTCTCTCTTCTTCACCAATCACCTCAATCTCTCTTCCCCACCACCCCTTTACCACTCACATCCATCCATCTCTTAGAATACCCAATCCCACCCATATGGCCGAAACATACGCATCTCTCCCTCTCCTCCATATCTTCTTCTTTTCTTTCTTCTTTTGCTCGAGGGCGAGCAACATTTTAAGTTTGGTGTGGTAAAAGCATAGCTTTTTGTTTTTCCATAACCATTGATGGCACCTAAGGCCAGAGAAACCTCTAGAAAGAGGAAAGGGAAGACAAAAGCTTCCACCTCCGAGTCATAGGAGATGGAGAGATTCATCTAAAGGGTCTATAGCTCAGTGGTAGAACATTTGACTGCAAATCAAGAGATCCCTGAGATACCTCAGGGAATAAATTTTCTTCCACACAATTATTTGGAGCAACTAAGGATAGGAGCACCAAAATCACTAGGGATCATGCAACAGAAGCAAGGAAGAAACATAGAGGAGCTCAAAGAGCACCACTGGTCCTTCAAGAAGGCGCCACTAAGGTGGACTCATTCCTTGTTCTTATTTTCTCTGCTTTTTGGTTTTTATGTTATATGTTTATCTATGTTTTGTGTCTCTACTTCATGATCATTAGTAGTTAATAACTATGTCTTAAAGCTATGAATAATTCCATTAATCCTTCACCTCTCTTAAATGAAAAATATTTCTAATTCAAAAGAACAAGAAGTACATGAATTTCAAATTTATCCTTGAATTTAGTTTAATTATATTGATGTGGTGACAATACTTTTTGTTCTCTGAATGAATGCTTGAACAGTGCATATTTTTTATCTTGTTGTTTATGAATGTTAAAATTATTGGCTCTCGAAAGAATGATGAATAAGAGAAATGTTATTGATGATCTGAAAAATCATAAAATTGATTCTTGAAGCAAGAAAAAGCAGTGAAAAAGCAAAAGGCTTGCGAAAAAAAAGGTGGCAAAAAAAATAGAAAGAAAAAGAAAAAGCAAGCAAAAAAAGCCAATAGCCCTTAAAACCAAAAGGCAAGGGTAAAAAGGATCCAAGGCTTTGAGCATCAATGGATAGGAGGGCCCAAGGAAATAAATCGAGGCCTAAGCGGCTAAATCAAGCTGTCCCTAACCATGTGCTTGTGTCATGAAGGTCCAAGTGAAAAGCTTGAGACTGAGTGGTTAAAGTCATGATCCAAAGCAAAAAGAGTGTGCTTAAGAGCTCTGGACACCACTAACTGGGGAATCTAGCAAAGCTGAGTCACAATCTGAAAAGGTTCACCCAGTTATGTGTCTGTGGCATTTATGTATCCAGTGGTAATACTGGAAAACAAAGTGCTTAGGGCCACGGCCAAGACTCATAAGTAGCTGTGTTCAAGACTCAACATACTTAACTAGGAGAATCAATTAACACTATCTGAACTCTGAGTTCCAAGAGACGCCAATCACTCTAAACTTCAAAGGAAAAAGTGAGATGCTAAAACTTTTCAGAAGCAGAAAGCTACAAGTCCCGCTCATCTAATTAGAATTAATATTCATTGATATTTTCGAATTTATAGTATATTCTCTTCTTTTTATCCTATTTGATTTTCAGTTGCTTGGGGACAAGCAACAATTTAAGTTTGGTGTTGTGATGAGCGGATAATTTATACGCTTTTTGGCTTTGTTTTTAGGTAGTTTTTAGTAAGTTTGAGCTACTTTTAAGGATGTTTTCATTAGTTTTTATGTTAAATTCACATTTCTGGACTTTACTATGAGTTTGTGTGTTTTTCTGTGATTTCAGGTAAATTCTGGCTGAAATTGAGGGACTTGAGCAAAACTCTGAAAAAGGCTGACAAAAGGACTGCTGATGCTGTTGGAATCTGACCTCCCTGCACTCGAAATGGATTTTCTGGAGCTACAGAACTCCAATTGGCGCGCTCTCAACGGCTTTGGAAAGTAGACATCCAGAGCTTTCCAGCAATATATAATAGTCCATACTTCATTCGGAAATTGACGACGTAACTTGGCGTTGAACGCCAAGTACATGCTACTGTCTGGAGTTAAACGCCAGAAAAACGTCATGATCTGGAGTTGAACGCCCAAAACACATCATAACTTGGAGTTCAACTCCAAGAAAAGGCTCAGCTCGTGGATAGATCAAGCTCAGCCCAAGCATACACCAAGTGGGCCCCGGAAGTGGATTTATGCATCAATTACTTACTCATGTAAACCCTAGTAGCTAGTCTAGTATAAATAGGATAAGTTACTATTGTATTAGACATCTTTTGACAGTTTAATCTCTTGACTGTTTAGCCTTTGATTATTCGGTCTCTTGATCACTGAAGGGGGCTGGCCATTCGGCCATGCCTGAACCTTTTACTTATGTATTTTCAACAGTGGAGTTTCTGCACACCATAGATTAAGGGTGTGGAGCTCTGCTGTACCTCAAGTTTCAATACAATTACTATTACTTTCTATTCAATTCTCTTTTATTCTTATTCCAAGATATACGTTGCACTTCAACTTGATGAATGTGATGATCCGTGACACTCATCATCATTCTCACCCATGAATGCGCGTGACTGACAACCACTTCCGTTCTACCTTAGGCCGGGCGCATATCTCTTAGATTCCCCAACAGAATCTTCGTGGTATAAGCTAGATAGATGGCGGCATTCATGAGGATCCGGAAAGTCTAAACCTTGTTTGTGGTATTCTGAGTAGGATTCTGGGATTGAATGACTGTGACGAGCTTCAAACTCCTGAAGGCTGGGCGTGATGACAAGCGCAAAAGAATCAAGGGATTCTATTCCAATCTGATTGAGAACCGACAGATGATTAGCCGTGCTGTGACAGAGCATAGGAACGTTTTCACTGAGAGGATGGGATGTAGCCATTGACAACGGTGATGCCCTACATACAGCTTGCCATGGAAAGGAGTAAGAAGGATTGGATGAATGTAATAAGAAAGTAGAGATTCAAGAGGAGCACAGCACCTCCATACGCCTATCTGAAATTTCCACTATTGATTTACATAAGTATTTCTATCCCCTTTTATTTTCTTTTTATTATTAATTTTCGAAACCCAAAACTATTTAATCTGCCTAACTAAGATTTACAAGGTAACCATAGCTTGCTTCATACCAACAATCTCTGTGGGATCGACCCTTACTCGCGTAAGGTTTATTACTTGGACGACCCAATACACTTGCTGGTTAGATGTGCGAGGTTGTGAAGAATGTATGTAAGCCATGGTATTGTGCACCAACTTTTTGGAGCCATTACCGGGGATTATTCGAGTTGTGTGAAATTATAAGTCACAATTTCGTCCACCAGAAAGCATGAGCCAACAGCTATATTTATACATCTCTCAGACAGTTAATCCACAACTTCATTGGGGACTTCTTGAGACACTAGTTCAGCCAATTTCCGGGGGGATTAGGGTCTCCATGGTATAGGCTAGAATCTAAAGAAGCAACATTCTCTGATCTGAAAGATTCGACCTTGTCTGTGGCGTTTTGAGTAGGATCGCCAAGAGAATAACTTGCTAGAGCTTCACCCTTCGTCAGATTGAATGACCACAGGCAATGGCGTTCATTCTGTAGTAGAGGAGACTAATGACCATGGGCAATGGCTTTAATCACTTACAGCATGCTATAGAAGAAGATCATTCACAAGCAAAGAAGACAGTAGTACCAGAGTTAATTCAGAAAGGCAACCCAACTCCAACTTTCAACTTTATTCCTATCAGCATTTTCTACCTCTTTTGCTTTATTAGTTATATGTCTTCATAGTTTCACAATCAGCAACCTTTTGATTATGCCTGACTAAGACCTGCAAGACAACCATAGCTTGCTTCAAGCGACAATCCTCGTAGGATCGACCCTAACTCGCTCAGGTATTACTTGGATGACCCAGTGCACTTGCTGGTACTGCTGCTGTACGAAAAGTGTGGGGTTTTACATACACATGCACCATTAGGACATATATTGATTTGTTCATTACCTTTGTTAATACCATTAAACCTTATCTTTTCTTTTCACCATGATTTATCACCCTTTTGGCATGGAGTTTGGTTGTTATCATGTTGTAGGGATGACGATACCAACATCTAGTCACATCAAAGTATGGGAAGCCAATCTAATAGGGGCTCTCAAGCAAGCTATTCTTGGCAACAAGGACCTCCGCATGAACTCTATGACCATAATGCCTACCAACCTCTCATACTTAGTGGGACTCACCATCATTATAATCCTCCCCTTCCACATGTTCATGTTCCATATCCTCTACATGAGCCACTACCACTAAGCTCTCAAGCCCCTTTGTTATTCCAACCACCAAATCCTCTTCCTTTACCTTACCGGCCACCATAGGTAAAGCATCCTAACCTTCACCATCAACCCACTCACTTCAACCTTCCTCATGAGGAGAACAAACTTCACGCCGTCATTCAAGAACAATGGGAATTCCAAAGGAAACAAGACAATTGCATGGCAACTATTGCCGAAGCTTTATCCCGTTTGGCTCTTTATCCTTTAAACACTTACAATACCCACTAAGCTTCAACATCTAGTGGTCCACCCTCTCAACCTCAACTAAACCCTAAGGGAAGCATTAATGCTATCACCCTTAACAGTGGTACCAGGCTAGATGAAATTGGTCTTAAGCCTACAAGTTTGAGCAAGCAACCCCACAATGAAGAAATGGAAGAAGAAGTGGAGGTGGTTGATGAGGGAAATTCGATTCCACACAAACTAACCGGCAAGTGTACCAGGTCGCATCAAGTAGTAAAACTTATAAAAGTGAGGTCGATCCCACAGGGATTGATAGATCAAGCAACTTTAGTTAGGTGATAAATCTAGTTAAGCTTATAGTTGGTGATTTGAGTGGAAATTGATTGACAAAATGTAAATTGCTAGGAAATTAAAATGCAGAATGTAAATTAACTGAAACTTAAATGGCAAGAAACTTAAATTGCTAAAACTTAAAGAACCAGAAATTAAAAATGGCTGATTCTTAAATTGCAAGAAATTTAAATAACTTAATTAAGAGTGCAAGAAAGTAAAATTGCAGAATCTAAATTGCATGGAAACTTAAATTCCATGAATAATAAAGGAATTTGGGTGCTGGGAATCAAATAGAACTGGAAATGTAAGTTGCAGTGAAATCAGAGAGAATTTAGTTAAAGGAATTCAAGGCAAGTGATTCATCAGAGATTGGAGATATTATAATCCTTCATGAACCAATTAGGTCTCAACTCCTTTCTCAATCATATGAATAGATCTATGGTAGATTGAAATTGATTGGATCCTAATTCCTTGGCAATCCGATCTCTCTAATCACAATCAATATTGCCAATTCCTTGATCTAATTGTCATGCTGTTAAGTGCATTTCTCTCATCCATAAGCCACACTAACTTTCAGGATCTCAATTCCTCCCGAATAGTGTTGATCAAGAGAGTAGTGAAGGATAGAGCTCCAATTCTAATGCAAGTGACTCCTCTTTCGAGGCTCACACAAGCATTTACTAAATTAAACCCCCTTCCGGAGTGAATAATTCACAATCAAAATAGAAGATACCCAATAGCTACACAAATGAATAGAGAAGAAGAAGAATTTCATTGATTCATTGGAATTATAATAGAGCTCCTCCCCCTAATGAAATTTAGGATTTAGTTCATCATTGTTCTAGCATAAAACAAAAAGAAAAATTGCAGAAGATGAAGAATAGAAAGAAATTAAAATCAGATCTAAAGCTCTAAAGAACTCCTGAAAAGAAGTACTAAAAGAAAAGCTCTCCTAATGAAATCAAATTTTTCTCTATTTATACACTTTCCAATTCAGTCAACAAGTACTTGGAGTGGGCTTTTTGGCCTTTGATGAAGTGGGTCAGGATTGGTACTTGGATGCAGCTTCAGGAGAATGTAGTATTCTCAAAGAGAGCGTGATGACAAGTCATCATATACCCATTTTTCAAGCTAATTTCACTTGTTTTATTAATCTTTATGCACTTTCTTGCATCCTAAGTAAGTGATTTGGAGTGAAAATGCATAACTTCTTTAGATCAAGCAACTACCATTAAGTTAATGCTAACTCATAAGGTTTAAGGTAAATTTAATTGAATTTTAATTGATTTATAAACCTTGTGAATTTAGTGATACTTTGAGTGGTTGTTTTGGTTGATTGTAGGTGAAGAAAAGAAGAAAAGAGAAAGCGTGGCTTAAGGAAGCGTGGCTCAAGGAGAAAAAGGCGTGGCGCATAAAGGAGAGAGCAAGCATTGCCCTCCACAAGGGCACACTGCCCTCTAGGAGGGCAACATAAGGAAACAAGGCTTGAGAGGCAACTCTGCCCTGCCCACGACAAGGGCAGAGCACAAAATTGTGCCTTGGATCAAAGAAGAGCAAAACCTTGCCCTGCCCTCCACAAGGGCAGTATCGGGCCTTCATGAAAAATAAATCAAAGGAAAAAGCCTACCAATGCTTGCCACAAGAGTCGAACACGGAACAATGATGAAGCAAGGAACTAGGCCTCATTATGATGCCAAGAAAGCCAAGGAAAATGGGTAGCGTGTGCATCGGCCAAGTCTCGAACACGGGACATCAATTTGGAAACACTGCCCTCCCTCCGCGAGGGCAGGGCAGCATTTTGTTGTGGCACGGCCAGCGCACCATTCTGGCGCACCAAGGGACGGTTCGGCCGCACCAGCAGCACGCACAGGCACCAAACTGGCGCACCAAAATTTTCTGCCCTGCCCTCCCCGAGGGCAGGGCAGCATCCTGCGCACCAAGCTCGCACACCATGCTCGCACCAAGGCCGCACGCATCAAATCCTGCCCTGCCCTCCACAAGGGTAGGGCAGCCTCCTAGAAGCAATCCTTCATTGGCTAAAATTGGATTAAAAATCCAATAAAATTCATTCCTTCACCAAATCAAAAGCCCATCCAAATCCTAAGATCCAAGAATAGAAAGTGTATAAATAGGAGCTAGTTTGATGTAATTAGGGACCTTTCCCTTTACTTTTGAACTTTGAATTTTCCTTTGCACTTTTACTTGGAGCTTTTGAACTTTCTCTTGGAGACTTCACGGAGATTTCAGAGAATTGGGGAGGAGAATTGATCTCTCTTCTTCCTCGTTCTTGCTTGAGCACTTTTATTTTTCTTGTTTGAGTTTTGGGTGTGAAGAATTGAGGAAATTCTGTCTCAATCTCCATTCAAAATCTCTTCAATTCCTCTTCTGCATAATTAAGTTTAATTTCAGTTCCTTTACTGCTTCTTCTTTAATTTATTGTCAATTGCTTTGTGGACTTGGATCTGGGAAGGCAATTGAGATCTAGACTTTGCTATCTAGTCTCTTGAGTCCTGAGATCCCAATTTCCTTGTTGGTTCTTCTGTGAACATCTGCTCCAAGTTAATTTCCATTTCTGTTTGAATTCTAGTTGTTTCTAATTCAATTTCTGCTTTATCAATTGTTGCAATTTACTTTCCTTTGCTGAAATTCTGAGTTCCCAATCCTCAACTCCCTTTTTCCGTTCAAGCAATTTATATTTCTTGCACTTTAAGTTACTGAAATTTACATTTCTTGCACTTTAAGTTTCAGTCATTTAATTTCTTGTCCTTTAAGATTCAGCATCTTTTACTTTCCTGTTCTTTAATTTACTGCAATTCTCCCCTCTCCCTTTACTGCAATTCTCCCCTCTGTTAAAGATAAACCACTCAATCAATATTTGATTCGCTTAACTAAATCAACCACTAAACTAAAATTGCTCAATCCTTCAATCCCTGTGGGATCGACCTTACTCCCGTGAGTTTTTATTACTTGATGCGACTCGGTACACTTGCCGGTGAGTTTTGTGTTGGATCGTTTTCCACACATCAAGTTTTTGGCGCCGTTGCCGGGGATTGAAATAGATTGACAATGATTAAGTGAAGTGGAGGTCTAGATCAAGCACTTTTTCTTTTTTGTTGTTTTAATTTTGACTAACACGCTAACTGTTTTGAATTTTTGCTTAAACTAACTAAAACTTCATTCTAGCTATAGATTGAAGTTTCATTGGTTTTCTGGATCTGTGTGTTTATTGTTGTGTGTTTGTATGTCAGGTACAGGAAGATCTTCCCCTATCCTCTCTGAAATTGACCAAAGAACTCTTCGAAGAATAAGAAGAGCTGAAAGAGGAAAGAACGTTATTGGAGAGGAAGAATCTGAGGAGGAATTCCAAGAGATGGAAGGAGATCCATCAAATCTCAATCAACCAGGAGGAGGGGCCAACAATAACCCTCAACAAAGAAGAGTCCTAGCTTCATACACATTTGCAAATGCTAGACACTGTGGAAGTAGCATTCTTACTCCGAATGTCAATGCGAACAATTTTGAACTAAAGCCACAACTCATCACTTTGGTTCAAAACAATTGTTCTTTTGGAGGAGGGCCATTGGAGGACCCAAATCAACACTTATCTACCTTCTTGAGGATTTGTGATACTGTGAAAACCAATGGTGTACCTCCTGACAGCTACAAGTTGTTGCTCTTTCCATTTTCTCTCAGAGACAAAGCCACTCAATGGCTAGAGACATTTCCAAAGGAGAGCATCAACACTTGGGATGACTTGGTGAGCAAGTTTCTTGCCAAATTTTACCCCCCTCAAAGGATCATAAGATTGAAGACTGAGGTGCAGACATTCACTCAAATGGAGGCTGAAAATTTATATGAAGCATGGGAAAGATATAAGGCACTATTGAGGAAATGTCCACCAGAGATGTTCACTGAGTGGGATAAGCTGCAGAACTTCTATGAGGGACTCACTCTGAAGGCACAAGAAGCACTTGATCATTCAGCCGGAGGCTCATTACAACTCATGAAAACTACAGAGGAAGCTCAAAATCTCATTGATATGGTGGCTAACAACCAATATTTCTTTGCTCACCAAAGGCAACGCCAACCATCACAAAGGAGAGGAGTAATGGAGTTGGAAGGAGTGGATTCAATCCTAGCTCAAAACAAAATGATGCAGCAGTAGATTCAACAACAATTTGAGCAAATGGCCAAAAGGATTGATGGCCTGCAAGTTGCATCAGTGAGTGCCACAAGCCAACCATCAACTCCTTGGGGGCAAAATGAAGAAATTCAAGAAGAGCAACAGCAAGAGCAAGTCCAATACATGCACAACCAAAATCCTAGAGCTAATGAAGTCTATGGAGATACTTACAATCCTTCTTGGAAGAACCATCCCAACCTCAGATGGGGAGACAACCACAATCAAATTCAGCAGCCATGGCAAAGGAACTCAACTCAAAACAATTGGAAAAACACAAACCACAACAACCAACCAACTGCTACACAAAACTCATATAGAAAACCACAAAATACATATCCCAACTCTAACCATTATCCACCAAATAACCACCCAACTAATCAAAACACCTATCACCATCCATCGACACCCCAAAACCAACCAATCTCACAAGACTCTCAGAGGATCACTAATCTAGAGATGCTCATGGAAAAGATGATGAAGAACCAAGAATTGACAACAAAGAACCAAGAAGCTTCCATGAAGAACCTAGAGAGGCAGATTGGGCAAATCTCCAAACAAATCTCTGTTGAAAAACCATCAAGCTCACTACCAAGTGACACCATTCCTAATCCAAAAGAGGAATGCAAGGCAATACAGTTAAGGAGTGGAAAAATACTGCTGAAAGATAAAGAAGCCACCAAGAAGCCCAAGGAAAGTGACAAGAAACAAGTTGAAAAAGAGGCAGCCAATGATGAAGGTGCAACAGCAAGCAATCACTCTCAGAATCAACCTCAAGAGAAAGAAAATAGACCACAAAATCTGAAGAAGGGAAAGCAGATCATGGGAGAACCGATTCCAAGACAACTTCAAGGGGAGAAAAGCTTGACACCCCCACTACCTTATCCTCAAAGATTCCATAAGGAGACTAAGGACCAACACTTTTCTAAATTTCTTGAGACTTTCAAGAAGCTGGAAATCAACATACCTTTAGCTGAGGCATTGGAGCAAATGCCTCTATATGCCAAGTTTTTGAAGGAGCTCATCAATAAGAAAAGAAGTTGGATTGAGAAGGAGACTGTAATGCTCAGTGAAGAATGCAGTGCATTAATCAGAAAAGGACTTCCTCCCAAGCTTGAAGATCCTGGAGGCTTCTTCCTACCGTGCACTATTGGAAGCCTATTCATTAACAAGGGGATGTGTGACTTAGGAGCAAGTATAAATCTAATTCCATCTTCTTTAGTGAAAAAGCTTGGCATAGGAGAGGTGAAACCAATACAGATGTCCTTGGAATTAGTAGACCAATCAGTGGTATATCCTAAAGGGTTGATTGAAAACCTTTTAGTTAAGGTTGACAAGTTCATCTTTCCAGCAAACTTTATGATCCTAGAATCAGCAGAGAATGAGAATGACTCCATAATACTTGGTCGACCATTTTTGGCCACTGCTAGAGCCATCGTAGATATAAAGCAGGGAGAGCTAACCCTCAGGATGCATGAGGAGAGCATCACCTTGAAAGTTTTTCCAGAATCACAAAGGAATGAAGAAACAAGCAAGACAAGTAGTGACTTCCTTCCAAAGCAAGCAGCCAACAAGGCAGTAGAACAGAAAAATAAGCAGCTGCAAGAAGAAAAAGGAATTCAAAAAGAAGCTGGGATGATAAACAAGAAGGAAGGTATCACAACCCAAGTCACTGTCAAGAAAGAAAGATCAACAAGAAAGAAAAAGATGAAGAGCAAGAAGAAGGCTTACAAAGGGTGGAAGAATAAGAAAATCCCAACTGAAGGATTTTCTAAAGGTGATAAGGTGCAACTAGTATATCAACAGCTGGGAACAGAAGATTATTACACTGTCAACCAAGTACTTTCTCTTGAGCATATTGAAATTGAGCATCAAGGCACACAGAGAAAGCTTACAGTGAGAGGTGACAAGTTGAGACATCACCAGCATCAACCACCCTAAAGGGAGTTCAATGTCAAGCTAGTGACAATAAAAGAGCGCTTCATGGGAGGCAACCCATGATTTAAGATTTCTGTCTTTTCTTTCATCTAATAAGCTATGATTCCCCTGAGTATGATTTTGAACTCTCATATTTGATAAATGCATACACTGTTTTAGAGCATAAGTCAGACTTCTAAGTTTGGTGTCCCTTAAGGCACACTCAACTTTTGCTTTCCAAAAGAAAGGAGACTATTCTTAGAACATATGAAACGTCATTTTGATGAAGCATATGACCAAACACTAAGTTTGGTGTCTACATATGTAATATTGTTCTACAGATTAGTTTCCTATTCATGGAATCAAAACCATACATAAAAGGATCATGCATCAATTTTTTTAATATAAAATACATCAATTGTGAAGAATGGTTTGCATTGCTAAGCCGTCCCCTTAATAAGAGATAAGTTTGGTGTTCACCAACTTTTAGCATCTTTAATTAAGGGACACAATTGATCACAAAAAAAAATTCAAATGATAATTAAACAGAACAAAATAATTTTTCTTTTTTTTTATTACAAGTCAATTGCCAACGTTTATATTAATATTCTAAGGCTAGCTGTTTGATTTATTTAGGAGGAAGAGATGGCGACAAAAGCAAGGAGGGGCCACGGCTGGGATAGGCTAAAAGAGGATGGTCACATGTGCCTAGAGAAATGTGCTCCTTGGGAAGCAGAATCTGCATGCATGCATCATCGAACACTTAAATACATGCAACCAATGAGAAGAGAATCCACGTCAAAGCCTCAACAAGGCATGCAGACCATTCAATCCATGAACCTTTGGTGTGATCAATTCAATCTCAACCCTTCATGAGCACCAACGAACTCATTCCTCATTCATTGTGGTTTTGTTGGAAAGCTTGGAGAATCTACTTATAAATAGCCGTTAGCACTAAATAGTTTACACACTCGTTCAAGCTACCTTCACATGAAAGCCATAATCCCCTCTACTCCCAAAACTAAAACAATTCCCTTATCTCACACAATAGAACCGAGAATCATCCCAAACACAACACATCTTTCTTCTATTCTCACTCTTCCCTCCATCTCACCTCAAATCCGATGGCCTCCTCAAGTTCAAAAAGAAGGCCGGGAAAGGAACCTATGGTAGCCGAACCTCCATCATTTGATGCAAGCAAATTTAGATCCCAATTCCATGAAGGAAGATATCATAGGTTCATGGAGGCAAAGAATGTCATCTATGAGAAAGGCCTTGAGTTGAGGGACGGGGAATACCCCATCATGAGGCAAATCACTGAAGAAAGAAGGTGGGAACTCTTATGTGCTCCTCTTGTTGACATCAGTGCAGTCATGATCAGGGAGTTCTTTACAAATGCTGTAAAAGAAAACAAAGATAGTGCTCCTTACACAATTTATGTCAGAGGAGTTGAAGTGAACTTCAGTCCAGCAGCCATCACTAGAGCTCTAAAGTTGAGAACCATAACTTATGCAGAGCCTAGTTATGAGACCAGATTGCAGATGGAAAACAATCCTGATGAGATCTTGCAAGGGCTATGTGTTGAAAATACAGACTGGGAAAGAGACTCAAAAGGAGTTCCAAGCCACTTGAAGAGAATAAACCTTACTCCTGTGGCCAAAGGATGGTATGAGATAGTAAGGAGGTCTATTCTCCCTGCTGGAAACGCCTCTTGGGTCACAATCAAACGAGCACTCTTGACATATTGCATCCTACATGGAGGTGAAATCAACCTCGCACAACTCATAGCCGACAGTATTCAAGAGATGGCTAACAGCACAAGTAAATCAAGTGGTCTTGGACATCCAAGCACCATCCTTAGGCTATGCAACAAAGCGGGAGTGATCTTTGAAGATGAGGACACAGAAAAGGTGAAAAAAGGGAAAGGAATCACCAAGAAAAGTATGGAAGGAATGAATGAAGAAGATGATCAAGAAGGGGTGGCAGCTCCCAAACAAAGGAGATCACAAAGAGAGGAAGGACGAAATCAAGCTCATGATGCCATAGACATGAGCCAGTTACGAAGATCAATTGAAGAACTATCTCAACAACTCATGCAGGCTCAACAAGGCCAAAATCAGGGGCGCCAAGAGCAATATCTAGAGCCCCATCCAGAATTTAGGGAGCAATATTTGAAAGATAAAGAGGAACGAGAAGCTTGGCAGTGTCAAATGGAGGAGAAACAAGAGAGATGGCAGCAACAAATGATGACTCAGCAGCAAGAATTTCAAGCACAGATTCTTGAAGGACAAAAAGAGCAATACAAAGAATTCAAAGAATCATATGATAAGCTGTATTTTAGTCAAGCTAAAGCAGGGGAATATAGTCACAACCTGTACCAATGGAAGAATATTCATCACACCATGGAAGAAGTTAGATATGTGCAAAGAATGGAGAGTGATGAAAACATACAAGCAAGATTGGAGTATTTGACCCACAATTTGCCAACACTCAATCCACAGATCAAGCCATTTGAGCAATGCCCTGAATTTGACGCCAAGCAAAAAGCAAGGTCTCATCATTATACGGAGCTAACACTTAACAGATTGGAAGAAGTTGGACTCTCAGGGCTCTTGGATTCTGTTTGGGATAGAAGATGTCCTAGTGAAGAAGTCCGAGACTACTCCAAGCTAGGAAAGAGAAAGAAGAAAAAGGGAGAATCAAGCAGCAGCCACAATCATTAGAAGGTGGCAAAGTTCTTTCATACTTCCTCTTTCATGTCTCTAATAAGGAGATGCATGTCTGAAACATGATATGCCTCCATTGTTTATTTCTTTTACTTCATGCAATTTTTGTTCTTTGCTTTTCTTTTAGTCATTTAATAAATAGCTAGAGAAATGCTGAATCTGCATAATGCTTGTTATCCATCACTTAGCTAAATTTTGTTTTGTTTCCCACATGCTTGAATAAAAGAGATTTGTTTGAATTAGAAAGTAAATATCCAATGTTGCATAAGTAAGAATGGAAGTTAATGGTGGTATATGTGTTTGATTAAATGCATAACTCATGAAATAATTGTTGCATATCATTTTCATTAAAGTGTGAGTTAGCTTGCTGTTATAAAGATCCTTATCAATAAAGAAAAAGCCTTTGAGAACAAAAACAGAAAGAAAAAGAAGAAGAAAAAGCCAAAGTGGCAAGAAAAACAAAGAATAAAGGTTGGACACCAATAGCTTGGACACTAGGACATATGCCTGTGGTGTTCTTGTACTAAGATTTGCTTGGATAAGTAAATTCTAAGGGGTATTTTAAAACCCGGTCACTTAGATCAACTGATTTGGGATGGCCAATTGAAAATCCACAATAAAGAGCAACTTAGATACAGAACATTTAGTTATCCAAAGAGATGCTGGGCATCAATGATCTTAGGAAGAAATAGTGAGCCATGTGTCTGTGGTGGAAAGATGTTGAGTAAAAGAAAAAAAAATAAAAATAAAGCCAAAGGCTATTACTGCAACATTAGAAACCAAACCTCCAAAAGAATAATAAGCTTGTTAAAGCATTATAAGAAAGAAAAGTTAGCAAGGGAGTAATTAAAAAGTAAGTCTTATAACAGCAAGTTTAGCAAACCTTTGAGGAAAGATGTATATTATGTAACAGCAACAATAATTGAGTTATCATTGTCTGCATAAAGACTCCATAAATCAAGTTCTGCTATATGCCTAATAAGGATATGTGTTCTTTTTCTTATTCATTTCAATTTCTCTTAGTCTTGATGCTTGCTTGGGGACAAGCAAGATTTAAGTTTGGTGTTGTGATGACAAGTCATCATATACCCATTTTTCAAGCTAATTTCACTTGATTTATTAATCTTTATGCACTTTCTTGCATCCTAAGTAAGTGATTTGGAGTGAAAATGCATAACTTCTTTAGATCAAGCAACTACCATTAAATTAATGCTAACTCATGAGGTTTAAGCTAAATTTAATTGAATTTTAATTGATTTATAAACCTTGTGAATTTAGTGATACTTTGAGTGGTTGTTTTGGTTGATTGTAGGTGAAGAAAAGAAGAAAAGAGAAAGCGTGGCTTAAGGAAGCGTGGCTCAAGGAGAAAAAGGCGTGGCGCATAAAGGAGAGAGAAAGCATTGCCCTCCAGAAGGGCACACTGCCCTCTAGGAGGGCAACATAAGGAAACAAGGCTTGAGAGGCAACTCTGCCCTGCCCACGACAAGGGCAGAGCACAAAATTGTGCCTTGGATCAAAGAAGAGCAAAACCTTGCCCTGCCTTCCACAAGGGCAGTATCGGGCCTTCATGAAAAATAAATCAAAGGAAAAAGCCTACCAATGCTTGCCACAAGAGTCGAACACGGAACAATGAGGAAGCAAGGAACTAGGCGTCATTATGGTGCCAAGAAAGCCAAGGAAAATGGGTAGCGTGTGCATCGGCCAAGTCTCGAACACGGGACTTCAATTTGGAAACACTGCCCTCCGCGAGGGCAGGGCAGCATTTTGTTGTGGCACGGCCAGCGCACCATTCTGGCGTACCAAGGGACGGTTCGGCAGCACCAGCAGCACGCACAAGCACCAAACTGGCGCACCAAAATTTTCTGCCCTGCCCTCCGCGAGGGCAGGGCAGCATCCTGCGCACCAAGCTCGCACACCACGCTCGCACCAAGGCCGCACGCATCAAATCCTGCCCTGCCCTCCACAAGGGCAGGGTAGCCTCCTGGAAGCAATCCCTCATGGGCTAAAATTGGATTAAAAATCCAATAAAATTCATTCCTTCACCAAATCAAAAGCCCATCCAAATCCTAAATAGGAGCTAGTTTGATGTAATTAGGGACCTTTCCCTTTACTTTTGAACTTTGAATTTTCCTTTGAACTTTTACTTGGAGCTTTTGAACTTTCTCTTGGAGACTTCACGGAGATTTCAGAGAATTGGGGAGGAGAATTGATCTCTCTTCTTCCTCGTTCTTGCTTGAGCACTTTTATTTTTCTTGTTTGAGTTTTGGGTGTGAAGAATTGAGGAAATTCTGTCTCAATCTCCATTCAAAATCTCTTCAATTCCTCTTCTGCATAATTAAGTTTAATTTCAGTTCCTTTACTGCTTCTTCTTTAATTTATTGTCAATTGCTTTGTGGACTTGGATCTGGGAAGGCAATTGAGATCTAGACTTTGCTATCTAGTCTCTTGAGTCCTGAGATCCCAATTTCCTTGTTGGTTCTTCTGTGAACCTCTGCTCCAAGTTAATTTCCATTTCTGTTTGAATTCTAGTTGTTTCTAATTCAATTTCTGCTTTATCAATTGTTGCAATTTACTTTCCTTTGCTGAAATTCTGAATTCCCAATCCTCAACTCCCTTTTTCCATTCAAGCAATTTATATTTCTTGCACTTTAAGTTACTGAAATTTACATTTCTTGCACTTTAAGTTTCAGTCATTTAATTTCTTGTCCTTTAAGATTCAGCATCTTTTACTTTCCTGTTCTTTAATTTACTGCAATTCTCCCCTCTCCCTTTACATTTTAAGCAATTTAGCTTCTGTTAAAGATAAACCACTCAATCAATATTTGATTCGCTTAACTAAATCAACCACTAAACTAAAATTGCTCAATCCTTTAATCCCTGTGGGATCAACCTCACTCCCGTGAGTTTTTATTACTTGATGCAACCCGGTACACTTGCCGGTGAGTTTTGTGTTGGATCGTTTTCCACACATCAGAGCGCAACACTCATTCACTGACGCGTACGTGTCTCCTGTGCGTGCGCGTCATCACTATCTCCAGGCTAAGCCATGCTTGTGCGTATCATGCATGCGTGCGCGTCCTTGGTAGTATTTTTAGAATGAGCGCTACATTCATGCCATGAGCGCTCTCCACGCGTGTGCGTCCTCTGTCCGTGTGCGTGTATGGCAAAAGTTTAACTCTCAGCTTCCGCGCCATCCATGCGTTTGCGTGTTTTTTCCCAAATGCCCCATCCACGCGTGCGCATCAGGTATGCGTGCTCGTCAGTGGCAATTCTTCAATCCCAAATTTGAAATTATCGCAGGCACTCGTTCAAAGCGAACATAGCGCTCTGTTGTAAACAAGTGCTGATCACACCAACGCGTACGCGTGGGTCTTCCAAAATTCTTTCCCTATGTATAAGCGTCCTATACGCGTACGCGTCGCTAGAGAGTGTAGCATTTTTCAATTGAGCGCAGCCCTCTTCTGCAATGTTTATTTCTCTGCTTTTTCTTTTCATCTTTTCACCTGCCATCAATCAAACATGGAATCAAAGTCTCACCAAAATCATAAGGTTTTGCATCATTCATAATAATCACCTAATTCTTGCATAAATCTCACGATTTAGTATAAAATTAATAATGTTTGATTGAATCAAGATAAACATGAAATTCCACTCCAATCGCTTACTTATTATGAAAGAAAGTGGATGAAACCTAATGAAAACAAGTAAAATTGCTAGTAAAAACTAGCCTAAGATGACTTGTAATCACAACACCAAACTTAAACCTTGCTTGTCCCCAAGCAAGCAGTAGAACATGAGAAAAATGAGAGAAAACAACAAGCATATTTGTCCTTATTTGAAAGCACTTAGTCTAGGTTCATGGGGTTTCATGCAGAATGTAATTGAAGCTCTACTTTTATTAGTTTTTAGGGTTGAGATATCCTTTACGTGAAAACCATAGTACGGCTGTGAAACCGTTATTTATTGATCCTTGATGTTTGATTTTTTTTGTTTTTCTTTTTCTAAGAAGCTTTAATCCTCAATTGCAGCTTAGTGTTATATGTTGCAGCCTTTTAGCTTCTTTTTTTTCTCAGTAAACACATATTCACCACAGACACTTGGCTCACAATTCTTCTCAAGAACATTGATGCCCAGCACCTCTTTGGGTTACTAAATGCCTTGTAACTAGGTTGCTCTTGACAGTGGACTTTCGGTTGATAATCACGGATTAATTAACCCAAGTTAACAGGTTTTAAAATAGTCCTTAGAACCTAATTGTCCAAGTAGATCCTAGCACAGAAAGCACCACAAGCATATGTCTTAAGGTCCAAGCTATTGGTGTCTAGCCTTATTATTTATTTCTTTCATTTTTGTTGCCAATTCTTGGCTTTTCTTCTTTTCCTTCTTACTCTTTCTTTTTCCAGGAATCTTTATTCATTAAGAGTTTACAAGCAACAGCCTAGTTTATACTATAAAGGAACACTCTAACCCTATCATTTATTAGTGAGCTTTCTTAAACAATCTAGCATATATACCACCACTGAATTTTATTATCATCCCTATCAAATTGGAAATTTTCACTTTTGTTTCAACATTTTTTTTATGCAGAGGGGCACAAGACATACATTCAAGCGGATTGCGTAATGCACAAGTGATATGTGGAAAATGATCCAACACAAAACTCACTGGCAAGTGTACCGAGTCGCATCAAGTAATAATAACTCACATGAGTGAGGTCGATCCCATAGGGATTGAAGGATTGAGCAATTTAGTTAGGTGGTTGATTTAGTCAAGCAAACAAGTGTTGATTTGAGTGATTTGTATTCAATTGAAGCTAAATTGCATGAAATTTAAAGGGAGAGGGGGAATTGACAGTAAATTAAAGAGCAGAAGAAGTAAAAGAGCTGAATCTTAAAGAACAAATAATATAAATGACTGAAACTTAGATTGCAAGAAATGTAAATGGCAGAATCTTAGAATGCAAGAAATGTAAAATTGCTAAAAGAGTAAAAGGATCTGGGAGCTGAGAATTTAAAATTAAACAATAAAATATAAATAGCAATCAATCAGAGAAGTAAAAGATGAATTGAAATGCAGCATATCTCAAACATAAAAGGAAAATTGCTTGAAGAAGCAATATAGAAAGCGAATTCAACTCAATTATGAAATCTAAAAGAGAAGTTGAAGATCTCAGGGGCTGAATGAGACTAGAAAACAAGTCTAGATCTGAATTCCTTCCTTGATCCAACAGAGAATAATTACAGAAGAAATAGAGGTGAAAGTAGTAAAGAGAACTTAGATCCAAATCACAATTCCTTGAAATTATGCAGAAAATAAACAAAGAGAGATCTTAGATCAAGAATGAAATAGAATTCCTTCAATTCTCAATCCAAAATTCAAAAATAAAGAGTGAAGAGTATAGAAGTAAGAACAAAGAAGAAGAGAATTCAATTCTCAATCCCAATTCCCAAACCCAAAGCTAAAATCTAAAATGAGCTAAAAAATGAAAAATCAAAAGTAAAAGTGTCAAAAAGGTCCTCTCTAAATCAAACTAACTTCTATTTATACACTTCCTATTTTTAAATTTCATAATTTGGAGTGGGCTTGTCAAATTTGTTGAAGATTTAGATCCAATTGATTTTTGAATTAAAATTGAGCTCTTCGACCACTCCCAGGGCAGTGCTCAGTTGTGTTACTTAACTAAGCACTCAATCCTTGCTTTTGGCCTTGCAATTTGTTGCACACCCAAGCCTCCTTGTCACGGCTCCATAATGCTCAGTTAACTTATTCAACCGAGCAGCCTTTGCTTGCAACAATTGGTGCGTGAAAAATTGTGAGGGGGTGATGCAACGTGCGGAGCTCAGTTGAGATACATAACCAAGCGCCCCTTGCCTTGTTAGTGAGACCCAGCTTCGAACCATGAGGGAAGCACTTGTGTGCCACTTTCCTTTGAGAAACAATCAGAGGTAAAACTCGGTTGAAAGAGTTAATTGACCTCCCTTTGTGTGCCTTGTGTAGCGCTCCACCTTCGAACCAATTGGGAGGCATTTTGGCCAATTTCTTTGTGAAACAGTGAAAGGTAGCGCCTTGCCTTGAGTGCAAGCTCCCTTGTTCGAGCCTTTGTGAGTGCGTTTTGTGCATTTTTCCTTGCATAAGCGCTTCTCTTGGTCCCTTGGGTGCTTGGTTCGAACCTTGTGGCCTCCACTCCTTGGTTTTTCACTTTGTTTTTCTTTAGGGAGGAGCCCGAAGAGGTTAACTTAGTTAACCAAGCGTTATGCTTTTTGACTTGTTTCCTTAGTTCCTTGTACCGCTCGGTTAAGTGAGAGAGTGCAACATTCCTTTCCTTTGCTGTCTTGGATTTGAGTAGCGCTCAAATAGAGAACATTGTGCTCACTAAGAGAGCGCTACTCCTTGGTTTCTTGGTGCGCCATGCTTTTCTTTTTCCTTAGGCCACGCTTCCTTGTTTCTTTCTTTTCTTCACCTACAAATAATCAAAACAACCAATCAAAGTATCACCAAATTCACAATGTTTATAAATCATTCAAAAACCAATTAATTTTAGCTTAAACCTCATGATTTAGTGTTAAATAAAGGATGGTTGATTGATTCAACAAAACTATGCAATTCCACTCCAAATCACTTACTTATAATACAAGAAAGTGTATAAAACCTAATGAAACAAGTGAAAAATGCTTGAAAAGCTAGCATAAGATGACTTGTCATCACAACACCAAACTTAAACCTTGCTTGTCCCCAAGCAAGCACTAAACATAAGAGAAAATGAAATGAAATAGAGAAGTATGCCTGTCCTTATTTAGCAGATAATTGAACTTGGTTCATGGGATTTTATGCAAACAATGGTAACTCATTTATTCTTTGCTGACAGATAAGAAATGTTTCCTTAAAGGTTCATTAGACTTGTTGCTATACTGCCTTACTTTTTCTTGATCCCTTGCTAGCTTTTCCTTCTTTATTTTGCTTAGAAAGCTTATTGCTTAATGAAGGCTTGGTGGCAAATGTTGCAGCAGCCTTTTGGCGCAATTTTGCTCAACATTTCTTCACCACAGACACATGGCTCACATTTTCTTCCTAGGAACATCGATGCCCAACATCTCTTTGGATCACTAAATGTTTTGTAGCTAGGTTGCTCTTGATAGTGGACTTTTGGTTGGCAATCCCAAATCAGTTGATCTAAGTGGCCAAGTTTCAAAATACTCATCAGAACATACTTGTCCAAGCATATCCTACTACAAAAACACCACAGACATATGTTTTAGGGTCCAAGCTATTAGTGTCTAGACTTATTGTTTGTTTCTTTGCCAATTCTTGGCTTTTCTCTTTCTTTTCTTTTTGTTTTGATTTATTCCCAAGGGATTTTCATTAATTGACAGATTATAGCAGCAAACTAACTCGAACTTCAAAGAATCATGTTATTATATAGCTTTTTGTTTTATGAGCTAACAATTGAATTGAACAAGTACCACCACTGACTTTCATTCTAACTTCTGCAACTTTGAACACTCACTTCCTTTTCCAAACACTTTTCTTTTATTCAAGCAGTAGGGATACAAAACCAAATTCAAGCTAATGATGGATGACAGAAATTATGCAGATCCCAGCATTTCTTAGCAAACATTTTCACCTAATTAAACACTTTAGCAAGACATATAGGAATCTCTAAATTAAAACACTTTACAGCAACAAGGATTAAGTATTCAATAAAACCTGTTGGGAATGTCTCTCATCTTTCCTTCTGTTGTATCCCCTAGATGATGATGCAGATCACTTTCACAGATTAAGTGTTTCCATGCATAATCTTTAGAAGTTGCTTGCTTCTCAAGCCTTTAAGCAATTGGTTAATATGCATGAATTGAGTATGGCTTTTGAATTTACTTTGGTGTGTGAACACCAAACTTAGTCCCTTGCCATTGTTTCTTATGCATCAAGTTAACCATATGTGAAATCCTTTTGTCTTTGCTAAATGTACTAAAACTAAAGACTAGAAAACAGCAACTTCGTGAAATGGTAAATCTGATTGCTTGGAGCTAGCATTATGCAGAAGGTGAAAATGTGTTTTTTAGATGAGATTTTTGGTGGAACACCAAACTTAGAATTCTACATTCTTCCTAAATTATTTTGGTGTGCAACACCAAACTTAGCTCCTTGCAACACAAAATAAAACTAATTAGCCTTTTTATTAAAATAAGTAGAAAAGAAAACTACCTCAGGTTGGGTTGCCTCCCAACAAGTGCTTCTTTATTGTCACTAACTTGACATTGGGCCTTCATTAGGGTGGTTGATGATTGTAGTGTCTCAGCTTATCTCCCCTCACAGTGAGCTTCCTCTCAGTGCCTCGATGCTCAATCTTTGCATGCTCTAGTGAAAGTATCCTGCTGACAGTGTAGTAGTCATCAGCTTGTTGGTTTGTCCCCAACTGTTGGTAGATTAACTGTACTTTATCTCCCTTTGAAAATCCCTGAGTTGGGATCTTTTTGTTCTTCCACCCTTTTTGAGCTTTTTTCTTGCTTTTCTTCCTCCTTTTTGGTGATCCTTATCCTTTGACAATGGGCTGCATTTCATTTTCTTCTTACTTTCCTTCATCACTCTGCATAGTTTCATTCTCCTTCTGTCCTGCTTTGTTGCTTATTTCTTTCTATGGAAGGGAATTAATGAGTGTCTTGTTGGTTTCTTCCTTCCACTGCAAGTCTTCTTTGTTGATCTCCATGCAATCTTTCTTTTCATCAGAATGTTGTGTTTCCGGAAAGAAATTTAAAGTAATGCTTTCATCATGCACTCTCAGGGTCAATTCCCCTTGTTCCACATCTATAATAGCCCTTGTTGTAGCTAAGAATGGTCTTCCTAGTATGATGGAATTACCTCCTTCCTCATCTAGGTCCAGAATCACAAAGTCTGTAGAGAATATAAACTTATCCACTTTGACGAAAAGGTTTTCAATCACACCTTTGGGAAACACCCCAAACTTGTCCACTAGCTCTAGTGACATCTGTATAGGCTTTACCTCCTCTATGAAAAGCCTTTTCATCAGAGAAAAGTGCATTAGATTGATGCTAGCTCCTAGGTCACACATTGCTTTATTGATACTTATGTTGCCAATGGCACAAGGTAGGAAAAAGCTTCCAAGGTCCTCAAGTTTTGGGGGAAGCCCTTTCTGGATTAATGTACTGCATTCTTTAGTGAGAAATATATTTTCCTTCTCATGCCAACTTCTCTTTTTATTGATAAGCTCTTTCAAGAACTTTGTATATAGAGGCATCTACTTTAATGTCTCAGCCAATGGAATATTAATCTCCAATTTCTTGAAGACTTCTTGGAATTTGGGGAAGTGTTGATCCTTAGTCTCCTTGTTGAACCTTTGAGGGTATGGCAAGGGAGGTGTGAAAGTCTTCTCCTCTTGCTTCTGTCCTTAAGATGGTCCTTCTATTGCTTCCTTCCCTTTCCTTAAGTTTTCTGGCTGGTCATCCTTCTCTTTGAGCTTCTCTGAAGTTTGCTTGCTTGCTGTCACTTCTTTGTTGCTGGCTTTCTCTTTCTCTGTTGGCTTTTTGTTGCTTTTCATAGGCTTCTTAGTTGCCACCTTGTCATTCACCAAGGTTCTTCCACTCCTTAGCTGTATAGCTTTGCATTCTTCTTTAGAATTTGGAATGGTGTCACTTGGGAGTGAGCTTGATGGCCTTTCAATCACAGCTTGCTTGGAAAGCTGTCCAATCTGCCTTTCTATGTTTCTTATGGAAGCTTCATTGTTCTTGTTTGTAAGTTCTTGCTGTTTCATCATTTTTTCTGTCAATATCTGATAAACCCCACTTTTAGGGTTTATCTTGTATTGATTTCAAGGGTTTTATCAATGATTCCACACGCTTTTCATATGAAAATACATGACTTTGTGTTCCTTTCCTAATTTTGCCTCACGGATGAAAACATGCTTATTTTGCACTAAACTAGACACATTTCTAATCCTCTCTTGGTGCCATTCGATGCCGTGACCTGTGTGTTAAGTGATTTCAGAATATAGGGCAGGGATGACCCGGAGGAGAGAAGGAAGGTGGATGCAAAGGAAGGGAGCATGAGAAAATGAGCTTTGGAACTTCAGCAAAGGTGCGTGCACATACCTGGCGCGTCCGCATGGATTGGAACTTCAGCAAAGGTGCGTGCACATACCTGGCGCGTCCGCATGGATTGCGCAGCCAGAAGCCAAAGTCAGGAGCCAAGCTACGAGCTGGCGCGTTTAGCGGCTAAGCCA
Organism: Arachis hypogaea; assembly: GCF_003086295.3. Lineage (NCBI taxonomy): Eukaryota > Viridiplantae > Streptophyta > Magnoliopsida > Fabales > Fabaceae > Arachis > Arachis hypogaea. Next base: position 85,159,217 of record NC_092038.1, on the reverse strand, counting down.
TGACCCCCATGGACGCGTCCACGTACGTCACGCTTCCGCGCAAATTGCAAGACGCCCCAGTGGTGCGCAGGCGTACTGTGCGCGTGCGCGCCGATGCTCGAATATGACTTTTTAAAGGTCACGTTACCTAGGCGTGGAGACAGTTGGAGATCCCATTTTGGGGAAGTGCCTTGGCGGGAAAAGCTTAAAAAGACAAAGGGTTGAAGGGTTAGGGGACTTTTGACTCACTTTTACATTGTTCTAGATATTTTCCTAGTGGTAGTTACACTCTTGGGTAGAGAGAGAGATTCCAACCTCTCATTAGGGTTCATCTTCTTCAATTTCTCAATTCTCAACCATTCCTCGGTGAGATCTATTGCAACTATCAATTTACTTTGTTCATGTTATGGATCATCTTCTCTAATCTCAATTAGTGCTTGTAATTGTTCAATTCTCATAGATCTTAGATTCAACTTTGTAGTTTTGAATTCTATCAATTCCTTGAAAGGTTCATTTTTATTGTTGTTCTTTGTTGATTGTTGTTAATTCTTGTGTTGAAGTACTTTTAATTCTAATTTCTTCTCATTCTTACTATGTCTTTCATCCTTGCTCATCAATTGTTTGATAAAATGCCAACACTAGTTTTGGAGTAAAAGCTTCTTACTTGGCTTAGGGTTTGGACCATTAGAAAAAGTTGAATAGTTAATGTCAATTGTTGATTGGAAATTAGGAATTGCTAATTGACTTGGAGTGCACTAAAGCTAGATTTCCCTAGGGTAAAACTAGGACTCGTGACTCAAGTTAGTTAATCTCACTTGACTTTCCTCTATACCTAGAGGTTAACTAAGTGAAGCAAAGCTTAATTGTTATCATCATTGAAGGAAACTATAATGATAGAATTTCTAATGCCCACCCTAGGCTAAGTCTTCTAATATTGATTGTTTGTCGTCTACTCTCGCTAAACTCCAAAAGAATCATAACAAGGTTTCCTAATCAATAATATGCATTCTCTAGCAATTCCAAGGGCGGACGACTCGGGAGACTAGTACTCTCGGTTATAGATTGTAAGATTGTTTGATGCGAAGTTTGAATGTCAATTAGACTATACTCACGATTATATCCATTATTGAATTCTATATCGGCATGCTAAATTTCGTTTATCAAAATGGCGCCGTTGCGGGGGAATTGCTTAGTGTGCCATGTTATTGTTTAGAGTAAATATGTGTATATGTACATAGTTGCATTTATTTGTGATTCTTTGTTCAAGTGACTAATCTCCCTTCATTACCATGAGTTTTACTTCTCCTTCATTGCATGACGCATTCGCAACCGAATTCGAGCTTAGTCCCATTTGATCCGGAAATAGAACGAACTTTGCTTCATATTAGACAAGCTCGGAGGCGGTTATGTTTTGGGGAAGGTGAAAAGGTTCCTACCACCTCACCAACCTTACTAGAAGCGAATATTAAACCGTCACTCGAAGAAGGCAATAACCATTTTCCCATCAATATCACTAATAACTCTTATTTTGCTCTAGGTACTAACACCATGGCCGCTCCAAGGAGAGTTTCTCTCAAGGAAGCGGGTGCACTGGACTATGTCCTTCAACCTCTTCATGTAACCCACCCCAACTTGAATGCAAATTTTGAACTAAAGACCGCTTTGATCAACCTCCTACCCAAGTTCCATGGACTTCCCGCACAAGACCCTATTCGACATATCAAAGATTTTCATCGTATATGCTCAACAACTAGACGGGAAGGATCTGATGAAGTTGCTATATGGTTGTTTGCTTTTCCCTTCTCTCTTGAGGACAAGGCTAAAGAATGGTTCTACACTCTACCTAATGAAGTCACTTCTGATTGGGACTTGCTTAGAAGAGGGTTTTTGGATAAATTCTTGCCCCCGAAAAAGATGGATAGGCTAAGGAAGGAAATGTCATGCATTGTACAAGGAGAAACGGAACCACTATATGAATATTGGGAATGGTTTCGCAAGCTACTAGACGCATGCCCTAATCACATGATTGACACTCAAGTGTTGCTTGGATACATATGTCAAGGGATGCGGGAACAAGATAGAACTCTCTTGGACACCTCTAGCAATGGTTCTTTGTCTAAGTATAAAACAGCGGAAGAGGCATGGCAACTTATCATTGACTTAGCCGAATCCAACCAACATGTTAGACGAAGAGTCAACCGCCCAAAAACCGTAAACGAGGTATCAACTAGCAGCGAGACTACCGCTCTAACCAAATCCTTGAGCGAAATGACATCTATCCTAAGGCAACTACAATTGAGCTAACAACAACCGCAACAACAACAACCATATCAACATCAACCTCCACCACCCCCTCAACAATACAATCAACAATTGGTTTCTCAGAAAGTATGTGGCATTTGTTCTTGCTATTCCCACTATACGGATGAGTGCCCAAGTCTTCAAGAAGACAACACTTTGGCGGCTACTCACAATTTCTATGACCGCCCAAATCAAGGGTACTACCAAGGTAGTAATCCTAACCAAGGGTACCCCTATCAAGGAGGAAGCTACAATCAAGGGAGTGGCAATTACAATCAAAATTGGAGGGACAATCATCAACAAGGAAATAGAGACAACAACAACAACGGAGGAAGTCAAAGATGGAACAACAACAATTCACAAAACTGACCACCATATGCCCAACAAAACCCACCATACAACCAACAAAACCAAGGAAGAAACTACCAAACATACCAACCACCACATCAAAGACCACCACGCAACCAATCACAAGCCCCTCAACTCACATACCTGTCCACTTCCTCTAACCAAGATGATACACTCCGGACCATCATCCAAGGCCAAAAGGAACTTCAAAACACACTTGCTTCCGGCCTCACTGGCCTCAAATCTACACTACAAGCTCTTCTTGCACGCATGGACCCACCATCCAATCCCACTCCTCAACCCCCAAATCCAAGCGCCATCCCCTCTCAACCTCAACCCAATCCCAAGGGAGGAATCAATGCCATCACCTTAAGATCCGGAACTCAATTAAAACAGAAGGAGGCAAAGGATTCAACTCCGATCATAACCACTCAAGAGGAAGAGGGAATAGAGATAGAAGAGGTAGTGGAAGAGGAGGCACCACAAGTCATAGTTGAGGATGAAGAAACTCAATCAACAAAAGAGACCCCCAAGACTAAAATAACCTTGGAAGAAGAAATTGCTCAACCACTCCCATTTCCGACGCTTGCAAAGAAAGCTAAGAAGCGCATAGAATTTGATCCAAAAATGATAGAAACATTCAAGAAAGTTGAGGTAACCATCCCCCTCTTTGATGCTATCCATCAAGTACCTAGATATGCAAAATTCCTCAAAGATTTATGTATGAATAAAGATAGAATTCTTGAATTAGAGACTATTCCATTGGGAAGTTCTATTTCCGCTTTGATGGGAGCATTGCCCGAGAAATGTGATGATCCGGGCCCTTGCATGGTCACTTGCACCGTCAATGGAGTTCAATTCCTAGATTGTATGTGTGATCTCGGTGCATGCGTTAGCATTATCCCTCTCTCCGTCTACCGGGTATTGAAGTTACCACCACTAAAAAGGTCGACGGCAAGATTTGTTCTAGCGGATAAAAGCATAATCACCGTGACAGGTGGTGCGGAAGATGTATCGGTGAATATCAAGGGGTTGGTGTTTTCGATTAACTTCTATGTCCTAGAGATGCCATCAAGTGAACCTGAGAGAGCCTCATCCATTTTACTTGGAAGACCATTTTTGAGGACTTCTAGATTCAAGCTAGATGCCTACTCGGGAACCTACTCATTTAAGATAGATGGGAGAGTCATGAGTTTTAGCCTAGAAGAGGCAATGAAGCACCCACTGGAGAATCACTCTCTCTTCCAGTGTGATCCAATCGACAACATTGTTGCCGAAGTGCACCTTGCGAAGTTGGATGAGAAGTACATGATCGCAAAAGCGAATGAAGATCCAAGCAAAGTAAACAGCACACACCATACAAACCATCCGGAAATTCAAACTTAAAATCATGACAAAAAGATGGAATTGAAGTACTCATATCTTGATGAAACCCACAAGCTCCCCGTGATAATTGCAAAAGAGCTAACCCCTCAACAAGAAGAAAAGTTGCTAATTGTCTTGAGGAAAAATAAAAGGGCAATCGGGTGGAGTTTGGCGGATTTAGTAGGAATAAGCCCCCAAGTATGCGAGCATCATATATTTCTTGAAGAAGGAGCAAGACCGGTCCGACAACCTCAAAGGAGACTCAATCCAACCATTCTTGAGGTTGTGAAGAAGGAGGTCACCCGGCTACTTGAAGCAGACATCATCTATCCCATCTCGGACAGCGAATGGGTGAGCCCAGTCCAAGTGGTGCCAAAGAAATCCGGGGTGACGACGATCAAAAATGAAAGCGGCGAACTCATAGCAACAAGGGTGCAAAATTCTTGGAGGGTATGCATAGATTACCGGAGATTGAATGCGGCCACAAGAAAAGATCACTTCCCACTAGCATTCATTGATCAAATGCTTGATCGACTAGCCGGTAAATCATATTATTGCTTTCTTGATGGTTACTCCGGATACTTCCAAATACACATTGCTCTAGAGGACCAAGAAAAAACCACATTTACTTGTCCCTTTGGAACATATGCTTACAAGCGTATGCCATTTGGCCTATGCAACGCACCGGCAACGTTTCAAAGATGCATCCATCTCCCACCATTACCTTCGGCGACCACCCACCTCCGGTGGTCCCTACATTTCTCCCTCCATTCTCCATCATCTCTAGACCTTCACTCCATTCTACAACTTCTTCTCACATACTTCCCCATTCCCTTTCCATCTCTTTCAAGGTACTATACTATGCTTCCCTCTTGCTCTACTTCTCTTATTTTTTTCTTAGTTAGTTGATTTTATTTTCTTTTAGGTAGTTTTCTTTTTTTTTCCTCTCTTTTCAGCTCCTCATTATTTGGGTGTCTTTGCTTCTTTTCTTTACTCTTCATGGGTGTTGTGGTTATAACTTCTTTTGCATTAGTGGGTGGAAATGTCTTGCATGACTTTATTACAACCATAGTGTATTGTGGTGATTAATATTGGTTTGTGGAATGTTACATTGCTCTCTTTCCACTTATTTTCATACTACAAAAAGGATGCACGCCAAGTGTTTGAGGAAAAGCATACATGATCTTTTGAGCTCATTGTGACTCATTGCTTCTTAACTATATGCTCTCTCCAAATACCTTGGTTATTCTTAGGTGCATCTTCACATTCTATATTCTACCCACTCACCTTATCATAATTTGCTCTCCATTCTTGGTATTTGCGGGTGTATGCTTCTCATGCCTCTTACCCACATGCTAGTGATTTGCCTTGCTTACCAAATGTTATCTTAGTTACATGTTGCAGCTGTCATGTAATGAGGACACCCATACTCTTATGGCACAATTTTTCACTTGCATGATACCCATTTAATTGTGCTTCCTTGGGCTTGATGTTATTTTTACTATCGCAGGATGGTCATCAAGAAGGACAAATGGAAAGCCCCGAAGAAGCCAACCACCAATAGAGCGCGCCAAGAACCAACGGCCAAGCCCCTCCTAAAGAAGACTAAGGGCCCTGTTGATGCTTTAGAGAAGGACAACCCTCCAAAGGATTCAAACAAGTTCCCTAACCTCTACTATGAACTTGTCTACTCAAGGATGATTGAGTGAAATTATCACCCGGAGCCCCTTCTAGTCCTACCGGCCCACCTCACTCCGATGATGATGCCCCGCATTGACTGGAGGCAATGGAGATTCCTTCTGAGGCAACCAAGGGAGGTCAACTTATCTTGGGTGGTGGAGTTTTACTCCAACTACCATTCACCCCTTCTCACATCAATCTTTGTGCGCCGAAAGCAAGTACCAGTCACAGTGGAAGCCATCCAAGGAGTACTTAAGATTGGGCCATATGACGCCTATCAAGAAGCTTTATCGGCATGCGACGAACGTGAGTTCGATTGGAGTACGGTCCTCCGCGTAATAGCTTTGCCCGAAGCATGTTGGATTCGAGGGACTATAAAGCGAAGACCAAAGGGTTTAGATGCACGTTTCCTCGCTCAAGAAGCTGTGGCATGGGCCCAAATCCTAGCTCACTACGTGCTCCCGAGCACCCATGGGTCATCCATTACCGCCGACCTTGCCTTATTGATATGGTGCATCTTAACCGAGAAACCGGTCGACATTCTGCATGCCATTCGACAATCCATAGGGCGCATTCATGTTAAGGGAAACTTACCCTTCCCCGCTATGGTGACCGAATTAGTCGCAGCAGTTGGTGTCCACCGCGAGGCTAAGGATAGGAGGACCTCAATCCCGGTCGAGGGCGATGTTATTCCGACCAAGAGGTGCCTCAAGCCTCCAGAAGTTACCATGGACTTTGGAATGGCTACCCCCACTCGCAACACTACCACTTCAGCCGCACCACAAAAATCAACCACTCAACACCTTGAAGACCTTCACAGGAAGTTGGACCGTTATGAGAGGCGTAACCAGCGGCGATATGCTCACGTGAAGAAGCTTCTAGGCATTGTCTCCCCACCTATGGAGGAGCCGGATATCTCCATATCTACCGCAACCTCGAGCGGAAATAGCGATGACAAAGGAGATGAAGGACACTCAGGACTCGACCACCCATTGCGCATCACCTATAGCACGGAGGACCGTGCTAAGTTTTAAGTGTGGGGAGGTCGGCCGACCGATCTCCGTAGGTAACACCCAAATAAAATTTTTGAACCCCTTTGTAGTTAGGATAGGTTGTATGATTAGGTTTTCTTCGACACCATTTGCATAATAAATTTACTTGGTTGGAACAAGGAACTCACTCCTAGGAAACTAATACCTTAGGGCAAAACTAAGATTTTTGGGGCAACCTTGACCTTGCCAATTTTGATGCTAAACTTGTTTGAAGATTGTACTTTGGAACAGGGATTTTGAGTTAAGAACACAAGCTAGTGAGCCTTGAGCCTTATTGTGTGGCTACATCCTATAGTCACTTATTTTCCTTCTTGTGTGCAATTGTTCTCTCTCCATGATTGTGATCTTTGCTTTGTTTGAGTCTATATGTCCGTTATTCCTTGTATCCATGCATTTATATGATTGAGGCCATCAATTCATTAGCTCACTTATCCAAATAGCCCTACCTTGTAACAACCATTGTTAGCCAGATTTGAGCCTACGCTTAACCCACTTATTCTTTAATTTAGCACATCACGAGTCTAAAGTGAAAAACAATAAATGTCCTTTATTTGGATCTTTAGTAAGCTTAGGCTAGAGTGCGTGAGTATCATTTAAGTGTGGGAAACTTGGGACATCGGTTGGGATAAAAGGGTGTGCTTTGTACCTATATATTTGAGAATTGGGTACATACTCATGTACTGATTAAATGTATGGACCTTATGCATTGGTGCTCCTATATATAGTTTGAAAGAAAAAAAATGAATGAATGAAAAAGACAAAAGAAAAAAAAAAGAAATGAAGGCGACAAAATGTATGGAAAAAAAGGAAAAAAAAGCAATAAAGGGGACAAAATGCCCCAAGGCGAAGCTCAAATAAAAGAATCAATGCATAAGTATTGTGACACAAAAAAAAAAAGAAAATGCATAAGTATGTGAAAAAGTGAAAAATGGGTAGTTAGATTAGTATTCAATTGTATAGGTCATTATATAGGTTAGGTGGGAAAGTCTAAGCTAATAAAAGATTCAAATCCTAGTCCACTAGCCATATATGACCCTACCTTGACCCTAGCCCCATTACAACCTAAAAGAAAAGACCTCATGATAATTGTATGCTTGCATTGAATAATTGTCGATTGTTAGATAGAAAACAAATCTTAGAAAGCATGATTAAGGGAGAATTGAGTGAACAGACCCCGATACACCGAGCGGATAGAGTGTAAACACTTCCGGTGAGGGTTCAAAGGCTCTAATTCTTGTTCCCGACTCTCACGGGCGTTTTTCATGTAAGTTGCGTATATTTCACTTTGATGATTAAAAATTGGTAAGTCTCATGTATTGCCCACTATCTTGCCCTATGAGCTTGAATGTATCTTAGGAAGGTTGATTTTCTCCTAACCAAGTAGATAATAGCACTAATCATAGTTGCATTCATGTAAGTAGATTGCACCTCATGACTCTTATACCTTTATGATCCTTCGATCTTTTGCATTTCTCTAAGCATGAGGAATGCTAGAATCTAAGTGTGGGGAGGTTGATAAACCCCACTTTTAGGGTTTATCTTGTATTGATTTCAAGGTTTTATCAATGATTCCACACGCTTTTCATATGAAAATACATGACTTTGTGATCCTTTCCTAATTTTGCCTCACGGATGAAAACATGCTTATTTTGCACTAAACTAGACACATTTCTAATCCTCTCTTGGTGCCATTTGATGTCGTGACCTGTGTGTTAAGTGATTTCGGAATATAGGGTAGGGATGACCCAGAGGAGAGAAGGAAGGTGGATGGAAAGGAAGGGAGCATGAGAAAATGAGCTTTGGAACATCAGCAAGGGTGCGTGCGCGTACCTGGCGCGCCTGCATGGATTGTGCAGCCAGAAGCCAAAGTTAGGAGCCAAGCTACGAGCCGGCGCGTGTAGCGGCTAAGCCATGACCCCCATGGGCGCGTCTGCGTATGTCACGCTTCCGCGCAAATTGCAAGACGCCCAAGTGGCGCGCAGGCGTACTGTGCGCGTGCGCGCCGATGCTCAAATATGATTTTTTAAAGGTCACGTGACCTAGGCGTGGAGACAGTTGGAGATCCCATTTTGGGGAAGTGCCTTGGTGGGAAAAGCTTAAAAAGACAAAGGGTTGAAGGGTTAGGGGACTTTTGACTCACTTTTACATTGTTCTAGATATTTTCCTAGTGGTAGTTACACTCTTGGGTAGAGAGGGAGAGATTCCAACCTCTCATTAGGGTTCATCTTCTTCAATTTCTCAATTCTCAACCATTCCTTGGTGAGATCTATTGCAACTAACAATTTACTTTGTTCATGTTATGGATCATCTTCTCTAATCTCAATTAGTGCTTGTAATTGTTCAATTCTCATAGATCTTAGATTCAACTTTGTAGTTTTGAATTCTATCAATTCCTTGAAAGGTTCATTTCTATTGTTGTTCTTTGTTGATTGTTGTTAATTTCTTGTGTTGAAGTACTTTTAATTCTAATTTCTTCTCATTCTTACTATGTCTTTCATCCTTGCTCATCAATTGTTTGATAAAATGCCAACGCTAGTTATGGAGTAAAAGCTTCTTACTTGGCTTAGGGTTTGGACCATTAGAAAAAGTTGAATAGTTAATGTCAATTGTTGATTGGAGATTAGGAATTGCTAATTGACTTGGAGTGCACTAAAGCTAGATTTCCCTAGGGTAAAACTAGGACTTGTGACTCAAGTTAGTTACTCTCACTTGACTTTCCTCTATACCTAGAGGTTAACTAAGTGAACCAAAGCTTAATTGTTATCATTGAAGGAAACTATAATGATAGAATTTCTAATGCCCACCCTAGGCCAAGTCTTCTAATATTGATTGTTTGTCGTCTACTTTCGCTAAACTCCAAAAGAATCATAACAAGGTTTCCTAATCAATAATATGCATTCTCTAGCAATTCCAAGGGAGGACGACTCAGGAGACTAGTACTCTCGGTTATAGATTGTAGGATTGTTTGATGCGAACTTTGAATGTCGATTAGACTATACTCACGATTATATCCATTATTGAATTCTATATTGGCATGCTAAATTTCGTTTATCAATATCTCTTAATTAGAGATTCTTTGAAAGTCTTGTGGGATTTGTGGTTGGTTGTGAGGTAGTGAGGGTGGGTGATTGTTGTTTTGGTTGGTGGTTTGGTTATTGGATGGATAATGGTTGGAATCGGGGTAATTGTTTTGGGATTTTCTATATGGATTTTGGTTATTGTTTTGCTGGTTGTTTCGTGAGTTGTTTTGGTTTGAATTTCTTTGCCATGGCTGCTGTTTTTGATGGTGGTTATCTCCCCATCTAAGGTTGAGGTGGTTCTTCCATGATGGATTGTAAGTGTTACCATAAACTTCACTTGATCCAGAACCTTGGTTGTGCACATATTGAATTTGTTCCTGCTGCTGATCTTCTTGGTTCTCTTCATTCTGCCCCATGTGGTTGATGGTTGGCTTGTATTCACTGCTGGAACTTGGAGGCTATCAATCCTCTTAGCCATTTGCTCAAACTATTGCTGAATTTGCTGCTGCATCATTTTGTTTTGAGCTAGGATTGAGTCCGCTCCTTCCAACTCTAGCACTCCTTTCCTTTGTGATGGTTGGCATTGTCTTTGATGAACAAAGAAGTATTGATTGTTTGCCACCATATCAATGAGATTTTGGGCCTCCTCTACAGTCTTCATCAATTGTAAGGAGCCTCCTGTTGAGTGATCTAGAGCTTCTTGAGCCTTCAGAGTTAAGCCTTCATAAAAATTTTGAAGTATGTCCCACTCCTTGAACATCTCAGGGGGGCACTTTCTGATCAGGGTTTTGTATCTCTCCCAAGCCTCATAGAATGTTTGGACCTTTGTTTTGAGTCTAATGATCATTTTGGGAGGATAGAGCTTGGCTAAGAACTTGTTCACTAGATCTTCCCAATTATTAATGCTATCTCTTGGAAATGACTCCAACCATTGAGTAGCTTTGTCTCTGAGGGAAAATGGAAATAACAACAGCTTGTAAATGTCAGGATGCACACCATTAGTTTTGACAGTATCACAAATCCTCAGAAAAGTGGATAAGTGTTGGTTTGGATCTTCAAGTGGTCCTTCTCCATAGGAACAATTATTTTGTACCAAAGTGATGAGCTGTGGCTTCAATTCAAAGTTATTTGCATTGACATTTGGGGTAAGGATGCTACTCCCACAATGCCTAGGATTAGTAAATGTATATGAAGCCGAGACTCCTACTGTGGTTGACCATTGTTATTGGCCACTCCTACTGATGGATTTGTTGGATTCTCCTCCATTTCTTGATATTCTTTTTCAGAAGTTTCTGCTCCAATGGCTCCCTTTCCTCTGGATTCCATTCTCAGTCTTCTAAGGATTCTTTTGTCATGATCACCAGAGGTGGAGACATCCCTCCTTGCTTTTGTCATAAAACCACAACAACAAGAAACACAAGAGCACTCTGTAGTTTGATTGCAGTGAAAGTCAGTAGAGACAAAGTCTCAAATAGTTAGTATGCTAGTAAAAAAATAAAGGAAATGAACAAAAACAAAGAAAAGGTGCTTAATCTAGACCACCACCTTACTTAATCATTGTCAATCTAAATCAATCCCCAGCAAAAACTTGATGTGTGGAAAATGATCCAACACAAAACTCACCGGCAAGTGTATCGGGTCGCATCAAGTTATAATAACTCACATGAGTGAGGTCGATCCCACAGGGATTGAAGGATTGAAAAATTTTAGTTAGGTGGTTGATTTAGTCAAGCAAACAAGTGTTGATTTGAGTGATTTGTATTCAACAGAAGCTAAATTGCATGAAATTTAAAGGGAAACGGGGAATTGACAATAAATTAGAGAGCAGAAGAAGTAAAAGAACTGAATCTTAAAGAACAAGTAATGTAAATGACTGAAACTTAGATTGCAAGAAATGTAAATGGCAGAATCTTAGAATGCAAGAAATGTAAAATTGCTGAAAGAGTAAAAGGATCTGGGAGCTGGGAATTTAAAATTAAACAAGAAAATGTAAATAGCAATCAATCAGAGAAGTAAAAGATGAATTGAAATGCAGCAGATCTCAAACATAAAGGAAAATTGCTTGAAGAAGCAATACAGAAAGCGAATTCAACTCAATTATGAAGTCTAAAAGAGAAGTTGAAGATCTCAGGGGCTGAATGAGACTAGAAAATAAGTTTAAATCTCAATTCCTTCCTTGATCCAACAGAGAATAATTGCAGAAGAAATAGAGGTGAAAGCAGTAAAGAGAACTTAGATCCAAATCACAATTCCATGAAATTATCCAGAAAGTAAACAAAGAGAGATCTCAGATCAAGAATGAAACAGAATTCCTTCAATTCTCAATCCAAGATTCGAAAACAAAGAGTGAAGAGTGTATAAGTAAGAACAAAGAGGAAGAGAATTCAATTCTCAATCCCAATTTCCAAACCCAAGGCTAAAATCTAAAATGAGCTCAAAAATGAAAAATCAAAATTTCGTGAAGATTTGGATCCAATTGATTTTTTATTTAAATTTGAGCGCTTGGACCACTCCCAGGGTAGCGTTCAGTTGTGTAACTTAACTGAGCACTCAATCCTTGCTTTAGGCCTTGCAATTTGTTGCGCACCCAAGCCTTCTTGTCACTGCTCCATAATGCTCAGTTAACTTATTCAACCGAGCGGCCTTTGCTTGCAACAGTTGGTGCATGACAAATTGTGAGGGGGTGATGCAATGTGCGGAGCTCAGTTGAGATACATAACCGAGCGCCCCTTGCCTTGTTAGTGAGACCCAGCTTCAAACCATGAGGGAAGCACTTGTGTGCCACTTTCCTTTGTGAAATAATCAAAGGTAGAGCTCAGTTGAAGGAGTTAAATGAGCTCCCTTTGTGTGCCTTGTGTAACGCTCCACCTTCGAACCAATTGGGAGGCATTTTGGCCAATTTCTTTGTGAAACAGTGAAAGGTAGCGCCTTGCTTTGAGTGCAAGCTCCCTTGTTCGAGCCTTTGTGAGTGCGTTTTGTGCATTTTTCCTTGCATAAGAGCTTCTCTTGGTCCTTTGGGTGCTTGGTTCGAACCTTGTGGCCTCCACTCCTTGGTTTTTCACTTTGTTTTTCTTTGGGGCGGAGCCCGAAAAGGTTAACTTAGTTAACCGAGCGCTATGCTTTTTGCCTTGTTTTCTTAGTTCTTTGTAGCGCTCGGTTAAGTGAGAGAGCATCATTCCTTTTTCTTTGCTTTCTTGGATTTGAGTAGCGCTCAAATAGAGAGCGCTGCTCCTTTGTTTCTTGATGCGCCACGCTTTTCTTTTTCCTTAGGCCACGCTTCCTTGTTTCTTTCTTTTCTTCACCTACAAGTAATCAAAACAACCAATCAAAGTATCACCAAATTCACAAGGTTTATAAATCATTCAAAAACCAATTAATTTTAGCTTAAACCTCATGGTTTAGTGTCAAATAAAGGATGGTTGATTGATTCAACAAAACCATGCAATTCCATTCTAAATCACTTACATATAATGCAAGAAAGTGCATAAAACCTAATGAAACAAGTTAAAAATGCTTGAAAAGCTAGCATAAGATGACTTGTCATCAACAAGCAACTATCATAATAATGCAAAATATGAAAGCTTATTCAAAAACATAAAAGTGTAGAATATGTAAACTTGGAAGGCGTATCATGTTTCAGATATGCATCTTCCTTATTTACTAAGATTATGAAGGGAACTCCACCACCTCTAATATTTGTGCTCTTTTCCATTGCTTGAATCTCCTTTCTTCTTTGGCTACTGTTTCTTCTTCTTTCTTGTTTCTTGTTATTCTTCAACAGGGCATCTCCGATCCCAAGATCGGTTTATCTGATCCCAGAGTCTGGCCTCCTTCAACCTTTGCTCCATTCAGTCTATATTTCTCTTAACTCTTTCTCTTTGATTGTTGACTAATTCTTGATACTTAACAAAGGGTTTGATCTCTCGGTTGACTGCTGGCATACCGCAAGCTATGTAGTTTAGCTTTGCTTGAGTCTCTACATCATACTCAATCCTGTCTAGATACCTATGCTTTCCAACTGTGTGGTATATGTTCTTCTGTTGATAAACATTTTGGATGTACTTCTCTTGCTCAACTTGTTGTTGGAACAATTTATTGAATGATTCTTGAGATTGACCAGATTGTTCCCTTTGCTGTTCCAAAAATCTTGCTTGGAATTCTCTCTGCTGATCCATCATCTTCAGGTATTGTTCTTATTGTTGTTCCTTATTCCTTATATATTTCCAAGACATTTCTTCAATGGCGCTCTGCATTTGGCTTAAATCCATTGCGCCAGAAGCTTGTCCCTCTTCCATTTGTGGTTTCCTTCTTCTTCCTCGAGGCTTTCTCTCCTCCTGAGTGTTAGTGACACCTTCCATCCTCTGCTTGGCGATTCCTCTGCCTTTCTTTACCCAATCTGTGTCTGCATCCTTAGAAAGCACCCCTGCTTTATTGCACAGCCGTAATATGGTACTTGGGTGACCAAGTCTACTTGATTTGCTGTTGTCCTCAACCATCTTTTGGATGCTGTTTGCTATGAGTTGTAGGACATTGATTTCTCCTCCGTTGAGTATAAAGTGTGTCATAATCATTCTCTTAATTGTAACCTCTAAAGTATTTCCAGTAGGGAGTATGGATCTTCTTACTATTTCATACCAACCCTTGGCCTCAGATGAGAGATCAATCCTCCTCAAGTGGCTTGGATCCCCATCTATATCTCTTATCCAGTCTCTCCCTTCTAAACATAAAGCATTTATTAGCTCATCAGGATCATTCTCACCCTTCATTCTTTCATCAAAGTTGGGCGCTCCAAAGGGTATTGCTCTTATTTGCAAGACCCTCATGATTGTTGATGGGCTGAAGTCCACATCAACTCCCCTGACATAGCTTTTGTATGGAGGGCTGATTTTGCTTGGCCTTACTGCATTTGCATAGAACTCCCGTATCATGGTTGCACTTATATCTGTAAGAGGTTCACATAAGAGTTTCCATCTTCTCTGTTCAATTATTTTTCTCATGATGGGGTATTCACCTTCTTTCAATCTAAAACCAATCTCTGGAATGACGTATTTCACCTCCATCCACCCATGATATTGTGATTCATGAAATTGAGATTTAAATTTCTTGGCATCATAGGTGGGTGGTTCAGCTTCAACTAGTTGTTTCCCTTTTATTCTTTTGGAACTTGATGAAGCCATTTGAATGGGGAAGGAGGGATCATAAGAAAATCTTGGTTATATCATGGCTCAGGATGAAAGGGAAAGAAAGGGGCACCGTGTGATGTTTTTGGTTGGAAGAAGAATGATGTAGATTTGTATGGGAAGATTATATGAATAAGGCAAAGGTGTGTAAGCACAGAGGCGTTGCTGGCCAATTTATAGTAAGGACTTGAGTTGTTGAAGCAAGACAAGGGGTTGGTGATTCGGTCATATTGAAATGAAGGGTGAGGATTGAGCAAGCATTGGTAAAGATGTTGTTGAGAAAATGGGAATGAACGCTATGCATGTAGAGGTGAGTAAGGACAAGGATCACCTCTTCATTGAGCACATAGGTTCGGTTTTCTAGGTGATGAGCCTTCCCCACCATTGTGCAGATTTGTGCTTCCCAATAATCCATTTCCAAGCACATGTGACATGCTATCCACCCCTTGTAATAACCGTACTGCATCTTGTCATTTCTCTCAATCTTCTCCTCTTCATACTTATCCATCCTAACAAAACAACAAAATTTGAGTTCAAAGAGGTGTGACGTTAGGATTTTTTGCCAGTAAAGAATGTCATAAAAACAGTCGCGTTGTAGATATAGTCTCTAAACCGATAGAAATCCCTTCGTACAAACGTTTTGGTTGTCACAAGTAACAAACCCCTTTTTAAAATTGATAACCGAGTATTGAACCTCGGGTCGTCTTCTCAAGGAATTGCAGGGAGGTATGTTCTTATTATTGGTTATGAAAAAGGTAAAATTGGGGTTTTGGAAGTAAGGTGCGAATATATTATATGATAAGTAAAATAAAATAAAATAATAGCTGTAAAATAAACCTTTAGCAAGGTATAAGAACTAGAGGTCCTTTCCTAGTTATCCTTATCAATTGTGATGAGAATTGGATTTTTCTCCCACTTTGTCAACCTCTAACTATGAAGGTAAGTTAAGTAGATGAATTCCAATTTTCAATTAACAATGAGTTTGATAACTCTAGAGTCACCAATTATTTAACCAAAGCCAAAAGGGGAAAAACTAAATCTACTAGAATAACAATATCCTCAGATTGGGAATAATAAAAAGGGACAATCATAAACTAAAATACCTCAAATATCATTAAATAAAAATGTCATCAACAGCCAATTGGGCAACATCAATCAAACATAATAAGAGCTTCAGAGTAATCAAAATATAAAAGAGAGATTTAAATAGAAAAAGGAATATTGAACCTGGATCGAGTGTCACTCTAGAAAGCTAAGAGAAGTCCTAAATCCTAGTTTCAAAAAATCCTAATTTCTAATCCTAATCCTAATCCTAAGAGAGAGAGGAGAGACCCTCTCTCAAAACTAATCTAAATCATGAGAAGTGAATTATGAGTGCTTGATTGAATGGATGCATTCCCTCACTTCATAACCTCTGGTCTATGTTTTCTGGACTTGGATTTGGGCCAAAAAGGGCTTTAGAACTAGCTGAGGCGTGTTCTGTAATTTTCTGGTGCGTGGCCTCTGTCACGCGTCCGCGTGGGTCACGCGGTCGCGTCATTCAGAGCTTTTCCTTGCCACACGGTCGCGTCAGTCATGCGGCCGCGTCGCTGAATCTTTGCTTCTGGCACGCAATCGCGTCGTCTATGCGATCGCGTGAACACCAGTTTCCTTAAAGCTCCGTTTTGCTTTCTCCTTCCATTTTTGTATGTTTCCTTTTCCATCCTCTAAGTCATTCTGCCTTAGAAAATCTGAAACTACTCAACACACTAATCACGGCATCAAATGGAAATAAAGGTAATTAAAATAATTAATTTTTAAAGCTTAGGAAACATTTTTCACAATACGACATAATAAGGAAGGGAGAGTAAAACCATGCAATTAATGTGAATAAGTAGGTGAAGGATTATATAAATCACTCAAATTAAGCACAAAAGAACTCATGAAATATGGGTTTATCAACCTCCCCACACTTAAACACTAGCATGTCCTCATGCTAAATCCAAGGTAAATAATTAAGGTTAAAGTGATGGAATGTCATGCAATGCAACCTAATTTAAATGCAACTAAATGCAAAATGTTTCTACCTACTTGGTTAAAAATAAATAAGTACTTCAAGACAAATATGAACTGGATTTCACTAATTCATATCACAAAATACAATACAAATAACTTGCAAGAAGAAGATAGCTCATGAAAGCAGGGAACATAGAATTGAGCACTAAACCCTTGGTAGTGTATATCATTCTAACTTTCAAGTGTCTAGGGTCAATTCTCTCAATTCTCTACTAATCTTGCTTTCTATAGCTTGCTCTTCATCTAACAATCAACAAAAATTTAATGCACCAATACACAAATCAAGAGGTCTTTTAAGGGTTGTAATGGGGTTAGGGTCAAGGTAGGATTGTATTTGGCCAAGTGGACTAAAATTTGAATCCTTAATTAACTAAAACTTTCCCACCTA
This sequence comes from Arachis hypogaea, assembly GCF_003086295.3. Classification (NCBI taxonomy): domain Eukaryota; kingdom Viridiplantae; phylum Streptophyta; class Magnoliopsida; order Fabales; family Fabaceae; genus Arachis; species Arachis hypogaea. Next base: position 85,141,849 of record NC_092038.1, on the reverse strand, counting down.
ACTTAAACAATCCATGTAATCATAATACAACATCTAGCCATCCATTAACCATGTTTTCCACATATTCATGCATTCTAATTTTAAGTACAGTACATATGCATTGCCTTCACTACTTACTTTGGGGCATTTTGTCCCCTTTTTCTTATATGCTCTTTTCTTTTTTTATATATATATATATTTTTTCAATGCATATGATTAATTTATTGAATGCATGAATATGTCCTAAACATTTTTTTCACATTTTCAGAAAATTCTAACATACTCAATTATCAAACCAGATGTTTCCAAACCCACTCTTCCCCACACTTAATTCATAAGCATTCTCATTAGTCTAAGTTAACCAAGGATTCAAATTAAGGACATTATTGTTTTTCACTTAGAGTTAATGATGTGCTAAAATAAAGTTTGAAGGGGTAAAATAGGCTCAAAATTGGTTTGCAATAGATAATGAAAAGGTTAAGGCCATATGGGTATGTAAGCTCAGTGAAACAAGGCCTCAATCATATAAGTGTATGCATACATTAAACAATGGAAATATAGAATCAAGCAAGACAAAGATCACAATTTTAGAGAGAAAAACACACACCAAAAATAAAATATTGGTTGATAAAATGCAACCAATCAAATAGGCTCAAAATCTCACTGGTTTTGTGTGTTCAAGCTTTAAACCATGTTCCAAAATAATATTTCTTCAAGCAAGTGTAACATTAAATTTTATTCAAATTAGTGAAATACTCTAAAAGGTTTCTTGAAAAAGAAAATATTACTTTAACCAAGTGGTAAAATATGCAAAGATCAAACAAATATGCAAATGCAACAACTAATCTACAAAGAAAATTTAAACATTGGTGTTTGTGTTTGAGACAAGAAAGTACTAACCCATGGAGATCGGTATCGACCTCCCCACACTTAGAGATTGCACCGTCCTCGGTGCATGCTAAGATGTGAGAATAGACGGGGGTTGTGGTTCCTCAGATGGGGCTCTTTCTGTTCCTTTCCTTGCCGGTGATTTGGGAGTAGCTTTCTTTTTTCCTTTCTTGGTGGCCATCCTGAAAAAGGGAAGAGAAAGTAAATTAAATTCAAAGAGATAACTATAGCAAGGAAGAGAACGGAAAAGGTGGTGATGGATGCACATTAGGATGTAACTGACATTAACACATGCTCGTGAGTACATGTGAAAAGCCATCAATGGAAAATAGCTAGTGCATATAAGGACAAGTGAATGCAAGGTGTTTATTGGCATGCCGGCAAAGGGCATGAGTAGCATAGACCAAGCATTACTGGTAATAAATCACCATGTTTGTATTGACAATTATGGTCAATTAATAAAATAGTAAAGGGAGTTTATGAAAAGCAAGCATTGAATAGTATAAAGTAAAATAGAGAAGTGCATAATGCTATATGGGCTTTTTCACAAACACATAGCATGCATGGTGAATACGGTATAGAAAGTATTGAAGTGAACATGCAAGCAACCCTTTAAAATATAATTGCCAAACAGTTTTGCAACAATCCACAATGACCCAAATAAAATTCCAACACCAATGAAAATAATGCAATGAATGAAAGTATGCAAACAAATTAAAATAAAATAAAAAGAAAAATAAGAAGAATGAGAAGGGAAAGAAGGGAAGAGGAAGTAAATAAGAAAGGAAAAGAAAAGTTAGGATTTGGAGGAGAGAAAGATAAGATATGTGGCAATTTTAGGGTGAGTTGTGCGGCGCATGCGACGCGTCCGCGTAGGGCACGCGTTCGCGTGGATGCGCATTAAGTATGGGCACGCGATCGCGTCAGTCACGCGGTCGCGTGACCCCTGTTGCACTGCTGGCACGAGTGCAGCCTCGCTCCAGCACAACTCTCTGTTCGATTCATTTTAATTGCCAAAATTGGGTGACGTGATCGCGTGAGTGTGCGTCAGAAAATAATTGACACGGCCGCGTCGGCAACGCGGTCGTGTGACAAGGATTGTGCTTCCAGCACCAATCCAACACCACTCTCGCACAATATGGCATTGTGCACCCTTTTACGTCGAAAATGCAGGGCACGCGGTCGCGTGGGGCACGCGGTCGCGTGGGAGGCCATACTTCCCATTCGACGCGGACGCGTCAGCGACGCGATCGCGTGGGTCGATATGTGCCATTACCACGCCTCCAGCCACGCTCCAGCGTGACTCTCTGTTCATTTTTATTTTTCCTTTCTCTCCAAGCGACGCGGACGCGTCGCTGATGCGATCGCGTCGCGTAGCGGAATTTTTTTTTTAATCTGAAAAATGCAGAATGCAATGCTTAATGTGAATGCTATGCATGATTCTAGGTTCAATACAATAAGATAAATTTCAAAAACAAACAAACTAAATAAAATTAAAATTGCAAAATGAACGATCATACCATGGCGGGTTGTCTCCCACCTAGCACTTTTAGTTATAGTCCTTAAGTTGGACATTTGGTAAGCTTCCTGTTATGGTGGCTTGTGCTTGAACTCATCCAGGAATCTCCACCAATGTTTGTGATTCCAGTGTCCTCCGGGATCCCAAACTAAGCATGTAAAGCCCTTAAGAAGCTTCAAACAGATTCTTAGGCTCCCGGGGTGACAAATGTCAGAGTAGATTCCAGGATCCCAAATCTTGCCTTTACACCCATCTTCTTGTTGATCATTAGTGTTCCAACTGGGTGGCAGGCAATCTGAATTCTCACTAAAGTAGCCAGACAACTTCCTAGACTCATTCAGTTGAGCTTTGCACCAACCTTTGCGTTTAAACCTTGAGCTTCCAACCACAATGAACCTTGCAGGACAATTCTTACCACTGGCCATCTTCCGCTTACTCTTAATGTCACAAAGAGCTCTAAGTTGACCATCCGTCTCCAGTAGCCCATAGTCAAGTGGAATTAGAAAGCTAAGGGATATGAATTTTACCCACTTGAATGTTATGAAGGATGATGGCAACTTAGGGGGAGGTGTTTTTAATGAAATTGCAAGCTCCACTCCCTTGTGCTCTTCTCTGATAATTACCACCTCTTTGCAAACTTCTTCAATTTCAACCTCTTCCTCTTGGTAGCTCTCTTTCAATTCAATCTCCTTTTCATTGCTTTCCAAGGGCATGGGAGGTTGTGCTTCTTCTTCTTGAATCTCCATCTCTTAATCAACCTCTTCCAAGTCTTCAACTATGATATGCTTTGGAGGTTGTACACCCTCTTCAGTATCAATTTCAACCGTCTTGGAAGGAGGCTCTATGTCTTGACTTTCCAAGGGAGGTTCTGCATCTCCTAGATCTTCAACCAACTCTTCTTCTTGAACAATGACAGCTTTTTCTACTTGTTCTAGTACGAATTCATTCTCTGTCTTGTCCACTGGGGTTTCTGGTATCTCCTTCATGCTACACTTTTCACTAGACTGTCCACATGGAGCTGTGGCTGAGCCTTGTATATTTAAGCGCCTAAAAGCCCATTGAATTAATACTTGCCCCATTTGTTGAGTGGTTGCCTGAAATCGATCCATTGTTTCCTTGAGACGATCCTTTGCCTCTTGATGCACTCGGTTTTCATAAGTAGGATCATAATGCTCTTGGATTGATGGATATGGAGATGGTGAATATTGAAGTGGTGGTTCTTGTGAGTAATTAGGATGGAATTTGGGTGGTTCTATATATGGTTCATATGGCTCATAAGGTGGTTGGTATGGTGGTTGAGGGTTAGGGTCATATGGGAGTGAATGGTGGAAAGGGGCTTGTGAGTGTGGTGGGTTGGGGTTATGTTGAAAAGATGATCTCTGAGCATAGGGTGGGGCTTATTGGTAGCTACAAGGTGGTCCACCATATCTATCAGCTTGGGATGCATTGTAGCCTGGTCTTTGTCCATGATATCTAGGATGGTGTTGTTGCCTAAAGGGTTGATTAGATCCTCTTGGCTCTATCCATCCTTGATTGGTCTGACCTTGATGCATATTCCTGTTGTGGTTTCTATCTCCTTCAACAAAATTAGAACCAAACTCAAAGCGAGAGGGGTGAGAATTCATAGTAATTAATAAAAATTAAAAACAAAAATAAATAAACAAGCAAAATAATTTTTTTTATTATTTACAATAACCAATAATAAGGCACACATTTGCAATTCCCCGACAACAGCGCCATTTTGACGTTAGGATTTTTTGCCAGTAAAGAATGTCATAAAAACAGTCGCGTTGTAGATATAGTCTCTAAACCGACAGAAATCCCTTCGTACAAACGTTTTGGTTGTCACAAGTAACAAACCCCTTTTTAAAATTGATAACCGAGTATTGAACCTCGGGTCGTCTTCTCAAGGAATTGCAGGGAGGTATGTTCTTATTATTGGCTATGAGAAAGGTAAAATTGGGGTTTTGGAAGTAAGGTGCGAATATATTATATGATAAGTAAAATAAAATAAAATAATAGCTGTAAAATAAACCTTTGGCAAGGTATAAGAACTGGAGGTCCTTTCCTAGTTATCCTTATCAATTGTGATGAGAATTGGATTTTTCTCCCACTTTGTCAACCTCTAACTATGAAGGTAAGTTAAGTGGATGAATTCCAATTTTCAATCAACAATGAGTTTGATAACTCTAGAGTCACCAATTATTTAACCAAAGCCAAAAGGGGAAAAACTAAATCTACTAGAATAACAATATCCTCAGATTGGGAATAATAAAAAGGGACAATCATAAACTAAAATACCTCAAATATCATTAAATAAAAATGTCATCAAAATATAAAAGAGAGATTTAAATAGAAAAAGGAATATTGAACCTGGATCGAGTGTCACTCTAGAAAGCTAAGAGAAGTCCTAAATCCTAGTTTCTAAAAATCCTAATTTCTAATCCTAATCCTAATCCTAAGAGAGAGAGGAGAGACCCTCTCTCAAAACTAATATAAATCATGAGAAGTGAATTATGAGTGCTTGATTGAATGGATGGATTCCCTCACTTCATAACCTCTGGTCTATGCTTACTGGACTTGGATTTAGGCCAAAAAGGGCTTTAGAACTCGCTGGGGCGTGTTCTATAATTTTCTGGTGCGTGGCCTCTGTCACGCGTCCGCGTGGGTCACGCGGTCGCATCATTCGGAGCTTTTCCTTGCCACGCGGTCGTGTCAGTCATGTGGCTGCGTCGCTGAATCTTTGCTTCTATCACACGATCGCGTCGTCCATGCGATCGCGTGAACACCAATTTCCTTAAAGCTCCGTTTTGCTTTCTCCTTCCATTTTTGTATGTTTCCTTTTCCATCCTCTAAGCCATTCTGCCTTAGAAAATCTGAAACTACTTAACACACTAATCACGACATCAAATGGAAATAAAGGTAATTAAAATAATTAATTTTTAAAGCTTAGGAAACATGTTTTTCACAATACGACATAATAAGGAAGGGAGAGTAAAACCATGCAATTAATGTGAATAAGTAGGTGAAGGATTATATAATTCACTCAAATTAAGCACAAAAGAACTCATGAAATATGGGTTTATCAAGGTGGCGCTGAGCAAGTGAAAATTAATAACTAGATAGAGAAAATTAAAAATTTTGGCCACATGTTCCTTTTATATGAATAACTAACCGTGCCACATGTAAGTAAACATAGCTTTGGTGGACACCAAACTTGTTTTTCATCAAATGGTACGTGTGATCATTGTTAGTTTATTCATCATAAGGAACATTTTATTTTCTACTTTTAACAAGATAGATTTACAATATGATGCAAGACATGGTTTTTCTTTTCATGAATTTTAGTCTTAGAGCAAATGTGACTTTCTTAAAAATCATAGCACATGTAGAACACCAAACTTAATGTTTGGCTATATACTTCAATAAAATGAATGAGTATATATCTTAAGATGGTTATATGATCATCATGCTTGAAAAGCCATTTTAGAGTGCCTTTAGGCACACCAAACTTAGGAATCAGACATATGCTTTAAAATTATGTATGCAACCATCAAATCTACTCGTGAAAACTCAAATTCATGCTATTAAAATAAAAGCAAGAATATTAAATCATGGGTTGCCTCCCATGGAGTGCTCTTTTAGTGTCACTAGCTTGACATCAGTTCTCTGTTAGGGTGGCTGATGATTATAGTGCCTTAGCTTGTCCCATCTCACTGTGAGCCTTTTTCCTGTGCTTTGATGAACAATCTCCATATGTTCCAACGAGAGTATTTTGTTGACAGTGTAATATTCATCAGATTGTGGGAATGTCTCCAACTGTTGGTATATCAGTTTCACTTTGTATCCTTCTGATAACTCCTCAGTTGGGATTTTCTTGTTTCTCCACCCTTTTGAAACCTTTTTCTTGCTCTTCTTTCCTATCTTTGGTGACCATTCTTTCTTAGCAGCAGGCTTTATGTCAGGGAATTTCTTATTGGTCAATCTTGTAACCTCTGTTTGCAATCCCTTCTCAGCCTTCTTTTCCTCATGACCCTTTTGCTTTTTCTTCATTGTTAATTCTCTGTACCAAGGATGAGTTGATGGGTGCTTCCTTGGGTTTTTCCTTCCAGTTTAAATCTTCCTCCTCAATTCTCATGCAACCTTTCTTTTCAGTAGGATGCTGCATCTACTTAAAGACATTTAGAGTGATCTGCTCATCATTTCTCTCAAGGTAATTTCTCCTTTCTCCATATCAGTGATGGCCCTTGCTGTGGCTAGGAAAGACCTTTCTAATATGATAGAATCGCCTCCCTCTTCATCTAGATCCAGGATCATAAAATCCGTTGGAAATATGAACTTCTCCACCTTGACTAAAAGATTTTCAACCACTCCATTGGGGATTACCATTGATCTATCAGCAAGTTGCAAGGACATCCTTGTAGGCTTTACTTCTTCTATAGACAACCTTCTCATCATAGATGAAGGCATCAGATTGATACTTGATCCTAGATCACACAGTGCCTTATCAATGGACATGTTGCTAATAGTGCAAGGCACAAAGAAGCTCCCAAGATCCTTGAGTTTTGGTGGGAGACCCTTTTGAATTACTGCACTGCATTCTTGTGTCAAGATCATGGTCTCTTTCTTATTCCAGCTTCTCTTCTTATTAATAACTTCCTTGAGAAATTTTGCATATAAGGGCATTTGCTCCAATGCTTCAGCAAGTGGGAGATTGATTTCCAGCTTCTTAAAAACCTCCAGAAACTTGGAAAATTGTTGGTCATTGAGCTCTCTTTGCAACCTTTAAGGGTATGGTAGAGGAGGGATGTAAGGTTTCACCTCCTTCCTCTGTTCTTGTGGATGCTCTTCAATGACTTGTTTTCCTTTTCTTGAAGCTTGTGGCTCTTCCTCTTTCTGATTGGACGTCTCTTGGTCATGCTTGTCCTCCTTTGCTGGCTTCTTTTTAGCATCTTTGTCATTTCCTAAAGTCTTTCCACTTCTTAATTGAATGGCCTTGCATTCCTCTTTAGGATTGGGGATGGTATCACTTGGAAAAGCACTGGTTGGTCTTTCAACTGGCTGTTTGGATAGTTGTCCAATCTGTCTTTCCAAATTTCTCAATGAGGCTTCATGATTCTTGTTGGCCAATTCTTGATGCTTTATCATCTTCTCCATCATCATCTCAAGATTGGATATTCTTTGGGATTTTTGTGGCAATTATGGCTGAGTGGTGGATGTAGATGGTGGGTGATAATTATTATAGTTAGTTGATGGGTTATTTGGTGGATAGTAGGTGGATGCAGGGTGATTATTTTGTGGTTTTCTGTATTGATTTTGGTTAGTGTTTTGATGGTTTGTGTTTTGGGAATTATTTTGGTTAGAGTTTCTTTGCCATGAGGTTTGGTTCTCTCCCCACCTTAGATTGGGGTGGTTCCTCCAAAATGAGTTATAAGTGTCTCCATAAAACTCATTCTGTTCAGCACCTTGATTTTGCATATACTGCACTTGTTCAGGCTGTTGCTCTTTATAACTCTCTTCTTGTTGCCCCCACACCACTGGTGGTTGATTTGTGGTGCTCACTGCTGCAATCTCAACTCTCTTTATAACTCTCTTTATAACATGGTACGCTCAATTGCAATCTCAACTCTTTATCACAACTTCGCACAACTAACCAGCAAGTGCACTGGGTCATCCAAGTAATAAACCTTACGCGAGTAAGGGTCGATCCCACGGAGATTGTTGGTATGAAGCAAGCTATGGTCATCTTATAAATCTCAGTCAGGCGAATTCAAAAGGTTATGGAGGATTGATAATTAAAAGATGAATAAAACATAAAATAAAGATAGAGATACTTATGTAATTCATTAGTGAGAATTTCAGATAAGCGTATGGAGATGCTTTGTCCCTTCCGTCTCTCTGCTTTCCTACTGCCTTTATCCAATCCTTCTTACTCCTTTCCATTGCAAGCTGTATGTTAGGCATCACTATTGTTAATGGCTACAGTCCCGTCCACTCAGTGAAAATGTTCAACGTGCTTTGTCACAACACGGCTATTCATCTGTCGGTTCTCGATCATGTCGAAATAGAATCCAGTGATTCTTTTGCGTCTGTCACTAACGCCCCACAATCGCGAGTTTTAAAGCTCGTCACAGTCATTCAATCCCTGAATCCTACTCAGAATACCACAGACAAGGTTTAGACCTTCCGGATTCTCAAGAATGGCCGCCAATGGATTCTAGCTTATACCACGAATATTCTGATTAAGGAATCCAAGAGATATCCACTCAATCTAAGCTAGAATGGAGGTGGGTGTCAGGCACACGTTCATAGGTGAGAATGATGATGAGTGTCACGGGTCATCACATTCATCAAGTTGAGGAACAAGTGATATCTTAGAACAAGAATAAGCTGAATTGAATAGAAGAACAATAGTAATTGCATTAATACTCAAGGTACAGCAGAGCTCCACACCTTAATCTATGGTGTGTAGAAACTCCACCGTTGAAAATACATAAGTGATAATGGTGATCATTTGCTTCGGCCCCAGAGAGGGAACCAGAAGAACCAAGATGAAAATACAATAGCAAAAGGTCTTATTTATCGAGAACTAGTAGCTTAGGGTTTACAAAAATGAGTAAATGACATAAAAATCCACTTCCGGGCCCACTTGGTGTGTGCTTGGGCTGAGCATTGAAGCTTCCATGTGTAGAGACTTCTCTTGGAGTTAAACGCCAGCTTTTGTGCCAGTTTGGGCGTTTAACTCCCACTTTTGTGCCAGTTCCGGCGTTAAACACCGGGAATTCTGAAGCTGATTTGGAACGCCAATTTGGCCATCAAATCTTGGGCAAAGTGTGAACTATTATATATTTCTGGAAAGCCCTGGATGTCTACTTTCTAACGTAATTAAGAGCGTGCCAATTGGGCTTCTGTAGCTTCAAAAAATCAACTTCGAGTGCAGGGAGGTCAGAATCCAACAGCATCTGCACTCCTTTTCAGCTTCTGAATCAGATTTTTACTCAGGTCCCTCAATTTCAACCAGAAAATACCTGAAATCACAGAAAAACACACAAACTCATAGTAAAGTCAAGAAAAGTGAATTTTAAATAAAAACTAATAAAAATATAATAAAAACTAACTAAAACATACTAAAAACATACTAAAAACGATGCCAAAAAGCGTATAAATTATCCGCTCATCACAACACCAAACTTAAATTGTTGCTTGTCCCCAAGCAACTGAAATTCAAATAGGATAAAGAGAAGAGAATATACAATGAATCCCAAAAACATCTATAAAGATCAGTATTAATTAGATGAGCGGGGCTTTTAGCTTTTTGCCTCTGAACAGTTTTGGCATCTCACTTTATCCTTTGAAGTTCAGAATGATTGGCTTCTATAGGAACTCAGAATCCGGATAGTGTTATTGATTCTACTAGTTAAGTATGATGATTCTTGAACACAGCTACTTTATGAGTGTTGGCCGTGGCCCAAAGCACTCTGTTTTCCAGTATTACCACCGGATACATCCATGCCACAGACACATAACTGGGTGAACCTTTTCAGATTGTGACTCAGCTTTGCTAGAGTCCCCAATTAGAGGTGTCCAGGGTTCTTAAGCACACTCTTTTTGCTTTGGATCATGACTTTAACCGCTCAGTCTCAAGTATTCACTTGACACCTTCACGCCACAAGCACATGGTTAGGGACAGCTTGGTTTAGCCGCTTAGGCCAGGATATTATTCCTGTTGGCCCTCCTATCCACGTATGCTCAAAGCCTTGGATCCTTTTTATTTTTACCCTTGCCTTTTGGTTTGAAGGGCTATTGGCTTTTTCTGCTTGCTCTCTTTTTTTTTTCTGCAAGCTTTTCACTACTTTTTCTTGCTTCAAGAATCAATTTGATGATTTTTCAGATCCTCAGTAACATTTCTCCTTTTTCATCATTCTTTCAAGAGCCAACAATTTTAACATTCATGAACAACAAATTCAAAATACATATGCACTGTTCAAGCATACATTCAGAAATCAAAAGTATTGCCACCACATCAAAATAATTAATCTATTATAAAATTCAAAATTCATGTAATTCTTCTCTTTTTCAATTAAGAACATTTTTCATTTAAGAAAGGTGATGGATTCATAGGACATTCATAACTTTAAGGCATAGATACTAAGACACTAATGATCATAAGACACAAACATAAATAAAACATAAAGCATAATTTTCAAAAAACAGAAAAATAAAGAACAAAGAGATTAAAGAACGGGTCCACCTTAGTGATGGCGGCTTGTTCTTCCTCTTGAAGATCTTATGGAGTGCTTGAGCTCCTCAATGTCTCTTCCTTGCCTTTGTTGCTCCTCTCTTAGTTGTCCCATGTTGGAACTCAATTCTCCTAGGGAGGTGTTGATTTGCTCCCAATAGTTTTGTGGAGGAAAGTGCATCCCTTGAGGCATCTCAGGGATTTCATGATGAGGAATTTCCTCATTTCCATGAGTGGGATCTCTTGTTTGCTCCATCCTCTTCTTAGTGATGGGCTTGTCCTCATCAATTAGGATGTCTCCCTCTATGTTAATTCCAACTGAATTACAGAGGTGACAAATGAGATGAGGGAAGGCTAACCTTGCCAAGGTAGAGGACTTGTCCGCCACCTTATAAAGTTCTTGGGATATAACCTCATGAACTTCTACTTCCTCTCCAATCATGATGCTATGAATCATGATAGCCTGGTCTATAGTAGCTTCGGACCGGTTGCTAGTGGGAATGATTGAGCGTTGGATAAACTCCAACCATCCCCTAGCCACGGGCTTGAGGTCATGCCTTCTCAGTTGAACCGGCTTCCCTCTTGAATCTCTCTTCCATTGAGCGCCCTCTTCACAAATGTCTATGAGGACTTGGTCCAACCTTTGATCAAAGTTGACCTTCTAGTGTAGGGGTGTTCATATCCTTGCATCATGGGCAAGTTGAATGCCAACCTTACATTTTCCGGACTAAAATCTAAGCATTTCTCCCGAACCATTGTAAGCCAATTCTTTGGGTCCGGGTTCACACTTTGGTCATGGTTCTTGGTGATCCATGCATTGGCATAGAACTCTTGAACCATTAAGATTCCGAATTGTTGAATGGGGTTGGTAAGAACTTCCCAACCTCTTCTTCGGATCTCATGTTGGATCTCCGGATATTCACTCTTTTTGAGTTTGAAAGGGACCTCGGGGATCACCTTCTTCAAGGCCACAACTTCATAGAAGTGGTCTTGATGCACCCTTGAGATGAATCTCTCCATCTCCCACGACTCGGAGGTGGAAGCTTTTGCCTTCCCTTTCCTCTTTCTAGAGGTTTCTCCGGCCTTAGGTGCCAAAAATGGTTATGGAAAAACAAAAAGCAATGCTTTTACCACACCAAACTTAGAAGGTTTGCTCGTCCTCGAGCAAAAGAAGAAAGAAGAGAGTAGAAGAAGAAGAAATAGAGGCGATGGAGGGGGGCTTGCGTTTCGGCCAAGGGGAAGAAGTAGTATTTAGGTTGTTGTGAAAATGAAGGAGTGAAGAAGGGTTTATATAGGGGTGGAGAGAGGGGTAGGGTTCGGTCATTATGGGTTGGTTTGGGAGGAAAAGTGGTTTGAATTTGGATGGTGGGGTCGGTGGGGTTTTATGAAGGATGGATGTGAGTGGTGAAGAGAATGGTGGGATTCAATAGGTGGGGGGTTTTTGGGGAAGAGGTATTGAGGTGATTGGTAAATGGGTGAAGAAGAGAGAGAGTGGTGGGGTAGGTGGGGATCCTGTGGGGTCCACAGATCCAGAGGTGTCAAGGATAACTCCTCCCTGCACCAAGTGGCGTGCAAAACGCCCTTTCTGCCAATCCTGGCGTTAAACACCGGGCTGCGGCCCTTTTTTGGTGTTAAACGCCAGTCTGGTGCCCCTTTCTGGCGTTAAACACCCAGAATGGTGCCAGACTGGGCGTTAAACGCCCATTTGCTGCCCTTACTGGCGTTTAAATGCCAGCAAGCTTTTCCTCCAGGGTGTGCCGTTTTTCTTTCTATTTTTCATTCTGTTTTTTCTTTTTCAAATTTTTTTGTGACTTCACATGATCATCAACCTATAGAAAACATAAAATAACAATGGAAAATAGATAAATATAACATTGGGTTGCCTCCCAACAAGCGCTTCTTTAATGTCAGTAGCTTGACAGTGGGCCCTCATGGAGCCTCACAGATGTTCAGAGAAATGTTGGAACCTCTCAACACCAAACTTAGAGTTTGAATGTGGGGGTTCAACACCAAACTTAGAATTTGGTTGTGGCCACCCAACACCAAACTTAGAGTTCGACTGTGGGGGCTCTGTTTGACTCTGTTTTGAGAGAAGCTCTTCATGCTTCCTCTCCATGGTTACATAGGGATATCCTTGAGCTTTAAACACAAAGGATTCTTCATTCACTTGAATGATCAATTCTCCTCTGTCAACATCAATCACAGCCTTTGCTGTGGCTAGGAAGGGTCTGCCAAGGATGATGGATTCATCCGTGCACTTCCCAGTCTCTAGGACTATGAAATCAGCAGGGATGTAATGGTCTTCAATCTTTACCAGAACATCCTCTACAAGTCCATAAGCTTATTTTCTTGAATTATCTGCCATCTCTAGTGAGATTCTTGCAGCTTGTACCTCAAAGATCCTTAGCTTCTCCATTACAAAGAGAGGCATCAGGTTTATGCTTGACCCTAGGTCACACAGAGCCTTCTCGAAGGCTATGGTGCCTAATGTGCAAGGTATTGAGAACTTCCCAGGGTCCTGTCTCTTTTGAGGTAATCTCTGCCTAGTCAAGTCATCCAGTTCTTTGGTGAGCAAAGGGGGTTCATCCTCCCAAGTCTCATTACCAAATAACTTGTCATTTAACTTCATGATTGCTCCAAGGTACTTAGCAACTTTCTCTTCAGTGACATCTTCGTCCTCTTCAGAGGAAGAATACTCATCAGAGCTCATGAATGGCAGAAGTAATTCCAATGGAATCTCTATGGTCTCAGTGTGAGCCTCAGATTCCCATGGTTCCTCATTAGGGAACTCATTGGAGGCCAGTGGATGTCCATTGAGGTCTTCCTCAGTGGCGATCACTGCCTCTTCCTCCTCTCCAAATTCGGCCATGTTGATGGCCTTACACTCTCCTTTTGGATTCTCTTCTGTATTACATGGAAGAGTACTAGGAGGGAGTTCAGTAACTTTCTTACTCAGCTGAACCACTTGTGCCTCCAAGTTTCTAATGGAGGACCTTATTTTAGTCATGAAACTTTGAGTGGTTTTGATTAGATTAGAGACCATGGTTGCTAAGTCAGAGTGGCTCTGCTTAGAATTTTATATCTGTTGCTGAGAAGATGATGGAAAAGGGTTGCCATTGCTAAACCTGTTTCTTCTACCATTATTGTTGTTGAAACCTTGTTGAGGTCTCTGTTGATCCTTCCATGAGAGATTTGGATGATTTCTCCATGAAGGATTATAGGTGTTTCCATAGGGTTCTCCCATGTAATTCACCTCTTCCATTGATGGGTTCTCAGGATCATAAGCTTCTTCTTCAGATGAAGCGTCCTTAGTACTGCCTGGTGCAGCTTGCATTCCAGACAGACTTTGAGAAATCATATTGACTTGCTAAGTCAATATTTTGTTCTGAGCCAATATGGCATCCAGAGTATCAATCTCAAGAAGTCCTTTCTTCTGATTCGTCCCATTGTTCATAGGATTTCTTTCAGAAGTGTACATGAATTGGTTATTTGCAACCATTTCAATGAGTTCTTAAGCTTCTGCAGGTGTCATCTTCAGATGAAGAGATCCTCCAGCAGAGCTGTCTAATGACATTTTGGACAGTTCAGATAGACCATCATAGAAGATACCTATGATGCTCCATTCAGGAAGCATGTCAAAAGGGCACTTTCTGATCAATTGTTTGTATCTTTCCCAAGCTTCATAGAGGGATTCACCTTCCTTCTGTTTGAAGATTTGGACATCCACTCTAAGCTTACTAAATTTTTGAGGTGGAAAGAACTTTGCCAAGAAGGCATTGACTAGCTTTTCCCAAGAGTCCAGGCTTTTCTTAGGTTGTGAGTCCAACGATATCCTAGCTCTGTCTCTTACAGCAAAAGGGAATAGCATAAGTCTGTAGACCTCAGGGTCAACCCCATTGGTCTTGACAGTGTCACAGATTTGCAAGAATTCAGCTAAAAACTGATGAGGATCTTCCAATGGAAGTCCATGGAACTTGCAATTCTGTTGCATTAGAGAAACTAATTGAGGCTTAAGCTCAAAGTTGTTTGCTCCAATGGCAGGGATAGAGATGCTTCTCCCATAGAAGTCGGGAGTAGGTGCAGTAATGTCACCCAGCACCTTCCTTACATTGTTGGCATTGTTGTTGTTTTCGGCTGCCATGTCTTCTTCTTGTTTGAATATTTCTGTTAGGTCCTCTACAGAGAGTAATTTTTAGCTTATCTTAGCTTTCGCTTCAAGGTCCTTTCAGGTTCAGGGCCAGCCTCAACAAGAATGCTTTTGTCTTTGTTCCTGCTCTTATGAAAGAGAAGAGAACAAGAAAGTATGGAGTCCTCTATGTCACAGTATGGAGATTCCTTGAGGTGTTAGAGGAAAGAAGAATAGAAGGAGAAGGTAGAAGAATTCGAACTTATCAAGAGGGATAGAGTTCGAATTATTGATAGTGGAGGAGTGTTAGTCCTTAAATAGATGGATGCGAGAAGAGGGGAAGAATTTTCGAAAATAAAGTAAAATATTTTATAATAATTAAAAGAAATTTTGAAAATTTGATGAATGATTTTCGAAAATTAAAGTTGGGAAAGAAATAAAGTGATTTTGAAATTAGAAATCAAAAAGATATGATTGAAAACTATTTTGAAAAAGATGTGATTAAAAAGATATGATTTGAAAAACAATTTAAAAAGATTTGATTTTTAAAATTAATGACTTGGCTAACAAGAAATTTAAAAGATATGATTCAGACATTAAACCTTTCTCAACAGAAAAGGCAACATACTTGAAATGTTGAATCAAATCATTAATTGTTAGCAAGTATTTTTGAAAAATGGAAAGAAATTGATTTTGAAAATATATGATTGAAAAGATATGATTTGAAAAAGATTTGATTTTGAAAAATTATGAAAACTTGAAAAAAAATCTGAATTAAAAACAAAATCTTCCCTCTTGTGCCATCCTAGCGTTAAACGCCCAGAATGGTATCCATTCTGGCGTTTAAACGCCAGTTTTCCTTCTTCACTGGGCATTTTGAATGCCCAACTTTTTCTATGTAATTCCTCTGCTGCATGTTCTGAATCTTCAATTCTCTGTATTATTGACTTGAAAATAAACAAATTAAATTTTTTTTTGAATTTTTAATGATGAGGAATAATCAAAATGCAACTAAAATCAAATAAACAATGCATGCAAGACACCAAACTTAGAAGTTTCTATACTATTGACAGTAACAAATTGAGAATGCATATGAAAAACAACAAAACACTCAAGACAAGAGAATTTAAAGATCAGAGCAAGGAAATCATCAAGAACAACTTGAAGATCAATGAAGAACATAATGCATGTAATTTTCGAAAATTAGAAGACTAAAAATATGCAATGGACACCAAACTTAAAATTAGACACTAGACTCAAATAAGAAACATAAAATATTTTTGATTTTAAGATTTTATAATTTTTTTTTGGATTTTTCAAAAATTGAGTGGAAAAGAAAATAAGGATATCAAAATTCTTAATGAGAATTCCAGGAATCATGCAATGTTAGTCTAAAGCTGCAGTCTAAAAAGATTAGACATGGCTAGCCAAGCTTCAGCAGGACATTACATTCAAGAGCTAAAATGATGAGAATCAATCAGCTTTGGTGATGATGAAAACATCATCTGAAACTCTAGAATTCATTCTTAAGAACTCTGAAGAACAAAATAAAATAAAATAACCTAATCTAAGCAACAAGATGAACCGTCAGTTGTCCAAACTCGAACAATCCCCAGCAATGGCACCAAAAACTTGGTGCACGAAATTTTGATCATCAATGGCGCCATCAACATGGTACGCTCAGTTACAATCTCAACTCTTTATCACAACTTTGCACAACTAACCAGCAAGTGCACTGGGTCGTCCAAGTAATAAACCTTACGCGAGTAAGGGTCAATCCCACGGAGATTGTTGATATGAAGCAAGCTATGGTCATCTTGTAAATCTCAGTCAGGCAGATTCAAATGGTTATGGAGGATTGATAATTAAAAGATGAATAAAACATAAAATAAAGATAGAGATACTTATGTAATTCATTGGTGAGAATTTCAGATAAGCGTTTGGAGATGCTTTGTCCCTTCTGTCTCTCTTCTTTCCTACTGTCTTCATCCAATCCTTCTTACTCCTTTCCATGGCAAGCTGTATGTTGGGCATCACCGTTGTCAATGGCTACAGTCCCGTCCTCTCAGTGAAAATGTTCAACGCGCTCTGTCACAACACGGCTATTCATCTGTCGATTCTCGATCATGTCGGAATAGAATCCAGTGATTCTTTTGCGTCCATCTCTAACGCACCACAATCGTGAGTTTGAAGCTCGTCACAGTCATTCAATCCCTGAATCCTACTCAGAATACCATAGACAAGGTTTAGACCTTCCGGATTCTCAAGAATGGCCGCCAATGGATTCTAGCTTATACCATGAAGATTCTGATTAAGGAATCCAAGAGATATCCACTCAATCTAAGGTAGAATGGAGGTGGTTGTCAGGCACACGTTCATAGGTGAGAATGATGATGAGTGTCACGGGTCATCACATTCATCAAGTTGAGGAACAAGTGATATCTTAGAACAAGAATAAGCTGAATTGAATAGAAGAACAATAGTAATTGCATTAATACTCGAGGTACAGCAGAGCTCCACACCTTAATCTATGGTGTGTAGAAACTCCACCGTTGAAAATACATAAGTGATAATGGTGATCATTGGCTTCGGCCCCAGAGAGGGAACCAGAAGAACCAAGATGAAAATACAATAGCAAAATGTCTTATTTATAGAGAACTCTAAACCGTTGAAAATACATAAGTGATAGTGGTGATCATTGGCTTCGGCCCCAGAGAGGGAACCAGAAGAACCAAGATGAAAATACAACAGCAAAAGGTCTTATTTATAGAGAACTAGTAGCTTAGGGTTTACAAAAATGAGTAAATGATGTAAAAATCCACTTCCGGGCCCACTTGGTGTGTGCTTGGGCTGAGCATTGAAGCTTCCATGTGTAGAGACCTTTCTTGGAGTTAAACGCCAGCTTTTGTGCCAGTTTGGGTGTTTAACTCCCACTTTTGTGCCAGTTCCGGCGTTAAACGCCGGGTATTCTGAAGCTGATTTGGAATGCCGGTTTGGGCCATCAAATCTTGGGCAAAGTGTGAACTGTTATATATTGCGAGAAAGCCCTGGATGTCTACTTTTCAACGCAATTAAGAGCGCACCAATTGGGATTTTGTAGCTCCAAAAAATCCACTTCGAGTGCAGGGAGGTCAGAATCTAACAGCATCTGCAGTCCTTTTCAGCCTCTGAATCAGATTTTTGCTCAGGTCCCTCAATTTCAGCCAGAAAATACATGAAATCACAGAAAAACACACAAACTCATAGTAAAGTCCAGAAAAGTGAATTTTAAATAAAAACTAATAAAAATATAATAAAAACTAACTAAAACATACCAAAAAACATACTAAAAATGATGCCAAAAAGCATATAAATTATCTGCTCATCAGGTTTTATGAAGGATGGATGTGAGTGGTGAAGAGAATAGTGGGATTTGATAGGTGAGGGGTTTTTGGGGAAGAGGTGTTGAGGTGATTGGTGAATGGGTGAAGAAGAGAGAGAGGGGTGGGGTAGGTGGGGATCCTGTGGGGTCCACAGATCCTGAGGTGTCAAGGATATATCATCCCTGCACCAAGTGGCGTGTAACACGCCCTTTCTACCAATCCTGGCATTAAACGCCGGGCTGCTGCCCTTTTCTGGTGTTAAATGCCAGTTTGGTACCCCTTTCTGGAGCTAAACACCAGTCTGGTGCCCCTTTCTGGCGTTAAACGCCCAGAATGGTGCCAGACTAGGCGTTAAACGCCCATTTGCTGCCCTTACTGGCGTTTAAACGCCAGCAAGCATTTCCTCCAAGGTGTGCTATTTTTCTTTCTATTTTTCATTCTGTTTTTGCTTTTTCAATTGTTTTTGTGACTTCACATGATCATCAACCTATAGAAAACATAAAATAACAATGGAAAATAGATAAATATAACATTGGGTTGCCTCCCAACAAGCGCTTCTTTAATGTCAGTAGCTTGACCGTGGGCCCGCCTGGAGCCTCAAAGATGTTTAGAGTAATGTTGGAACCTCCTAACACCAAACTTAGAGTTTGAATGTGTGGGTTCAACACCAAACTTAGAATTTGGTTGTGGCCTCCCAACACCAAACTTAGAGTTTGACTGTGGGGGCTCTGTTTGACTCTGTTTTGAGAGAAGCTCTTCATGCTTCCTCTCCATGGTTACAGAGGGATATCCTTGAGCCTTAAACACAAAGAATTCTTCATTCACTTGAATGATCAATTCTCCTCTGTCAACATCAATTACAGCCTTTGTTGTGGCTAGGAAGGGTCTACCAAGGATGATGGATTCATCCATGCACTTCCCAGTCTCTAGGACTATGAAATCAGCAGGGATGTATTGGTCTTTAATCTTTACTAGAACATCCTCTACAAGTCCATAAGCTTGTTTTCTTGAATTGTCTACTATCTCTAGTGAGATTCTTGCAGCTTGTACCTCAAAGATCCCTAGCTTCTCCATTGCAGAGAGATGCATGAGGTTTATGCTTGACCCTAGGTCACACAGAGCCTTCTCAAAGGTCATGGTGCTTAATGTACAAGGTATTGAGAACTTCCCAGGGTCCTGTCTCTTTTGAGGTAATATCTGCCTAGTCGAGTCATCTTTAGTGACATCTTCGTCCTCTTCAGAGGAAGAATACTCATCAGAGCTCATGAATGGCAGAAGTAAATCCAATAGAATCTCTTTGGTCTCAGTGTGAGCCTCAGATTCCCATGGTTCCTCATTAGGGAACTCACTGGAGGCCAGTGGACTTCCAGTGAGGTCTTCCTCAGTGGCGATCACTGCCTCTTCCTCCTCTCCTAATTCGGCCATGTTGATGGCCTTACACTCTCCTTTTGGATTCTCTTTTGTATTGCTTGGAAGAGTACTAGGAGGGAGTTCAGAAACTTTCTTACTCAGCTGACCCACTTATGCCTCCAAGTTTCTAATGGAGGACCTTGTTTCGGTCATGAAATTTTGAGTGGTTTTGATTAGATCAGAAACCATGGTTGCTAAGTCAGAGTGGCTCTGCTTAGAATTCTTTGTCTGTTGCTGAGAAGATGATGGAAAAGGCTTGCCATTGCTAAACCTGTTTCTTCCACCATTATTGTTGTTGAAACCTTGTTGAGGTCTCTGTTGATCCTTCCATGAGAGATTTGGATGATTTCTCCATGAAGGATTATAGGTGTTTCCATAGGGTTCTCCCATGTAATTCACCTCTTTCGTTGATGGGTTGTCAGGATCATAAGCTTCTTCTTCAGATGAAGCGTCCTTAGTACTGCTTGGTGCCGCTTGTATTCCAGACAGACTTTGAGAAATCATATTGACTTGCTGAGTCAATATTTTGTTCTGAGCCAATATGGCATTCAGAGTATCAATCTCAGGAACTCCTTTCTTCTGATTCGTCCCATTGTTCACAAGATTCCTTTCATAAGTGTACATGAATTGGTTATTTGCAACCATTTCAATGAGTTCTTGAGCTTCTGCAGGCGTCTTCTACAGATGAAGAGATCCTCCAGCAGAGTTGTCCAATGACATCTTGGACAGTTCAAACAGACCATCACAGAAGATACCTATGATGCTCCATTCAGAAAGCATGTCAGAAGGACACTTTCTGATCAATTGTTTGTATTTTTCCCAAGCTTCATAGAGGGATTCACCTTCCTTCTGTCTAAAGGTTTGGACTTCCACTCTAAGCTTACCAAATTTTTGAGGTGGAAAGAACTTTGCCAAGAAGGCATTGACTAGCTTTTCTCAAGAGTTCAGGCTTTCTTTAGGTTGTGAGTCCAACCATATCCTAGCTCTGTCTCTTACAGTAAAAGGGAATAGCATAAGTCTGTAGACCTCAGGGTCAACCCCATTGGTCATGACAGTGTGACAGATTTGCGAGAATTCAGCTAAAAACTGATAAGGATCTTCCAATGGAAGTCGATGGAACTTGCAATTCTGTTGCATTAGAGAAACTAATTGAGGCTTAAGCTCAAAGTTGTTTGCTCCAATGGCAGGGATAGAGATGCTTATCCCATAGAAGTGGGGAGTAGGTGCAGTAAAGTCACCCATCACCTTCCTTGCATTGTTGGCATTGTTGTTGTTTTCGGCTGCTATATCTTCTTCTAGTTTGAAGATTTCTGTTAGGTCCCCTCTAGAGAGTAGTGTTTTAGCTTCTCTTAGCTTTCGTTTCAAGGTCCTTTCAGGTTCAGGGTCAGCCTCAACAAGAATGCTTTTGTCTTTGTTCCTGCTCATATGAAAGAGAAGAGAAAAAGAAAATATGGAATCCTCTATGTCACAGTACAGAGATTCCTTGAGATGTCAGAGGAAAAGAAGAATAGAAGGAGAAGGTAGAAGAATTCGAACTTATCAAGAGAGATGGAGTTCGAATTGTTGATGGTGGAGGAGTGTTAGTGCATAAATAGAAGGATGTGAGAAGAGGGGAAGAAATTTTCGAAAATAAATTAAAAAGATTTTAAAATAATTAAAAGAAATTTTGAAAATTTGATGAATGATTTTCGAAAATTAAAGTTGGGATAGAAATAAAGTGATTTTGAAAAAGCTTTTGAAATTAGAAATAAAAAAGATATGATTGAAAACTATTTTGAAAAATATGTGATTAAAAAGATATGATTGAAAAATTATGGTTGAAAAACAATTTAAAAAGATTTGATTTTTAAAATTAATGACTTGGCTAACAAGAAATTTAAAAGATATGATTCAGACATTAAACCTTTCTCAACAGAAAAGGCAACATACTTGAAATGTTGAATCAAATCATTAATTGTTAGCAAGTATTTTTGAAAAATGGAAAGAAATTGATTTTGAAAATATATGATTGAAAAGATATGATTTGAAAAAGATTTGATTTTGAAAAATTATGAAAACTTGAAAAAAAATCTGAATTAAAATCTTCCCTCTTGTGCCATCCTGGCGTTAAACCCCCAGAATGGTATCCATTCTGGCGTTTAACGCCCAAAACTCTACCTTTTTGGGCATTAAACGCCCAGCCAGGTACCCTGGCTGGCGTTTAAACGCCAGTTTTCCTTCCTCACTGGGCGTTGTGAACGCCCAGCTTTTTCTGTGTAATTCCTCTACTGCATGTTCTGAATCTTCAATTCTCTGTATTATTGACTTGAAAAGACACAAATAAAAATTTTTTTTTGAATTTTTAATGATGAGGAATAATCAAAATGCTACTAAGATCAAATAAACAATGCATACAAGATACCAAACTTAGAAGTTTGTATACTATTGACACTAACAAATTGAGAATGCATATGAGAAACAACAAAACACTAAAGACAAGAGAATTTAAAGATCAGATCAAGGAAATCATCAAGAACAACTTGAAGATCAATGAAGAACACAATGCATGTAATTTTCAAAAATTAGAGGAATAAAGACATGCAATTGACACCAAACTTAAAATTAGACACTAGACTCAAACAGGAAACATAAAAATATTTTTGATTTTAAGATTTTATAATTTTTTTGGATTTTTCGAAAATTATATGGGAAAGAAAATAAAGAGACTCAAAATTTTTAATAAGAATTCCAGGAATCATGCAATGTTAGTCTAAAGCTTTAGTCTAAAGAAATTAGACATGGCTAGCCAAGCTTCAGCATGAAATTACATTCAACAGCTAAATTGATGAGAATCAATCAGCTTTTGTGATGATAAGAACATCACCTTGAAACTCTAGAATTTATTCTTAAAAATTCTGAAGAAAAATACCTAATCTAAGCAACAAGATGAACCGTCAATTGTCCAAACTCGAACAATCCCCGGCAACGGCGCCAAAAACTTGGTGCATGAAATTGTGATCATCAATGGTGCCATCATCATGGTACGCTCAATTGCAATCTCAACTCTTTATCACAACTTCGCACAACTAACCAGCAAGTGCACTGGGTCGTCCAAGTAATAAACCTTACGTCTATTCAAATGGTTATGGAGGATTAATGATTAAAAGATGAATAAAACATAAAATAAAGATAGAGATACTTATGTAATTCATTGGTGAGAATTTCAGATAAGCGTATGGAGATGCTTTGTCCCTTCCGTCTCTCTGCTTTCCTACTGTCTTCATCCAATCCTTCTTACTCCTTTCCATGGCAAGCTGTATGTTGGGCATCACCGTTGTCAATGGCTACAGTCCCGTCCTCTCAGTGAAAATGTTCAACGCGCTCTGTCACAGCACGGCTATTCATCTGTCGGTTCTTGATCATGTCGAAATAGAATCCAGTGATTCTTTTGCGTCTGTCACTAACGCCCCACAATCGCGAGTTTGAAGCTCGTCATAGTCATTCAATCCCTGAATCCTACTCGGAATACCACGGACAAGGTTTAGACATTCCGGATTCTTAAGAATGCCGACATCAATTCTAGCTTATACCACGAAGATTCTGATTAAGGAATCCAAGAGATAAACATTCAAGCCTTGTTTGCATGTAGAACGGAAGTGGTTGTCAGGCACGCATTCATAAGTGAGAATGATGATGAGCGTCACATAATCATTACATTCATCATGTTCTTGGGTGCAAATGAATATCTTAGAACAAGAATAAGCTGAATTGATTGGAAGAACAATAGTAATTGCATTAATACTCGAGGTACAGCAGAGCTCCACACCTTAGTCTATGGTGTGTAGAAACTCCATCGTTGAAAATACATAAGTGATAATGGTGATCATTGTCTTCGGCCCCAGAGAGGGAATCAGAAGAACCAAGATGAAAATACAATAGCAAAAGGTCTTATTTATAGAGATCTAGTAGCTTAGGGTTTATAGAAATGAGTAAATGGCATAAAAATCCACTTCTGGGCCCACTTGGTGTGTGCTTGGGCTGAGCATTGAAGCTTCCATGTGTAGAGACTTTTCTTGGAGTTAAACTCCAGCTTTTATGCCAGTTTGGGCATTTAACTCCAGCTTTTATGCTAGTTTCGGCGTTTAATGCCGGGAATTCTGAAGCTGACTTGGAACGCCAGTTTTGGCCATCAAATCTCGGGCAAAGTATGGACTATTATATATTTCTGGAAAGCCCTGAATCAGATTTTTGCTCAGGTCCCTCAATTTCAGCCAGAAAATACCTGAAATCACAGAAAAATACACAAACTCATAGTAAAGTCTAGAAAAGTAAATTTTAAATAAAAACTAATAAAAATATAATAAAAACTAACTAAAACATACTAAAAACAATGCCAAAAAGCGTATAAATTATCCGCTCATCAAGTGGGCATTACAGACTCAGCAGGTTCCTGATGAACAGTGGGTTGAGTTTTTAACCTACCAGCTGCATAGTGAAGCTCAACATTGGTAGCAGGGCATGAGGTGCATTATGCAGCCTAACGGGGTTGTGATCTCTTGAGAGTTGTTCCGAGAGGAATTCTATAAGAAATATTTCCCCAGCTCAGTTAGAAATGCCAAAGAACTTGAGCTGCTTCAGCTTAAAATGGGTCAGATGACTATTACTGAGTACACCAGTAAATTTGAGGAACTGTGCCGCTTTTCACGTATCTGTCAGGGAGCTCCTGAGGACTTTGCTGAGTGGAAGTGCATAAAGTATGAAGGAGGCCTTCAAAGTGACATTCAGAGCTTTGTAGCTCCTATGGAGATTCGGGTGTTTTCTGAGCTTGTGAATAAGAGCAGGGTGGCCGAGGAGTGTGTCAAAAGGGCTGTAGTAGAAAAAGGGAGTATGAGGATTCCATTCTAGAGGACCATGGGGAGGAATTTTGCACCTAGGGGCAGACAGTTTAAGCGTGGTGGCTTTGTCCCTCAGAACAATCAGGGGAAAGACAACTTCAGGAGGCCTAATACCAATGTTAATAAGGGAAGGAGACAGGGGAAGCAGCCACAACAGGGTGTGAGTTGCCACAGATGTAGGAAGTACCATTCCAGGCCATGTAGGTTTGGGACTGGAGTCTGTTATTCCTGTGGGTAGCCTAGAGACAGGGAGAGTGCAACAGCTAGGGAGAGTGTACACTACTTCTTCAGTAGGCGCTGAGGGGTCAGAGACATTGATCAGAGGTAATTGTGAGATGGCTGGTAAAACTTTGAATGACTTGTTTGATTCTGGAGCTACACATTCTTTTATTGCATTTGAGAAGGCTGGTGAGTCAGAATTGAAAATAGTATTCATGGGGTATGATTTAAAGGTGTATAATGCCACCCACGAGGCTATGGTGACTAGGTTAGGGTGCCCCCAAGTTCCCTTTCGAATACAAGAGTGTGACTTCATGTATAACTTAATTTGTTTGCCAATGAATGGTGATGAATCTATATTTGACGATATATTTTAGCTTGAATTGAGTGGATTTCATCACATAAAGTCACACTTATTCACCAAAATAACATACTTTTGTGTTTGATCCCTAAATTGAACCTAAATGTGAAAACATGCGTTTTTGTGCTTAAATTGAGCAATTTAATCCCACTTTTATTTCATTTGATGCCGTGATATATTTGTTGAGAGATTTCAGGTCCTAGAGGCAAGAATGGTTTGGTAGAAGTGGAAGAAAGCATGCAAAAAGGGAGAAAACATGAAGAAAACAAAGGAGAAATGCATTTCAGCGTGTGCCCACGCACAGCTCTGTCCCCATGCACAAGTGTCAAAATCAGCACCTGTGCTTACGCACAAGGCAGGATCAAAATCAGCACCTATGCCCATGCACAGGCTGTGCCCATGCTCAAGGCAGAATGAAAATCAGCACCTGTGCTCACGCACAGGAGAAAAATCAGCAAGTGTGCCCACGCACAGACCTGTGCGTACGCATAGGTACCAGCGCGTGCCTCCATTAAAAAGTCACGTGGACTCTCATTTTGGGGGCTTTATTTGGCCCATTTATGAAGGCTTTGGAGCATATATGAAGGGGGAAGCAACCACACATCATGCCATACACTACCATACTTCATAGAATACATTTTAGGAGTAGTTTTAGGGTAGTTAGCTTAGGTTTTCTCTCAAGTTTCCTTAGGTTTAATTAGGGTTTGTAGCATTTTATACTTCAATTTTGGATTTGGATTTCGCTATCTCATTGCAAGTATTTCTTTAATTTCTCTTTTATTGAACTACTTGTTTTACACTTTCATATATTTTACGTTTCTTTTTCAATATATACATAGCTTTTTAATTTTGGATTTCTAGTTGATGAATTTGATTTTTGATGCTTATTATATGTTTGTTTTGAGTTTTTTTTATTGATTTTGATCATTCGTGGTTCATAGCTTTTGCCATTTTCTCAATTTTGCAATGTTTTATGATTATGCCCTCTATATGTTTGATGAAATGCCAATCGTAGCTCTGGGGTAGATTTCCATCCCTTGGCTTTGGGAAATGAGTGTATGGATTGCTGGAGCCATAATGTCCAATATTTAGTGATAATTCTTGGGTTGTTAGTTGTTATTGATTCCATTAACGCTAGCTTTTTACCAATTAATTTGGTACGTTAGTTAGGATTTGTGGATTAATAGCAATTATGCTCACTTGACTTATCCTTCGATGTTAAGGGTTGACTTAGTAAGATTAATCCATCACAATTATCATAGTTGTGGTTATGGTAAGGAGGGGATTCCATTACAAATCCCAAGTCAAGGGTTCCTTTAGGATTTAAATCAGATTTTCATCACTTTATAGTCTTACTTGTTTATATTACATACTTAGTTCTTTTATTCCTTTATTAGTTTGTTAACTGCAATTTTGCCTCATTCTTTCGTTCCTTTATTTCATTTGCTTTTATCATTGAAAACCCCCTTTACTTTCTCACAACCAAAATTGTATGCACTTGTTGGCACTAGTTCTTAGGGAGAACGACTCGGGAGTCGAAATACTCTCGGTTTATATTCGCTTTGAATTGTGACATCTTTAGAATTATAATTTGATTGATGATCAATGGTTGGGTTTGGACTATACTTGCAACGTCAATCCTATTTTTTGTGTAAAAATCCAAACCTATGCTTTTGGTCTTTCATCAAATTTTGGCGCTGTTGTCGGGGAGCTAGCGTCACGAGTGTTGTAATTTTGGTTGTTGTAAATATGTCCATAGTGTAAATAGATACTTTTTGGGTTGTTTGCTTGTTTTTGCTATTAATTAGGATTTTTCCTTCTTCTGTTAATTGATGTCTTTTGTTTTTATTTTATGTTTTCTCTATGAGTTATCACCCTCTTGGTTTGCAGTTTGGTTGGGATTATTTTGTAGGGTTTGATAACTTTGATTTTGGATTTCATTATGGGATTGGAGTATCAATTTTGGAAGGAGCGACCTCCTCTATACTACAATGAGCCATACCCTTCCCAATATGCATACCCAAACCAAGGATATGGTGGATTCCACTATAACTATACACCTCCACCACCATATACCTATGACTGATTGCACAAAATTGCGTCGAAAGAGAATTTCTCAATAAAGTTGCGTTGCAAGTATAGTTCTACCAACAACAATCCTCGAGGATCAAATTTAGAAAGGAATTGGTTGTCACAAGTTCAACCCCAATAAAATAACTGAAGTATTCAAACCTCGGGTCGTCTCACAAGGAATGGGCAAACATATGCTTCAACAATGGTTAGAAGTCCGGAGTTGTAAATCATGAGCAAGAAAGTAAACTAGGAATCTTAGCAAACAAGTAATCTTAAAGTGCA
This sequence comes from Arachis hypogaea, assembly GCF_003086295.3. Lineage (NCBI taxonomy): Eukaryota > Viridiplantae > Streptophyta > Magnoliopsida > Fabales > Fabaceae > Arachis > Arachis hypogaea. The sequence goes on along the minus strand of NC_092038.1, from coordinate 85,114,517 downwards.
AAGAACTAATTCAAGTAACTAAGCAAGATGTGAGCAATTTCAAACTAAGAAGACAACATTCAATATAATTCTACTTTCAACTAAACAATAGCTATAACTAAGGCAAGGCAATCAAGATTTTTGTGTTTCCAAATAAGAATGATAAAAGCAACTCTTGGCTAGACATGGGAATTGGGGTCATTATCCTTGTCTAATAACCATATCTTGACAATTATGAGGAGCCAAACCCACTAAGTCTACTTTTATACTTGAAGTACGTCAAATGGTTTGGTCAACATCAACCCATAAGGTCTAACCTCACTACTAATTAACCTAGTAGTAGGCTAGTGTCAATGGCTATCAAATTGACCACTAAGGGTTCCCAAATCATCAAATCCATTAGACCCAATGACTCAACTTTACCCAATTCCCTTGGCCTAAGCCAAGAGTAAAAAGAACTACTCTATATTCAAGGTAAACAATCCATCAAACACATGGTAAGCATTAACAAAAGACATGTTCAAATTGCAATTGGACTGAAAATGACAAATACCCACTAACAAATATCAACATACAATCACTCAAACAACACAATTAATCATAGAAATCATCAATGTAACATGAACAAATCAAGATTAACAACATTCATGCAATGGGTATAAGGTAGCAATTAACAAGAATCCATAAAACTAACACAATATCTAAGAAAAATTACACTAAGGAATTCAAATTAAACAATCAAAACTAGTAATTAACAAGATCCAATTCAGAATTTGACAAGGGAAGATCAAATTAAAGCTAGATCTAGAGAGGAACAAGAGTTTCTCTCTCTAGAAGAACAAAGAACCCCCAAAAAAGTTAGAAAATGTGTCTTAGTGTAAAATGATTGATCCCCCCTTCTCCCTAGCATCCTTGGATCTTTTTCCATGCAGAAACAGCTTGAATTTGGGCCTAATGAGCCTCAAAAATCACAAGGCACGATTTTCTTTAATGAGGTCACGTGCAGCTTCCCACCCGTACGCGCCATGCGTGCGTGCGTGCCGATTGCTTTTGTGATCCACGCGTGCGTGTGAAGTGCGCGTGCGCGTCGGTTGGAATTCTCTAGCCTGCACGGATGCGTCCATCCTTGCGCGCCGCTTCCAGCTATCCTCATCCACGCGTGCGCATGAAGTGCACGTGCATGCGGTGCTGCAATTCCCAAAATCCAAATATTCATGTTCCTTCCTCTTGTGCATGCTTTCTTTCTCTCTTATAGGCCATTTTTACCCTATTAATTCTAAAATCACTCAACAAATACGTCACGGCATCGAATGGCAATAAAGAGGATCAAAATATAGCAATTCTAAGGCAAAATAAGCATGTTTTCTATCAAAATAAGCATATTATTAGGAAGTGAACACAAAACCATGCATTTATTGTGAATAAGTGCGAGAAATATTGACAAAAACCCCCAAATTAAGCACAAGATAAACCACAAAATTGGGGTTTATCAAATCTTCCCACACTTAAACCAAGTATGTCCTCATGCTTAAAATAAAAAGACCAAAGATCATAGTGAGAGAGGGTTTATGAAATGCAAACTACCTAAGTGAATGCATGCAACTAATGTAAAATTGTCTATCTACTTGGTCAAGGGTAAATCCATCCTCCAAGAACACATGTGAGCATCTAGGGTGGAAATGATATGTAGTTCATGAATCCTACCAAAGTGAATATCACTATGAAGTGCATATAACTTGCTAATTGAACGCTTGTGAAAGCCGGGAACAAGGAGTTGAGCATCGAACCCTCACCGGACGTGTATCCGCTCTTTGCGCTCAAGTGTATAGGGTTCGTCACTCAATCCTCTCCTAATCATGCTTTCCAAGATTTGTCTTTCATCTAACAATCAACAATTACTTAATGCATACTTACAAGTATCACGAGGTCTTATTTATGGGTTGTAATGTGGCTAGGGTGAAGGTAAGGATGTATATGGTCAAGTGAGCTTAAAACTTGAGTCCTTGATTAACCTAGAATCCCACTAGACACATAGAACAACCTAGCTACCCTTGAGTTCCACTTTTTTTTTTGCATACTCATTGATAAACCACTATTTTATGGTTTATCTTGTACTCAATTGAGTGGTTTTTATCAACTCTTTACCCACTTATTCATATGATTTGCATGTTTTACATTTTTCTTCCTGATTCTGTGTTATGATTGAAAACATGCTTCCTTTCTCTTAATTTTGATATGTTTAATCTTCTCTTATTACCATTCGATGCCTTGACATGTGTGTTAAGTGATTTCAGAGATTACAGGGCAAGAATGGCTTAGAGGATGGAAAGGAAGCATGCAAAAGTGGAAGGAATACAAGAAACTGAAGGAATTGGCAAAGTTGTCAACCTGACCTCTTCGCACTCAAACGGTCATAACTTGAGCTAGAGAGGTCCAAATGACACGGCTCTAGTTGCGTTTGAAAGCTAACGTCTGGGGCTTCGATTTGATATATAATTTGTCAGAGTGGCTATACAGCTAGAGGATTCAAACGCGTGCTCCACGCGGACGCATCGCAGTGACGAAAATCACCGTGATAGATTTCGCAACCAGCGAATCCTAGGCTATTTCCAGCCCAGTTTCAAGCCCAGAAAATACAGATTAAAGGATACAAAGTAGAGGAATGAAGGGGATACCTCAGATCAGACTCATATTTCACTTTTCATAATTTAGGATTAGGATTTCTACTACTTCATCACAGGTTCAATGTTCATTTAAATTATTTATGCAAAGAGTACTTTTTCATTTAATTTTATTATTTATTTAATTGCTTTCAATTTTATTATCATGTCTCCTTTCTACTCCCTTCTCCCAACAATGAAGATGGTATGCATGTTGATAGAGTAGATTCCCAACTTGACATGGGAGTTGATTAAAAGGAGACACTTGAGTTGGAATGCTCAAGTGATTAGTTAAATTGGATGTTGTTGGCTAATTCTCTATTTACTAACATTAGTCCTTCCTAAGGGAGAGGATTAGGATTTGTGAATAAGAGTTAGCTCAATCACTTGACTTTCCTTTATTTAGTAAGGGTTAACTAAGTGAAAATAACAACCTTTTGATACTACACTTGAGAAAATTCCAACAAGGATAGAACTTCCAATTAATCATACTCCCGGTCAAGGCTTTTTAATTTAATTACGTAAAATCTCTTTTAATTTTCATTGCTTTAATTTACAATCATATGCTTGTGCCCATTGCCCAAATTCCAAATTTTCCAGAAAATTCATAACCAATAATAAATCATACTTCCCTGCAATTCCTTGAGAAGACGACCCGAGGTTTAAATACTTCGGTTATCAATTCCAAAGGGGTTTGTTAATTGTGACAACCAAACGTTTGTAAGAAAGGTTGATTGCTTGGTTTAGAAACTATACTTGCAACAAGAATTTATTATAACTTCTAAACCATCAATCTTCCGTTCTTCAAAATGGCGCCGTTGCCGGGGATATTGCAAACGTGTGCCTTATTATTGGATATTGTAAATATTTTTCAAAAAAAAATTTTAGATTTTAAAATTTTTATCTTATCTTATCTTATTTTTTTTTAAAATTCAAATCTTTTTCAAAAAAATCATATCTTTTTCAAAATCTTATCTTATCTTTTTTCAAAAATCAAATCTTTTTCAAAATATTTTCTTTTTGTTAGTTTTTGTTTCTATTTTCTCCTACTACCATGAACTCTCACCCCTTTGGCTATAAGTCTGGTTATAATTATGTTGCAGGAAGAGGAGATTACAATGAGAACAGGCATCAAGGTTGGAACAATCAAAGATGGGAGAAGCCATGATCAACCCTCATGGCAACAACCACCTCCAATGGACTATCAACAACCATTCTGTGATGCATACCAAGATGATGGCTGTGGTGAGCGCTCCTTTGATTATCAACAACCACCACCATACTCACAAGCCCCTTTTCGCCATTCACCCCCATATGACCCTAATTTTTATCCACCACACCAACCACCATATGAACCATACCCAGAACCACCACCTCAATATTCACTATCTCCATATCCTTATCAAAAAGAACCACCTCCGTATTATGAATCTGTTTTCCAAAATAATGAACCCTCCTATCCACCCCAAACCTCCATGGAGAACACACTTACTTCTCTCACTAGTCTCACCTCTACACTCCAAAATCTTATATCCCGTATGGACCAACCCTCCACCTCCAATGTTCAACTCTCAAGCTCCAATGCACTTCCATCTCAACCATAGAATGATCTCTCCATCCCATCACCACCATCTATGGAAGAGCACCCACATCCATCAATCCAAGAACAACATGATCCCAATGCTGCTATTGACATGGAACAACAGAGAAGGGATCATCTTCACGAATCCATACTTCATAAGGAGCTAGAGGAGGCACTAAAGGTGAAGGTAGAAGAGACCTTTGCAGATGAAGGAGTAGTTGAAGGGAGTTATCATAGAAAAGAAGCCATCAAGGAGGAATACGATTTCATACTTAAACACTTGGATCAAGCGATAAATCGATTACCTTTCCGACGTTCGGACATTCAAGGAACCCCCATGGTTCATATGGAGAATCTAATGAAGAACCTAGCATGATGGAGACACTAGAAACTCCAGTGGATAATAAGGAGCGTGACTTTGGACTGGAACAAGTGGAGGAAGCCGGAATTATTGAAGAAAAAGAAGTGGTTCAAGACTTAGGAGACGCTGAACCTCCATTGGAAGGTCAAGTTAAAGAGCCCCCTTCAAAGACATTTGAAACTGATATTGAGGAAGGTGTACAACCTCCAAGGCATCTCATGATTGAAGACTTTGAAAGGGATGGTCAAGAGATGGATTCGATCATTAATGAATTCTTATCTACATTTGTATCCTCTCTCATTGGACTTGACGTGGAGATGAAAGAAGAGGAAGCACAACCTCCCATGCCCTTGGTGAACAATGAAAAAGAGATTGAATTGGAAGATATCCACCAAGAGGAGGAGGTTGATGCTGAAGAAGATTGCAAAGAGGTGGAAGTTGTCAAAGAAGAGCACAAGGGAGTGGAGCTTGCAAGATCATTAGAAATACCTCTCCCGAAGCCATTAGCGTCCAACACAACGTTCAAGTGGGTAAAATTCTTATCTTTGACCTTTACTTTCCCACTTGAGTATGGGCTTCTTGAGATGGATGGTCAGCTTAGAGCTCTGTGTGGCATTAAGAGCAAGAAAAAGATGGTTAATGGTTGGAGTTGTCAAGCAAGGTTCAACATGGTTATATGCTCCATGTTGACATGCAAAGTTTGGTGTAAAGCTCAACCGCATAGGTCTAGGAAGTTGTTTGGCCACTTTAGTGAGAATTCAGATTATTTGCTACCCGGATGGAATCATGATGATCAACAAGAAGACGGGTACAAAAGCAAGGTTTGGGACCCTGGAATTCATTGTGGCAATCAACACTCTTGGGGCCTTGTCACTTGCTTGAAGGCTTTCTGCGCCTAGTTTAGGATCCTGGAGGCTACTGGAATTGCAAACATTGGTGGAGGTTTTTGGATGAATACAAGCACAAGCCACCATAACATGGAGCTCGCCAAATGTCCAACTTAAGGACTATAACTAAAAGTGCTGGGTGGGAGACAACCCACCATGGTATGATCGTTCCCTCTCCCTTTTACTCTGTTTTTGAGTTTTGATTGAACCTGAAATTTTGTATAACATTCATTTCATTCTGCATAATGCATCAAAAAAAAAAAATTTTCGCACGCGACGCGACTGATGACAAGTCATCATATACCCATTTTTCAAGCTAATTTCAATTGTTTTATTAGTCTTTATGCACTTTCTTGCATCCTAAGTAAGTGATTTGGAATGAAAATGCATAACTTCTTTAAATCAAGCAACTACCATTAAATTGATGCTAAATCATGAGGTTTGAGCAAGAATTAATTGATTTTTAATTGATTTATAAGCCTTGTGAATTTAGTGATACTTTGAGTGGTTGTTTTGGTTTCTTGTAGGTGAAGAAAGAAAAAAAAAGGAAAAGCGTGGCTTAAGAAAGCGTGACTCAAGAGATAAGAAGTGTGGCGCATGAAAGGGAAGCAAACATTGCCCTCCACAAGGGCACACTGCCCTCCAGGAGGGCAACATAATGAAACAAGCTTTGAGAAGCAACACTGCCCTGTCCACAACAAGGGCAGAGCACAATTTGATGCCAAGGATCAAGAAGAGCAAAAACTCTGCCCTGCCCTCCTCAAGAGCAATATCGGGCTCATCAAAGAAATAAATTCAAGGAAAAAGCTTGCCAACAAAACCAAGGAATCGAACTCGGCACCATGAGGAAGCAAGGAACTAGGCCTTACTTTGGTGCCAAGAAAACCAAGGAAAAGAAGTAGCGTGTTCCTCCACCGAGCTTCGAACGCGGGGCTTCACTTTTGGAAACATTGCCCTACCCTCCGCGAGGGCAGGGCAGTATTTGGTGATGCACGGCCAGCGCACAAGAGTTGGCGCACCAAGGGAGTCTCGGCAGCAGCAGCACGCATGGGCAGCAAAATCTGGCAGCACCAACACGCATGCACTGAGGGCCACACGCACCATTTTCTGCCCTGCCCTCCACAAGGGCAGGGCAGCCTCCTGGAAGCAATTTTTCATGGGCTGAAAATTGGGTTAAAAATCTAATTTAATTCATTTCTTCACCAAATCAAAAGCCCATCCAAATCCCAAGATCCAAGAATAGAAAGTGTATAAATAGGAGATAGTTTGATGTAATTAGGACCTTTCTTTAGAGCTTTGAACTTTTGCTTTGCTTTGAACTTTTGAACCTTCTTTTGATTTTTGAGACTTCATTGAGAGCTAGGAACTGAGATTTCAGAGAATTGAGGAGGAGAATTGATCTCTCTTCTTCCTCGTTCTTGCATGAGCATTTTTACTTTTCTTGTTTGAGTCTTGCGTGTGAAGAATTGAGGAATTTCTGTCTCAATCTCCATTCAAGATCTCTTTAATTTCTCTTCTGCAAAATTGAGTTCAATTACATTTCCTTTACCGCTTCTTCTTTAATTTCTTGTTAATTGCTTTGTGAACTTGGATCTGGGAAGGCAATTGAGATCTAGGCTTTGCTATCTAGTCTCTGGAGTCCTGAGATCCCATTTTCCTTTTGGTTCTTCTGTGAACCCCTGCTGCAAGTTAATTTCCAATTCTGTTTGAGATCTAGTCTATTTCAATTCATCTCTTGTTTAGATAATTGTTGCAATTTAATTTCCCTTGTTTGAATTCTGAATTCCCAGTCCTCAATTCCCTTTTTCCATTCAAGCAATTTATATTTCTTGCACTTTAAGTTACTGCAATTTACATTTCTTGCACTTTAAGTTTCAGTCATTTAATTTCTTGTTCTTTAAGATTCAGCACCTTTACTTTCAAGTCTCCTTAATTTCTGCAATTCATCCCTCTCCCTTTACATTTCCTGCCATTTACTTACTATTAGCTACAAAAACACTCAACCAATACTTGATTCGCTTGACTAAATCAACCACTAAACTAAAATTGCTCAATCCTTCAATCCCTGTGGGATCGACCTCAGTCCCGTGAGTTTTATTACTTGATGCGACCCGGTACACTTGCCGGTGAGTTTTGTGTTGGATCGTTTTCCACACATCAAGTTTTTGGCGCTGTTGCCGGGGATTGAAATAGATTGACATTGATTAAGTGAAGTGGAGGTCTAGATCAAGCACTTTTTCTTTTCTGTTTCTTTAATTTTGACTAACACACTAACTGTTTGAATTTTTGCTTAAACTAACTAAAACTTCATTCTAGCAATAGATTGAAGTTTCACTGGTTTTCTGGATCTGTGTGTTTATTGTTGTAAGTTTGTATGTCAGGTACAGGAAGATCTTCCCCTATTCTCTCTGAAATTGACCAAAGAACTCTTTGAAGAATAAGAAGAGCTGAAAGAGGGAAGAACGTTATTGGAGAGGAAGAATCTGAGGAGGAATTCCAAGAGATGGAAGGAGATCCATCAAATCCCAATCAACCAGAAGGAGGAGCCAACAATATCCCACAACAAGGAAGAGTATTAGCTTCCTACACATTTGCAAATGCTAGACACTGTGGGAGTAGCATTCTTACTCCTAATGTCAATGCAAACAACTTTGAACTAAATCCACAACTCATCACTTTAGTCCAAAACAACTACTCTTTTGGAGGAGGACCATTGGAGGACCCGAACCAACATCTATCCACTTTTTTGAGGATCTGTGACACAGTTAAAACCAATGGTGTGCCTCCTGACAGCTACAAGTTACTGCTCTTTCCATCCTCTCTCAGGGACAAAGCCACTCAGTGGCTAGAAACATTTCCAAAGGAGAGCATCAACACTTGGGATGATTTAGTGAGCAAGTTTCTTGCCAAATTTTATCCTCCTCAAAGGATCATAAGATTAAAAACTGAGGTGCAGACATTCACTCAAATGGAGGCTGAAAATTTATATGAAGCATGGGAAAGATATAAGGCACTGCTGAGGAAATGTCCACCAGAGATGTTCACTGAGTGGGACAAGCTGCAGAACTTCTATGAGGGACTTACTCTGAAGGCTCAAGAAGCACTTGATCATTCAGCCGGAGGCTCATTACAACTCATGAAAACTACAGAGGAAGCTCAAAATCTCATTGATATGGTGGCCAACAACCAATATTTCTTTGCTCACCAAAGGCAATGCCAACCATCGCAAAGGAGAGGAGTAATGGAGTTGGAAGGAGTGGATTCAATCCTAGCTCAGAACAAAATGATGCAACAACAAATTCAACAACAGTTTGAGTAGATGGCCAAGAGAATTGACAGCCTTCAAGTTGCATCAGTGAGTGCCACAAGCCAACCATCAACTACTTGGGGGCAAAATGAAGAAATTTAAGAGGAGTAACAGCAAGAGCAAGTCCAATACATGCACAACCAAAATCCTGGAACAAATGAAGTCTATGGTGATACTTACAATCCTTCTTGGAAAAATCATCCCAACCTCAGATGGGGAGACAACCACAATCAAACTCAGCAGCCATGGTAAAGGAACTCAAATCAAAACAATTGGAAAAACTCAAACCACAACAACCAGCCAAACACTAACCAAAACACATACAGAAAACCACAAACCACTTATCCCAACTCTAACCATTATCCACCCAATAACCACCCAACTAACCAAAACACTTACCATCATCCATCAACACCCCAAAACCAACCAATCTCACAAGATTCTCAAAGGATTACTAATCTGGAGATGCTCATCGAGAAGATGATGAAGAACCAAGAATTGACAACAAAGAACCAAGAAGCTTCCATGAAGAGCCTAGAAAGACAGATTGGACAGATCTCCAAGCAGATTTCTATTGAGAAACCTTCAAGCTCACTACCAAGTGACACCATTCCTAATCCAAAAGAAGAATGCAAAGCTGTGCAATTAAAGAGTGGAAGAACATTGGTAGATGGCAACCAAGGAGCAACCAAGAAACTCATGGAGAATGACAAAGAGCCAACAGAGAAAGATGGAGCTAACAACAAGGACATAACAAGCAAGAATGTCCCAGAAAAGCTCACAGAAGAGAACAACCAACCACAGAATTTAAAAAAGGGAAAGCAGATCATGGAAGAACCAAATCCAAAACAGCAGCAAGTGGAGAAGAGTCGTACATCTCCACTACCTTATCCACAGAGATTCCAAAAAGAAGCAACGGACCAACACTTCCACAAATTCCTTGAGACTTTCAAGAAGCTAGAGATCAACATACCCTTGGCTGAGGCATTGGAGCAAATGCCTCTATATGCCATGTTCCTAAAGGAGCTCATCAACAAGAAGAGGAGTTGGAATGAGAAGGAGACTGTAATGCTCACTGAAGAATGTAGTGCACTAATCAGAAAAGGACTTCCTCCCAAGCTTGAAGATCCTGGAGGTTTCTTCCTACCTTGCACTATTGGAAGTATATTCATCGACAAGGGGATGTTTGACTTAGGAGCAAGCATAAATCTAATTCCATCCTCTTTAGTGAAAAAGCTTGGCATAGGAGAGGTGAAACCAATACAGATGCCCTTGGAATTGGTGGACCAATCAGTGGTATATCTTAAAGGGTTAATTGAAAACCTTTTAATTAAGGTTGACAAGTTCATCTTTCCTACAGACTTTGTGATCCTAGAATCAGCAGATAATGAGAATGACTCCATAATACTTGGTCGACCATTTTTGGCCACTGCTAGAGCCATTGTAGATATAGAGCAGGGAGAGCTAACCCTCAGGATGCATGAAGAAAGCACCACCCTGAAAGTATTTCCAGAATCACAAAGTAAAGAAGGAACAAGCAAGACAAGTAGTGACTTTCTTCCAAGGCAAACAACCATCAACACAGTAGAACAGAAGGATGAGCAGGTACAAGGAGGAGAAGGAATTCAAAAAGAAGCTGGGATAATAAACAATAAGGGAAATGTCACAACTAAAGCCACTGTTAAGGAAGAAAGACTGACAAGGAAAAGGAAGAAAAACAAGAAGAAAGTTTACAAAGGGTGGAAGAACAAAAAAATCCCAACTAAATGACTTTCCAAAGGTGATAAGGTGCAATTAGTATATCAACAGTTGGGAGCAGAAGACCACTACACTGTTAACCAAGTACTCTCTCTCGAGCACATTGAAATAGAGCATCAAGGCACACAAAGGAGGCTGACAGTGAGAGGGGACAAGCTCCGACATTCCAACCATCAACCACCCTAAGGGTGGATCAATGTCAAGCTAATGACAATAAAGAAGCGCTTGTTGGGAGGCAACCCAACCTGAGGTAGTTTTCTTTTCTAGCTTATTTCAATAAAAAGGTTGAATAATTGGTCTGTAGTGCAAGGAGCTAAGTTTGGTGTTTCACACCAAAACAAGTTAAGGGAGAATGAATGATTTTAAGTTTGGTGTTCCACCAAAATCTATCTAAAAGCATACTCTCACCTTATGCAGAATGCTAGCTCCAGGCAATTAGACAATTCATTCAACCATCTAGTTATTTTCTAGTTTTTTTTTAATTTCATAACCTTTAGCAAAGACACAAGGTTTCACATATGGTTAACTTGTTGCATCTGAGGCAGTGTCATGGAATTAAGTTTGGTGTTCCCACACCAAAATAAATCCAAGAGACACACTCAATTTATGCATACTAACCATTCATTTAAGGGCTTGAGAAGCAAGCAACTTTTGAGAATTATGCAGGAAATTAGACAACATTTGAAGACAAATGGCATTATGACTCAAAAGGGACACAACGGAAGGAAGAACTAAAGGGCTGCAACTTCAAAGGTTGTATCTAAACTTAATCTTTGCTGTTGTGAATTGTTTTGATTTGGGAACTCTTGTATGTCTTGCTGAAGTGTTCATCTAGTTGCAAGTGAAGTTATTTGATTAAGAATGCTAATCTGCATATTACTTGTCATCAATCACCTAGCTGAATTTTGTTTTATTTCCCATATGCTTGAATAAAAGAGAATTGTTTGAATTGGAAAGTAAATATCCAATGTTGCATGAGTTAGAATGGAAGTTAATGGTGGTGTATGTGTTTGATTAAATGCATAACTCATGAAATAATTGTTGCATAGTATCATTTTCATTGAAGTGTGAGCTAGCTTGCTGTTATAAAGGTTCCTATCAATAAAGAAAAAAAAAGCCCTTGAGAACAAAAGAAAATGAAACAGAAAGAAAAGGAAGAAGAAAAAGCCAATGTGGCAAGAAAAACAAAGAATTAAGGTTGGACACCAATAGCTTGGATCCTAGGACACATGCCTGTGGTGTTCTTGTACTAGGATATGCTTGGATAAGTAAATTCTGAGGGGTATTTTAAAACCCGGTCACTTAGATCAACTGATTTGGGATGGCCAATTGAAAGTCCACAATAAAGAGCAACCTAGATACAAAACATTTAGTTATCCAAAGAGATGCTGGGCATCAATGATCCTAGGAGGAAATAGTGAGCCATGTGTCTGTGGTGGAAAGATGTTGAGTAAAAATAAAGCCAAAGGCTACTACTTCAACATTAGACACCAAGCCTCCAAAAGAATAATAAGCTTGTTAAGCAACTTGAGAAAAGAAAATTTAGCAAGGGAGCAAAGAAAGAATAAACCTTATAACAGCAAGTTTACTAAGCCTTTGAGGAAAGATGTATATTATGTAACAGCAAACAATAACTTGGGTTGTCATTGTCTGCATAAAAACTCCATAAATCAAGTTCTGCTACATGCCTAATAAAGATATAATTGCTCTCCTTGTTCATTTCATTTTCTCTTAGTTTTGATGCTTGCTTGGGGACAAACAAGATTTAAGTTTGGTGTTGTGATGACAAGTCATCGTATACCCATTTTTCAAGCTAATTTCACTTGTTTTATTAGTCTTTATGCACTTTCTTGCATCCTAAGTAAGTGATTTGGAATGAAAATGCATAACTTCTTTAAATCAAGCAACTATCATTAAATTGATGCTAAATCATGAGGTTTGAGCAAGAATTAATTGATTTTTAATTGATTTATAAGCCTTGTGAATTTAGTGATACTTTGAGTGGTTGTTTTGGTTTCTTGTAGGCGAAGAAAGAAAGAAAAAGGAAAAACGTGGCTTAAGAAAGCGTGACTCAAGAGATAAGAAGTGTGGCGCATGGAAGGGAAGCAAACATTGCCCTCCACAAGGGCACACTGCCCTCCAGGAGGGCAACATAATGAAACAAGCTTTGAGAAGCAATACTGCCCTGCCCACAACAAGGGCAGAGCACAATTTGATGCCAAGGATCAAGAAGAGCAAAAACTCTGCCCTGCCCTCCTCAAGAGCAATATCGGGCTCATCAAAGAAATAAATTCAAGGAAAAAGCTTGCCAATGCTTGCCACAAGGATCTAACTCGGCACCATGAGGAAGCAAGGAACTAGGCCTTACTTTGGTGCCAAGAAAACCAAGGAAAAGAAGTAGCGTGTTCCTCCACCGAGCTTCGAACGCGGGGCTTCACTTTTGGAAACATTGCCCTGCCCTCCGCGAGGGCAGGGCAGTATTTGGTGATGCACGGCCAGCGCACAAGAGTTGGCACACCAAGGGAGTCTTGGCAGCAGCAGCACGCACGGGCAGCAAAATCTGGCGCACCACAAAACTCTGCCCTGCCCTCCACAAGGGCAGGGCAGCATCCTGCAGCACCAACACGCACGCACCGAGGGCCACACGCACCATTTTCTGCCCTGCCCTCCACAAGGGCAGGGCAGCGTCCTGGAAGCAATTTTTCATGGGCTGAAAATTGGGTTAAAAATCCAATTTAATTCATTTCTTCACCAAATCAAAAGCCCATCCAAATCCCAAGATCCAAGAATAGAAAGTGTATAAATAAGAGATAGTTTGATATAATTAGGACCTTTCTTTGGAGCTTTGAACTTTTGCTTTGCTTTGAACTTTTGAACCTTCTTTTGATTTTTGAGACTTCATTGAGAGCTATGAACTGAGATTTCAGAGAATTGGGGAGGAGAATTGATCTCTCTTCTTCCTTGTTCTTGCTTGAGAATTTTTACTTTTCTTGTTTGAGTCATGGGTGTGAAGAATTGAGGAATTTCTGTCTCAATCTCCATTCAAGATCTCTTTAATTTCTCTTCTGCAAAATTGAGTTCAATTACATTTCTTTTACCGCTTCTTCTTTAATTTCTTGTTAATTGCTTTGTGAACTTGGATCTGGGAAGGCAATTGAGATCTAGGCTTTGCTATCTAGTCTCTGGAGTCCTGAGATCCCATTTTCCTTTTGGTTCTTTTATGAACCCCTGCTGCAAGTTAATTTCCAATTCTGTTTGAGATCTAGTCTATTTCAATTCATCTCTTGTTTAGTTAATTGTTGCAATTTAATTTCCCTTGTTTGAATTCTGAATTCCCAGTCCTCAATTCCCTTTTTCCATTCAAGCAATTTATATTTCTTGCACTTTAAGTTACTGCAATTTACATTTCTTGCACTTTAAGTTTCAGTCATTTAATTTCTTGTTCTTTAAGATTCAGCACCTTTACTTTCAAGTCTCTTTAATTTCTGCAATTCATCCCTCTCCCTTTACATTTCCTGCCATTTACTTACTGTTAGCTACAAAATCACTCAACCAATACTTGATTCGCTTGACTAAATCAACCACTAAACTAAAATTGCTCAATCCTTCAATCCCTGTGGGATCGACCTCACTCCCATGAGTTTTATTACTTGATGCGACCCGGTACACTTGCCGGTGAGTTTTGTGTTGGATCGTTTTCCACACATCAGTGACAGCGTCACCAACGTGTCCACGTCATAGGTGCGTTGGGAAGAAAACATGATCGAACAGAGAGTCACGCGAGAGCGCGGCTGGAGGCGTGCTTTTGGCACAAATTGGTCCACGAGACCGCGTTGCTGACGCGTCCGCGTCATGTGGGAAAAACATCTCCCACGCGTCCGCGTCACCCACGCGAACGCGTGCCTCAAAATCGACATAAAAAGAGTGTATGGCCGAAAGTTGAGCTGGAGCTGGGCTGAACATGTGCTAGCCGCACAAGCCCTGCCACGCGTATGCGTGCCCCACGCGTCCGCGCCGTCTTCAAATTTAGGCCATCCACGTGATCGCGTCTACCACGCGATCGCGTGACCCAAAGTTTTGGCAACATGAGCTTTTTACCAGAGAGTTGCGCGGCGACAAGGCTGCACTCTCACTGAAGGCACGAATCACTTCACGCGAATGCATGACCCACGCGTTCGCATCACTTCATCGAAGCGCTATCCACGTGACCGCGTGCCCCACGAGCTCGCGTCGCCTGCGCTGCAGAGCTTATCCAAATCAGCCAAATATCTTATCTTTTCTTCCCCAAATCCTAATTTTTCTTTCCCTTCTTATTTCTTTCTTCCTCATTTCTTACTTTCTTTCTCTTTTCTATTGGTGTTAAAATTCTCTTCTTCAACTATTGCATCTTTTCTTAAATTATTCTGGTACTTCATGACTTGTTTTATTCTGATTGGGTATTATTCTTAAGTCAATGCTAATTTTTATAATACTAATATTCCTTTTGCATTGATATGCACTTACACTTTCTTGCATTACCCACACTCTCTTCCCCATTGTTGTAACTTTTGCACTATTGATATGCCATTTGCTTCCACTATTTTCTCACTTGAATGTTGTAGCTACCATGTAATTAAGACCTTTATTATTTGGCATTAACATCCATATTTTATTTATGTTCTTATCTCTATTTTTGGGTTACTTTCCTTCCTTTTTCTCTTCTTTCAGGATGGCCACCATGAAGAGAGAGAAAAAAACTTCTATATGGGAGATAGGCAAGTCACTGCACAATCTATAGAGAAAGGCATCAGTTGAAGCAGCCTGTCCACTTGTACATCTTAGCATGCACCGAGGACGGTGCAATCTTTAAGTGTGGGGAGGTCGATACCGATCTCCGTGGGTTAGTTACTTCTTTTTCAACACCAATGTTAATTTGTTCGTTGTTGCATTTGCATATTTGATTGCATGTTTGTTTGATTTTATGCATTTAGTTACTACTTGGTTGAAGTAATATTTTCTTTTTCAATAAATTTTTATAGTATTTCACTAATTTAAATTTAAAAATTTGTGTTAAACTTGATTGGAAGTTGTATTTGGAACATGGTTTTTGAGCTAAAGAACACACAACCTGTGAGCTTTGAGCTTATTTACATGGTTACATTATTTAACCATAAATATTTTATTCTTGTGTGTTTTCTTCTCTATGATTGTAATCTTTATTTTGTTCCAATCTATATGTCCAATATTTAGTGTATATACATGCTTGCATATGATTGAGGCCATTACTTGTTTTTGCTCACTTATCCCAAATAAGCCTACCCTTTTATGTCACCCTTGTTAGCTACTTTGAGCTTTTTAATCCCCTTCTGTTCTATGACTACATCACTAGCCTTAAGCAGAAAAACAAATTAAATATTCCAATTGAATCTTTGGTTAGCTTAAGATAGAGGTTGTGAATCAACTAAGTGTGGAGAAACTGTGGGAACATGGGTTAATAAGGGAATGTATCATGTTTCTAATTTTGAATATTGGAAAATTTGGGTATCTACTCATGTAAAATAGAAAAATAAAAATTCCATATGCATTGATATGTTATTTTAGTTTTTATGTCTCTAAAAAAAAAAGAAAAAGAAAAATATATATATATATAAATAAATAAATAAATAAGGTGACAAAATTACCCCAATGTTAAGTTAATAAAAGATCAATGCATATGTGACACAATTAAAAGAAAAGTTCATACATGAGTATGTGATACAAAAGTTGAAATTATGGGTAACTAGGCATTATTTTAGAAGTTATATAGAATGTATGTATGTTAGGTGATAGCTCAGGTTACTTAAAGATTCAATTTATAGCTCACTTAACCATACATATATCCACACCTTTGCCTTAGCCCCATTACAACCCTGAAAAGACCTCATGATGTTTGCATTGGTATGCTAAATATTTGTTAATTGGTTAGATGAAGAACAAGGTTTAGAAAGCATGTCTAGGAAAGAGTAGAGTGATTGACCCTAGACACTTGAGCGATTAGAGTGATATACACTACCATTGAGGGTTCAATGCTTGATTTTATGTTCCCTGCTTTCATGAGCTATCTTCTTACAAGTTTACTTGCTTTTTATTGTACGCTTTGAATTAGTGAAATTTAATTCATATTTGTCTTGGGGATATTATTTACTTTTAACCAAGTAGGTAGAATCATTTTGCATGTAATTGCATTCACATAGATAGGTTGCATTGCATACTCTCTATCATTCCTCTTCACTTCTTTATAGCTTCTCTTGAGCTTAGCATGAGGACATGCTAATGTTTAAGTGCGGGGAGGTTGATAAACCACTATTTTAAAGTTTATCTTGTGCTCAATCGAGTGGTTTTTATCAACTCTTTAATCTTCTCTTATTACCATTCGATGCCTTGACATGTGTGTTAAGTGATTTCAGAGATTACAGGGCAAGAATGGCTTAGAGGATGAAAAGAAAGCATGCAAAAGTGGAAGGAATACAAGAAACTGAAGGAATTGCCGAAGCTGTCAGCCTGACCTCTTCGCACTCAAACGGTCATAACTTGAGCTACAAAGGTCCAAACGACGCGGTTCTAGTTGCGTTGGAAAGCTAACGTCCGGGGCTTCGATTTGATATATAATTTTCTATAGTGGCCATATAGATAGACGATGCAAACGCATGCTTCACGAAAATCAGCGTGGCAGATTACGCAACCAGCGAATCCTGGGCTATTTCCAGCCCGGTTTCAAGCCCAGAAAATACAGATTAAAGGCTACAAAGTGGAGGAATGAAAGGGATACCTCAGATCAGACTCATATTTCACTTTTCATAATTTAGATGTAGTTTTTAGAGAGAGAGGCTCTCTCCTCTCTCCTAGGATTAGGATTTAGGATTCTCTCAGTTTTAGTATTAGGATTTCTACTTCTTCATTACAAGTTCAATGTTCATTTAAATTATTAATGCAAAGAGTACTTTTTCATTTAATTTTATTATTTATTTAATTGTTTTCAATTTTATTATCATGTCTCCTTTCTACTCCCCTCTCCCAAGAATGAAGATGGTATGCATGTTGATAAAGTAGATTCCCAACTTGACATGGGGGTTGATTAAAAGGAGACACTTGAGTTGGAATGCTCAAGTGATTAGTTAAATTGGAAGTTGTTGGCTAATTCTCTATTTACTAACGCTAGTCCTTCCTAAGGGAGAGGATTAGGATTTGTGAATAAGAGTTAACTCAATCACTTGACTTTCTTTTATTTAGTAAGGGTTAACTAAGTGAAAATAACAACCTTTTGATACTACACTTGAGAAAATTCCAAAAAGGTTTGTTAATTGTTAATTGTGACAACCAAACGTTTGTAAGAAAGGTTGATTGCTTGGTTTAGAAACTATACTTGTGGTGCACGAAATTGTGATCATCAATAGCGCCATCAACATGGTACGCTCAATTGCAATCTCAACTCTTTATCACAACTTCGCACAACTAACCAGCAAGTGCATTGGGTCGTCCAAGTAATAAACCTTACGTGAGTAAGGGTCGATCCCACGGAGATTGTTGGTATGAAGCAAGCTATGGTCACCTTGTAAATCTTACCCAGGCAGATTCAAATGGTTATGGATGATATATGAATAAAGCATAAAATAAAGATAGAGATACTTATGTAATTCATTGGTGAGAACTTCAGATAAGCGAATGGAGATGCTTTGTCCCTTCGGCCTCTCTGCTTTCGTACTGTCTTCATCCAATCATTCTTACTCCTTTCCATGGCAAGCTATATGTTGGGCATCACCGTTGTCAGTGGCTACAGTCCCGTCCTCTCAGTGAAAATGTTCAATGCACCCTGTCACGGCACGGCTATTCATCTGTCGGTTCTCAATCAGGTTGGAATAGAATCCATTGATTCTTTTGCGTCTGTCACTAATGCCCAGCCTTCAGGAGTTTGAAGCTCGTCACAGTCATTCAATCATTAAATCCTACTCAGAATACCACAAACAAGGTTTAGACCTTCCAGATTCTCTTGAATGCCGCCATCAATTCTAGCTTATACCACGAAGATTCCGATTAAGGGATCCAAGAGATAAACATTCAGGCCTTGTTTGCTTGTAGAACAGAAGTGGTTGTCAGGCACTCGTTCATAAGTGAGAATGATGATGAGTGTCACATAATCATCACATTCATCATGTTCTTGGGTGCAAATGAATATCTTAGAACAAGAATAAGCTGAATTGAATAGAAGAACAATAGTAATTGCATTAATACTTGAGGTACAGCAGAGCTCCAAACCTTAATCTATGGTGTGTAGAAACTCCACCGTTGAAAATACATAAGAACAAGGTCTAGGCATGGCCGAATGGCCAGCCTCCCAAAGAGGGTTCAATCATAAAAGCATGATCAAAAGATTCAAAGATCTAAAGTTTCAAGTGATCAAAAGACGAAAATACAATAGCAAAAGGTCCTATTTGTAGAGAACTAGTAGCCTAGGGTTTACAGAGATGAGTAAATGACATAAAAATCTACTTCTTGGCCCACTTGGTGTGTTCTTGGGCTGAGCATTGAGGCTTTCATGTGTAGAGACTTTTCTTGGAGTTAAACGCCAGCTTTTGTGCCAGTTTGGGCGTTTAACTCCCATTCTTGTGCCAGTTCCGGCGTTTAACACCGGGGAGTTTTGAGCTGATTTGGAACGCCAGTTTGGGCCATCAAATCTTGGGCAAAGTATGGACTATTAAACATTTCTGGAAAGCCCAGGATGTCTACTTTCCAATGCCATTGAGAGCGCACCAATTGGGCTTCTGTAGCTCTAGAAAATCCACTTCGAGTGCAGGGAGGTCAGAATCCAACAGCATCTGCTGTCCTTTTCAGCCTCTGAATCAGATTTTTGCTCAGGTCCCTCAATTTCAGCCAGAAAATACCTGAAATCACAGAAAAACACACAAACTCATAGTAAAGTCCAGAAAAGTGAATTTTAACTAAAAACTAATAAAAAGATAATAAAAACTAACTAAAACATACTAAAAACATACTAAAAACAATGCCAAAAAGCGGGGCTTTTAGCTTTTTGCCTCTTAACAGTTTTGGCATCTCACTCTATCCTTTGAAATTAGGAATGATTGGCTTCTATAGGAACTCAGAATCCAGATAGTATTATTGATTCTCCTAGTTAAGTATGATGATTCTTGAACATAGCTACTTTATGAGTCTTGGCCGTCGCCCAAAGCACTCTATCTTCCAGTATTACCACCGGATACATACATGCCACAGACACATAACTGGGTGAACCTTTTCAGATTGTGACTTAGCTTTGCTAGAGTCCCTAATTAGAGGTGTCCAGGGTTCTTAAACACACTCTTTTTGCCTTGGATCACAACTTTATTATTTGTTTTTCTTTTTTTCTTTTTCCTCTATTTCTCTTTTTTTTCAATTTTTTTTTTGTATTCAATGCTTTTTCTTGCTTCAAGAATCATTTTTTATGATTTTTCAGATCCTCAGTAACATGTCTCCTTTTTCATCATTCTTTCAAGAGCCAACATTCATGAACAACAAATTCAAAAGACATATGCACTGTTCAAGCATACATTCAGAAAACAAAAGTATTGCCACCACATCAATATAATTAATCTGTTATAAAATTCAAAATTCATGCAATTCTTCTCTTTTTCAATTAAGAACATTTTTCATTCAAGAAAGGTGATGGATTCATAGGACATTCATAACTTTAAGGCATAGACACTAAGACACTAATGATCATAAGACACAGACATAGATAACATAAGCATGGAAATTTGAAAAACAGGAAATAAAGAACAAGGAAATTAAAGAATGGGTCCACCTTAGTGATGGCAGCTTGTTCTTCCTCTTGAAGATCTTATGGAGTGCTTGAGCTCCTCAATGTCTCTTCCTTGCCTTTGTTGCTCCTCTCTCATGACTCTTTGATCTTCTCTAATTTCATGGAGGAGAATGGAATGTTCTTAGTGCTCCACCCTTAGTTGTCCCATGTTGGAACTCAGTTCTCCTAGGGAGGTGTTGATTTGCTCCCAATAATTTTGAGGAGGAAAGTGCATCCCTTGAGGCATCTCAGGGATTTCATGATGAGTGGGATCTCTTGTTTGCTCCATCCTTTTCTTAGTGATGGGCTTGTCCTCATCAATGAGGATGTCTCCCTCTATGTCAACTCCAACTGAATAACAGAGGTGACAAATGAGATGAGGAAAGGCTAACCTTGCCAAGGTAGAGGACTTGTCCGCCACCTTATAAAGTTCTTGGGATATGACCTCATGAACTTCTATTTCTTCTCCAATCATGATGCTATGAATCATGATAGCCCGGTCTATAGTAATTTCGGACCGGTTGCTAGTGGGAATGATTGAGCGTTGGATAAACTCCAACCATCCCCTAGCCACGGGCTTGAGGTCATGCCTTCTCAGTTGAACCGGCTTCCCTCTTGAATCTCTCTTCCATTGAGCGCCCTCTTCACTAATGTCTATGAGGACTTGGTCCAACCTTTGATCAAAGTTGACCCTTCTAGTGTAAGGGTGTTCATCTCCTTGCATCATGGGCAAGTTGAATGCCAACCTTATATTTTCCGGACTAAAATCTAAGCATTTCCCTCGAACCATTGTGAGCCAATTCTTTGGGTCTGGGTTCACACTTTGATCATGGTTCTTGGTGATCCATGCATTGGCATAGAACTCTTGAACCATTAAGATTCCGACTTGTTGAATGGGGTTGGTAAGAACTTCCCAATCTTTTCTTCGGATCTCATGTCGGATCTCCGGATATTCACACTTTTTGAGTTTGAAAGGGACCTCGGGGATCACCTTCTTCATGGCCACAACTGCATAGAAGTGGTCTTGATGCACCCTTGAGATGAATCTCTCCATCTCCCATGACTCGGAGGTGGAAGCTTTTGCCTTTCCTTTCCTCTTTCTCGAGGTTTCTCCGGCCTTGGATGCCATAAATGGTTATGAAAAACAAAAAGCAATGCTTTTACCACACCAAACTTAAAAGGTTTGCTTGTCCTCGAGCAAAAGAATAAAGAAGAGAGTACAAGAAGAAGAAATAAAGGAGATGGAGATGGCTTTGTGGTTTGGCCAAAGGGAGAGAAGTACTGTTTAGGTTGTGTGAAAATGAGGTGGTAAAGATGGGTTTATATAGGAGTAGAGAAAGGGTAAGGTTCGGCTATGTGAGGGTGGGTTTGGGAGGGGAAGTGGTTTGAATTTGAATGGTAAGGTAGGTGGGGTTTTATGAAGGATGGATGTGAGTGGTGAAGAGAAAGATGGGATTTGATAGGTGAGGGGTTTTTGGGGAAGATGTGTTGAGGTGATTGGTGAATGGGTGAAGAAGAGAGAGAGTGGTGGGGTAGGTGGTGATCTTGTGGGGTCCACAGATCCTGAGGTGTCAAGGAAAATTCATCCCTGCACCAAGTGGCGAGCAAAATTGCTCTTTATGCCAATTCTGGCGTTAAACGCCGGGCTGGTGCCCATTTCTGGCGTTTAACGCCAGCTTCTTGCCCTTTCCTGGCGTTTAACGCCAGTCTGGTGCCCCTTTCTGGCGTTAAATGCCCAGAATGGTGCCAGACTGGGCGTTAAATGCCCATTTGCTGCCCTTACTGGCGTTTAAACGCCAGCAAGGTCTTCCTCCAATGTGTGCTGTTTTTCTTTCTATTTTTCATTCTGTTTTTGCTTTTTCAATTGATTTTGTGACTTCCCATGATCATCAACCTACAGAAAACATAAAATAACAAAGGAAAATTAGATAAATATAACATTGGGTTGCCTCCCAACAAGCACTTCTTTAATGTCAGTAGCTTGACAGTGGGCTCTCATGGAGCCTCACAGATACTCAGAGCAATGTTGGAACCTTCCAACACCAAACTTAGAATTTGGTTGTGGCCTCCCAACACCAAACTTAGAGTTTGACTGTGGGGGCTCTGTTTGACTCTGTTTTGAGAGAAGCTCTTCATGCTTCCTCTCCATGGTGACAGAGGGATATCCTTGAGCCTTAAACACAAAGGATTCTTCATTCACTTGAATGATCAATTCTCCTCTGTCCACATCAATCACAGCCTTTGCTGTGGCTAGGAAGGGTCTGCCAAGGATGATGGATTCATCCATGCACTTCCCAGTTTCTAGGACTATGAAATCAGCAGGGATGTAATGGTCTTCAATCTTTACCAGAACATCTTCTACAAGCCCATAAGCTTGTTTTCTTGAATTGTCTGCCATCTCTAGTGAGATTCTTGCAGCTTGTACCTCAAAGATCCCTAGCTTCTCCATTACAGAGAGAGGCATGAGGTTTACACTTGACCCTAGGTCACACAAGGCCTTCTTAAAGGTCATGGTGCCTATGGCACAAGGTATTGAGAACTTCCCAGGATCTTGTCTCTTTTGAGGTAATTTCTGCCTAGACAAGTCATCCAGTTCTTTGGTGAGCAAAGGAGGTTCGTTCTCCCAAGTCTCATTACCAAATAACTTGTCATTTAGCTTCATGATTGCTCCAAGGTATTTAGCAACTTACTCTTCAGTGACATCTTCATCCTCTTCAGAGGAAGAATATTCATCAGAGCTTATAAATGGCAGAAGTAAATCAAATGGAATCTCTATGGTCTCATTATAAGCCTCAGATTCCCATGGTTCCTCATTAGGGAACTCATTGGAGGCCAGTAGACGTCCATTGAGGTCTTCCTCAGTGGCGATCACTGCCTCTTCCTCCTCTCCAAGTTCGGCCATGTAGGTCATGTTAATGGCCTTGCATTCTCCTTTTGGATTCTCTTCTGTATTGCTTGGAAGAGTACTAGGAGGGAGTTCAGTAATTTTCTTGCTCAGCTGTCCCACTTGTGCCTCCAAGTTTCTAATGGAGGACCTTGTTTCAGTCATGAAACTTTGAGTGGTTTTGATTAGATCAGAGACCATGGTTGCTAAGTCAGAGTGGCTCTGCTTAGAATTCTCTGTCTGTTGCTGAGAAGATGATGAAAAAGGCTTGCCATTGCTAAACCTGTTTCTTCCACCATTATTGTTGTTGAAACCTTGTTGAGGTCTCTATTGATCCTTCCATAAGAGATTTGGATGATTTCTCCATGAAGAATTATAGGTGTTTTCATAGGGTTCTCCCATGTAATTCACCTCTTCCATTGAAGGGTTCTCAGGATCATAAGCTTCTTCTTCAGATGAAGCGTCCTTAGTACTGCCTGGTGCAGCTTGCATTCGAGACAGACTTTGAGAAATCATATTGACTTGTTGAGTCAATATTTTGTTCTGAGCCAATATGGCATTCAGAGTATCAATCTCAAGAACTCCTTTCTTCTGATTTGTCCCATTGTTCACAGGATTCCTTTTAGAAGTGTACATGAATTGGTTATTTGCAACCATTTCAATTAGTTCTTGAGCTTCTGCAGGTGTCTTCTTCAGATGAAGAGATCCTCCAGCATAGCTATCTAATGACATCTTGGACAGCTCAGACAGACCATCATAGAAGATACCTATGATGCTCCATTCAGAAAGCATGTCAGAGGGACACTTTCTGATCAATTGTTTGTATCTTTCCCAAGCTTCATAGAGGGATTCACCTTCCTTCTGTCTGAAGGTTTGGACTTCCACTCTAAGCTTACTCAATTTTTGAGGTGGAAAAAACTTTGCCAAGAAGGCATTGACTAGCTTTTCCCAAGAGTTCAGGCTTTCTTTAGGTTGTGAGTCCAACCATATCCTAGCTCTGTCTCTTACAGCAAAAGGGAATAGCATAAGTCTGTAGACCTCAGGGTCAACCCCATTAGTCTTGACAGTGTCACAGATTTACAAGAACTCAGCTAAAAACTGATGAGGATCTTCCAATGGAAGTCCATGGAACTTGCAACTCTGCTGCATCAGAGAAACTAATTGAGGCTTAAGCTCAAAGTTGTTTGCTCCAATGGCAGGGATAGAGATGCTCCTCCCATAGAAGTCGGGAGTAGGTGCAGTAAAGTCACCCAGCACCTTCCTTGCATTGTTGGCATTGTTGTTATTTTCGGCTGCCATGGGTTCTTCTTCTTTGAAGATTTCTGTTAGGTCCTCTACAGAGAGTTGTGCCTTAGCTTCTCTTAGCTTTTGCTTCAAGGTCCTTTCGGGTTCAGGATTAGCCTCAACAATAATGCTTTTGTCTTTGCTCCTGCTCATATGAAAGAGAAGAAAGCAAGAAAATATGGAATCCTCTATGTCACAGTATAGAGATTCCTCAATATGGAAAAGAAAACTGGAAGGAAGAGGTAGAAAATTCGAACTTATCAAGGAAAGATGGAGTTCGAATTGTGCATTGAGGAGTAGTGTTAGTCCATAAATAGAAGGATGTGAGAAGAGGGGAAGAAATTTTCGAAAATTAAGTAAAAGATTTTAAAAACATTTTGAAAAACACTAATTGATTTTCGAAAACCAAGAGTGGAAAAGAAATCAAGTGATTTTTGAAAAAGATTTTGAAATTAGAAATCAACAAAATATGATTGAAAACTATTTTGAAAAAGATGTGATTAAAAAGATATGATTTAAAAGTTATGGTTTGAAAAAGATGTGATTGAGAAGATATGATTTGAAAAATAATTTAAAAAGATTTGATTTTGAAAATTAATGACTTGGCTAACAAGAAAAGATATGATTCAAACATTAAACCTTTCTCAACACAAAAGGCAACATACTTGAATTGTTGAATCAAATCATTAATTGTTAGCAAGTATTTTTGAAAATGGAAAGAAATTGATTTTGAAAACATATGATTGAAAAGATATGATTTGAAAAAGATTTGATTTTGAAAAATTTTGAAAACCTGAAAAAAATTTGAATTAAAAACAGAATCTTCCCTCTTGTGCCATCCTGGCATTAAACACCCAGAATGGTGCACATTCTGGCATTTAACGCCCAAAACACTACCCTTTTCGGCGTTAAACGCCCAGCCAGGCACCCTGGCTGGCGTTTAACCACCAGTTTTCCTTCTTCACTGGGCGTTTTGAATGCCCAGCCTTTTTCTGTGTAATTCCTCTGCTTTATGTTATGAATCTTTAATTCTCTGTATTTTTGACTTGAAAAGACACAAATTAATTTTTTTTTTGGATTTTTAATAATCAAAATGTAACTAAAATCAAATAACAATGCATGCAAGACACCAAACCTAGCATTTTGTATACCATTGACACTAACAAAATGAGAATGCATATGAAAAACAACAAAACACTCAAGACAAGAGAATTTAAAGATCAGAACAAGGAAATCATCAAGAACAACTTGAAGATTAATGAAGACACATGCATGAATGCAAGAAAAATAGAAACATGCAATTGACACCAAACATAAAATGAGACACTAGACTCAACAAGAAACATAAAATATTTTTTTTATTTTTATGATTTTGTAATTTTTTTTGGATTTTTCGAAAATTAAGTGGAAAAGAAAATAAAGATATCAAAATTCTTAATGAGAATTCCAGGAATCATGCAATGTTAGTCTAAAGCTTCAGTCTAAAGGAATTAGACATGGCTAGCCAAGCTTCAGCAGGACATTGCATTCAAGAGCTAAATTGATGAGAATCAATCAGCTTTGTGATGATAAGAACATCACCTTGAAACACTAGAATTCATTCTTAAGAACTCTGAAGAGAAATACCTAATCTAAGCAACAAGATGAACCGTCAGTTGTCCAAACTCAACAATCCTCGGCAACGGTGCCAAAAACATGGTGCACAAAATTGTGTTCATCAATAGCGCCATCAACATGGTACGCTCAATTGCAATCTCAACTCTTTATCACAACTTCGCACAACTAACCAGCAAGTGCACTGGGTTGTCCAAGTAATAAACCTTACATGAGTAAAGGTCGATCCCACGGAGATTGTTGGTATGAAGCAAGCTATGGTCACCTTGTAAATCTTACCCAGGCAGATTCAAATGGTTATTGATGATATATGAATAAAGCATAAAATAAAGATAGAGATACTTATGTAATTCATTGGTGAGAACTTCAGATAAGCGAATGGAGATGCTTTGTCCCTTCGGCCTCTCTGCTTTCGTACTGTCTTCATCCAATCATTCTTACTCCTTTCCATGGCAAGCTGTATGTTGGGCATCACCGTTGTCAGTGGCTACAGTCCCGTCCTCTCAGTGAAAATGTTCAACGTACCCTGTCACGGCACGACTATTCATCTGTCGGTTCTCAATCAGGTTGGAATAGAATCCATTGATTCTTTTGCGTCTGTCACTAACGCCCAGCCTTCAGGAGTTTGAAGCTCGTCACAGTCATTCAATCATTGAATCCTACTCAGAATACCACAAACAAGGTTTAGATCTTCCAGATTCTCTTGAATGCCGCCATCAATTCTAGCTTATACCCTGAAGATTCCGATTAAGGGATCCAAGAGATAAACATTCAGGCCTTGTTTGCTTGTAGAACAGAAGTGGCTGTCAGGCACTCGTTCATAAGTGAGAATGATGATGAGTGTCACATAATCATCACGTTCATCATGTTCTTCGGTGAAAATGAATATCTTAGAACAAGAATAAGCTGAATTGAATAGAAGAACAATAGTAATTGCATTAATACTCGAGGTACAGCAGAGCTCCACACCTTAATCTATGGTGTGTAGAAACTCCACCATTGAAAATACATAAGAACAAGGTCTATTATACATTTCTGGAAAGCCCAGGATGTCTACTTTCCAACGCAATTGAGAATGCGCCAATTGGGCTTCTGTAGCTCCAGAAAATTCACTTTGAGTGCTGGGAGGCCAGAATCCAACAGCATCTGTAGTCCTTTTTCAGCCTCTGAATTAGATTTTTGCTCAGGTCCTTCAATTTCAGCCAGAAATTACCTGAAATCACAGAAAAACACACAAACTCATAGTAAAGCCCAAGAAAGTGAATTTTAAATAAAAACTAATAAAAACATACTTAAAACTAACTAAAACGTACTAAAAACACACTAAAAACAGTGCCAAAAAGCGTATAAATTATCCGCTCATCACAACACCAAACTTAAATTGTTGCTTGTCCCCAAGCAACTGAAAATCAAATAGGATAAAAAGAAGAGAACATACTGTAGACTCAAATATCAATGAAACTTAGCTCCAATTAGATGAGTGGGACTAGTAGCTTTTTGCCTCTGAACAGTTTTGGCATCTCACTTTTTCCTTTGAAGTTTAGAATGATTGGCATCTATAGGAACTTAGAATTCAGATAGTGTTATTGATTCTCCGAGTTAAGTATGATGTTTCTTGAACACAACTATTTTATGAGTCTTGGCTGTGGCCAAAAGCACTCTGTCTTCCAGTATTACCACCGGATACATACATGCCACAGACACATAACTGGGTAAACCTTTTTCAGATTGTGACTCAGCTTTGCTAGAGTCCCCAATTAGAGGGGTCCATGGTTCTTAAGCACACTCTTTTTGCCTTGGATCACTTTTTATTTTTACCCTTGCTTTTTTGTTTAAAGGTTTATTGGCTTTTTCTGCTTGCTCTCTTTCTTCTCTCTCTCTTTCTTTTTTTTTGCATATACTGCTTTTTCTTGCTTCAAGAATCAATCTGATTATTTTTCAGATCCTCAATAACATTTCTCCTTTACCATCATTCTTTGAAGAGCCAACAAGTTTAACATTCTTTAATCAACAAATTCAAAAGACATATGCACTGTTCAAGCATTCATTCAGAAAACAAAAAGTATTGTCACCACATCAAACTAATTCAACTAGTTTCAGAGATGAATTCGAAATCCTGTACTTCTTGTTCTTTTATGATTAAAGCATTTTTCATTTAAGAGAGGTGATGGATTCATAGGACATTCATAGCTTTAAGACATGAACCTTAAATTTTATTAATCATGAATTAAGAACAATAATCAAAAATAGATATAAGATAAGACTAATAGTAATAGAAAACAGAAAATTCAAGACAGAAATTTAAATGACTCTAAAATAGATCCCTAATGATAGAGGTTATCACAGAGTTAGGACTCAACAACCTTGATTTTGAGAAGTGGATAATCCCTCAACTTGTGGAGTATTTGACCCTTCAAGGGAGAGCTTCTGGCGCTTCAGCTCCAGTAGCTCACGCCCCTGCTTCTCTTGTTCCTTCAGCAATTTGCAGAGCATGCTACTTTGATTCTGCTGTTCTTCCTTAATTTGTTCCATAGCTTCTTGCAGCTTGGCAACAGATGCTTCTAGGTTGGCCCAGTAGTCAATTTCAGGAAGTTCAGGGAGGAATTCCTGCGCCCTCCTTTTGATAGAGTTATCTTGCATTTGTCCTTCCATTGACTTCTTGGTGATTGGATGTTCAATTGGGATGAATTCATCTACTCCCATCCTCACCCCATCATCTTTACATAGCAAAGAGATTAAGCTTGGGTAAGCCAGTTTGGCTTCAGTGGAGTTCTTGTTTGCAATTGTGTAAATCTCACAAGCAATCAGATGATGAATCTCCACTTCTTTTCCCAGCATAATGCAATGAATCATCACTGCTCTCTTGACCGTGACCTCAGAATGGTTGCTAGTGGGCAATATAGAATGCCCAATGAAGTCTAGCCAACCTCTTGCAATTGGTTTGAGATCTCCCCTCTTGAGTTGGTTTGGGACACCTTTTGAATTGGTTGTCCACTTAGTTCCAGGGAGGCATATGTTCTCTATAACTTGATCCAACCCCTTATCTACTCTCACCATTCTCCTATTAAAGGATTCAGGATCATCTTATAGTTGAGGTAATTTGAAGACCTCTCTTATTTTGTCCAGATGGAAGTAAATAATTCTCCCTCTGACCATAGTTCTGTGTATGAAAAGCAGTTCTAGTCATTCTCTGCTTATCTGTCAGCCACAGATTTGAGTAGAATTCCTGAACCATGTTTCTTCCAACCTTTGTCTCAGGGTTAGTTAAAACTTCCCATCCTCTAGTTCGAATTTGCTCTTAGATCTCCGGATATTCATCTTCTTTCAGATCGAATCTGACTTCCGGGATCACTGACCTCAGACCCATCATTTTATGGTAATGGTCTGCATGTTCTTTGGTTAAGAACTTCTCTTGATTCCAAAGATTCTTTGGATTATGCTCTTTTTGCCTTTTGAATTGGTTTATTTTTCCTTAGGAGCCATGATCTTGATAAATCTTAGCTTAGTGATCACGAAAAAACACAACAAACTTAGAGGTTTGCTTGCCCTCAAGTAAAAGAAAGGAAATAGGAGAGAGAGGAGGGGAGCAAATTCGAATGGTGGGGAGAGGGGGATGGCCGAATGTGTATTTATAAGGGAGGGGGAAGAGATTTCGAAAATTTTGAAGGAGATTTGAGAAGATATGAAAAGAATTTGAGAAGATATTTGAGTTTTTGAAAAAGATTTGGAAAGGATTTGAAAGAGATTTGAAGAATGATTTAGAAATTGTTTAATTTTTGAAATTTGAGAGTGAATGATGAGAGTTTGTAATGTGTTTATACAAAAAATTATGGATCAAAATAAGAAAGTTTGAAAAAATTTGAAGTGGAAAACAAAATCTCTGTCCCCCACCTTTCTGGCGTTAAACGCCCAGAATGGTATCCATTCTGGTGTTTAACGCCCATATATTGGCCATTATGGGCATTTAACGCCCAGCCAGGTACCCTGGCTGACGTTAAACGCCAGAAACCCCTTCATCACTGAGCTTTTTGCTAAATGCCCATGATGCTGCAATCCTGGCGTTAAACGCCCAAAATGGTACCTTTACTGGCGTTAAACGCCCAGAGTACCCTTTATTGGCTTTTTCTTGCCAG
Source organism: Arachis hypogaea (assembly GCF_003086295.3). Classification (NCBI taxonomy): domain Eukaryota; kingdom Viridiplantae; phylum Streptophyta; class Magnoliopsida; order Fabales; family Fabaceae; genus Arachis; species Arachis hypogaea. Next base: position 85,084,257 of record NC_092038.1, on the reverse strand, counting down.
CAAACCCCTTTTCTCTGCTTTTTGCACTGAATCCTTTTGTAACTCTGTGAATTCCTTCAATTTTGATGATCAACCTTGAAGAATGTATGTCAATATTCTATTAGGTAAAATAAATAACCTGCTAATGGCAACCATTGCCTCCGAGCAAGCGCTTCTTTATTGTCTTTAGCTGGACCTTTACTGAGCTTCATTCAAGCCTCAGTTTTGAGCATTCTTGCTCAAAATTGCTTTCAAGATAATGTTTGATCCTCTGTCCGTTAACAATGAACATTTTGTCAGAATCAATATCTTGAAGCTCAACATATCCATATGGTGACACTCCTGTAATCACATACGGACCCCTCCACCGGGATTTAAGTTTTCTTGGGAATAGTCTGAGCCTAGAGTTGAAGAGCAGAACTTTTTGTCCTAGCTCAAAGACTATGGATGACAACTTCTTGTCATGCCACTTCTTTGCCTTTTCCTTATAAATTTTTGCATTTTCAAAGGCACTGAGTCTGAACTCCTCTAGCTCATTTAGCTGGAGCAATCTTTTTTCACCAGCTAACTTAGCATCCATGTTTAGGAATCTGGTTGCCTAGTAGGCTTTATGTTCCAGTTCCACGGGCAGATGACAGGCCTTCCCATACACAAGTTGGTATGGAGAGGTTCCTATAGGAGTCATGAATGCTGTTCTATATGCCCACAGAGCATCATCCAAGCTCTTTGTCCAATCCTTTCTACGGGCAATTACAGTCCATTCCAGGATTCTTTTTAACTCTCTATTAGAGACTTCAGCTTGCCCATTTGTCTGTGGATGATACGGAGTTGCTACTTTGTGGCTAATTCAATATCAGACCATAGCAGCGTACAGCTGTTTATTGCAGAAATGAGTGCCCCCATCACTGATTAGTACTCTGGGAACACCAAACCTGCTGAAGATATGTTTCTGGAGGAATTTCAGCACAGTCTTAGTATCATTATTGGGAGTGGCAATTGCTTCTATGCGTTTAGATACATAGTCTACTGCCACCAGAATATAAGAGTTTGAGTATGATGGTGGGAAGGGACCCATGAAGTCAATACCCCATACATCAAACAATTCAATCTTTAAGATCCCCTGTTGAGGCATGGCGTAACCATGAGGCAAGTTACCAGCTCTTTGGCAACTGTCACAGTTACGCACAAACTCCCGGGCATCCCTATAAAGAGTAGGCAGGCCAGTAGAAGCCACATTGGAGGACCTTAGTGGCTGTTCGCTCACTTCCGAAATGTCCCCCATACTGCGATCCATGACAATGCCATAGGATCCTTTGTGCTTTCTTACTAGGTACACATCTACGGATCATTCCGTCTGCACATCTCTTGAAGAGATATGGCTCATCCCAGAGGTAGTACTTGGCATCTGAAATTAATTTTTTTCTTTGCACCCTGCTGTACTCCTGGGGTATGAACCTCACAGCTTTATAATTTGCAATCTCTGCAAACCATGGAGCTTCCTGAATGGCAAAGAGTTGCTCATCTGGGAAGGTCTCAGAGATCTCAGTAGAGGGAAGGGACGCCCCAACTACTGGTTCTACCCGGGACAGATGATCAGCTACCTGATTCTCTGTCCCTTTTATGTCTCTTATTTCTATATCAAACTCTTGCAGAAGCAACACCCACCTTATAAGCCTGGGTTTTGAATCCTACTTTGTGAGTAAGTATTTAAGAGCGGCATGGTCAGTGTACACAATCACTTTTGACCCTACTAAGTAGGATCTAAACATGTCAATGGCATAAACCACTGCAAGTAACTCTTTTTCTGTGGTTTTGTAATTCTTCTGTGCGTCATTCAGAACACAGCTAGCATAATAAATGACGTGCAGAAGCTTGTTGTGCCTCTGTCCCAACACTGCACCAATGGCATGGTCACTGGCAACACACATTAGTTCGAATGGTAATGTCCAATCTGGTGCAGAGATAACTGGTGCTGTGACCAGCTTGGCTTTCAGGGTCTCAAACACTTGCAGACACTCTGTGTCAAACACAAATGGCATGTCAGCAGCTAGCAGGTTACGTAGAGGTTTTGCAATTTTTGAAAAATCCTTTATGAACCTTTTGTAAAATCTTGCATGCCCTAGAAAGCTTCTGATTGCCTTAACATTGGTAGGTGGTGGTAATTTTTCAATTACTTCTATCTTTGCTTGATCCATCTCTATTCCCTTGCCTGAAATTTTGTGCCCAAGGACAATTCCTTCAGTCACCATAAAGTGACATTTCTCCCAGTTTAAGACCAGGTTAGTATCTTGGCACCTTTTTAGGACAAGTGCTAGATGATTAAGACTTCCAAGAACTTCTCTACCATATCAGAGAAGATGGATAGCATGCATCTCTGAAAAGTTGCAGGTGCATTACACAGACCAAAAGGCATTCTCCTGTAGGCAAACACGCCAGAAGGGCAAGTGAACGCTGTTTTCTCTTGGTCCTGAGGATCTACTGCAATTTGGTTGTAACCTGAATAGCCATCCAAAAAGCAGTAATAATCATGACCCGCTAGTCTTTCTAGCATTTGGTTTATGAATGGTAAAGGAAAATGATCCTTTCTGGTAGATGTATTGAGCCTTCTGTAGTCAATACACATACGCCACCCTGTGACTGTTCTTGTGGGAACCAGTTCATTCTTTTCATTATGGACCACTGTCATGCCTCCCTTCTTGGGGACAACTTGGACAGGGCTCACCCAGGGGCTATCAGAAATAGGATAAATAATCCTAGCCTCTAGTAACTTAGTGACCTCTTTCTGCACCACCTCCTTCATGGCTGGATTTAGCCGCCTCTGTGGTTGAACCACTGGCTTGGCATTATCTTCCAATAGGATCTTGTGCATGCATCTTGCTGGGCTAATGTCCTTAAGATCACTTATGGACCACCCAAGAGCTGTCTTATGTGTTCTTAGCACTTGAATTAGTACTTCCTCTTCCTGTGAGTTTAAGGCAGAGCTTATAATCACTGGAAAAGTGTCACCTTCTCCCAAAAATGCATACTTCAGGGATGGTGGTAGTGGTTTGAGCTCAGGTTTGGGAGGCTTATCCTCTTCCTGAGGAATTTTCAGAGTTTCTTTTATTTCCTCTGGTTCCTCCTGATCAGGCTGAACATCTTGAAAGATGTCCTCTAGCTCTGATTCAAGACTTTCGGTCATATTGATATCTTCCACCAAAGAGTCAATAATATCAGCGCTCATGCAGTCATTTGATGTGTCTGGATGCTGCGTAGCTTTGACAGCATTCAACTTGAACTCATCTTCATTGACTCTCATGGTCACTTCTCTTTTTTGTACATCAATGAGAGTTCGTCCAGTTGCTAGGAAAGGTCTTCCTAGAATGAGAGTTGCACTCTTGTAGTCCTCCATTTCCAGCACTACAAAATCAGTTGGAAAGCCAAATGGCCCAACCTTGACAATCATGTCCTCAATTATGCCTGATGGATATTTAATAGAGCCATCAGCAAGTTGGAGACATATCTGGGTTGGTTTGACTTCTTCAGTCAACCCAAGCTTTCTGATAGTGGATGCAGGTATTAGGTTGATACTTGCTCCAAGGTCACATAGGGCTGTCTTGGTACAAGTACCTTCTAATGTGCACGGTATCATAAAGCTTCTTGGATCTTGAAGCTTCTTTGGTAAGCTTTTTAGAATGACTGCACTGCATTCTTCAGTGAGAAACACCTTTTCAGTTTCTCTCCAATCCTACTTATGACTTAAGATCTCTTTCATGAACTTAGCATAAGAGGGTATTTGCTCAAGTGCCTCTGCAAATGGAATCTTTATTTCAAGAGTCCTTAGATAGTCTGCAAAGCGGGCAAATTCTTTATCCTGTTCCGCTTGGCGGAGTTTTTGAGGATAAGGCATATTGGCTTTATATTCTTCAACCTTAGTTGCTGCAAGTTTATTCCCTACAGAGGTGGTTGGAGAAGCCTTCTTAGAGGGGTTACTATCAGCACTCTCAGGTGTCTGATTCCTCATTGGCGTTTGAACGCTAGGACTGGGTGAGGAATGGGCGTTTAATACCAACTTTTCCCCCCTTTCTGGTGTTTGAACGCCAGAACTGGGCAAGGAATGGGCGTTTAACGCCAACTTTTCCCCCCTTTCTGGCGTTTGAACACCAGGAGTATTCCTCTCTGGGCTCTTACTGTCCTCAGAGGGATTTTGGGCAGTGGTTTGGTTATCCTCTGTCAGTTGTTCATTCTTTGGCTTTTTGCCACTTTGAGCAGTGTTATTCAATGTCTTTCCACTCCTCAGTTGAACTGCTTGGCATTCTTCTATTATCTGTTTAGATAACTACTATTTTGTCTGATTCAACTGTGATTCTATATTCTTGTTAGCAATTTTAGTTTCTTGAAGCATCTCTTTAAATTCTGCTATCTGTTTTGTCATCAGGAGTAATTGCTGATTAAGCTCAACAACCTGTTCTTGAGGATTAGGATCAGTAGTTACTGCCATGGCTTCTTCTTTTGTAGAGGACTCACGGCTAGAGTACCAATGTTGATTTCTAGCTACAGTATCTATAAGTTCTTGAGCCTCTTCAATTGTCTTTCTCATGTGTATAGATCCACCAGTTGAGTGGTCTAAAGACATTTGAGCTTTTTCTGTAAGCCCATAGTAGAAGATGTCTAACTGTACCCACTTTGAAAACATTTCAGAGGGGCATTTCCTTAGCATACCTCTGTACCTCTCCCAGGCATTATAAAGGGATTCATTATCCTCTTGTTTAAAGCCTTGGATGTACAGCCTCAACTGTGTCATCCTTTGTGGAGAGTAAAATTGATTCAGGAATTTGTCTGATAACTATCTCCATGTTTTTATACTTGCTGTGGGTTGGTTATTCAACCACCTCTTAGCTTGATCTTTTACAGCAAATGGAAACAGTAATAATTTGAAGACATCCTGATCCACCTCTTTATCACGTACTGTGTCATCAATTTGTAAGAACTGTGCCAGAAACTCAGTAGGTTCTTCCTGTGGAAGACCGGAATACTGGCAATTTTGCTGCACCATGATAATGAGTTGAGGGTTTAGCTCAAAGCTGCTTGCTTTAATGGGAGGTATACAGATACTGCTCCCACATACAGCTGTAATGAGGTTAGCATATGACCCCAGAGTCCTTCTGGACTGCTCAATTCCACTTAGGTCCATGATGGAGAAAGGGAGATGATATGGATCGCAAGTAAAGTATAAATCTCTTTTTGTTTTTTTTTTAATTAAAAATGACCAAAAATAATAAAATAAATGGAAAAGAAAATAAAATAAAATTTCAAAACTAAAAGAAGATAAAATCAAAGCAAATTGAAAACTAAATCAATTAATTAATTAAAAAGATTTTGGAATTAGCAATTAAAAAGATATGATTGAAAATTATTTTGAAAAAGATAAGATTGAAAAGATATGATTTTGAAAATTAATACAAAATTTCGAAGATTTAAAGGAAAATACAAAGAAGACACCAAACTTAGAAATTTTTAGAAAATCACGCACAAATTTTCGAAAACCTAAAGGAAAACACAAAGAAGACACCAAACTTAGAATTTTTTTAAAGATCAAGAAAGGACTAAGAACATGCAAATTCAAAAAATTAAAAGAAAACAAAAGCATGCAATTGACACGAAACTTAAAATATGAAACTAAACTCAAATAAAAGACTCTAAACCAACAAAAATAAAACAGTCATAATCTAAGCAACAAGATAAACCGTCAGTTGTCCAAACTCGAACAATCCTCGGCAACGGCGCCAAAAACTTGGTGCACGAAATCGCAATCACATTTTGCAATTCCGCACAACTAACCAGCAAGTGCACTGGGTCGTCCAAGTAATACCTTACATGAGTAAGGGTCGATCCCATGGAGATTGTCGGCTTGAAGCAAGCTATGGTTATCTTGTAACTCTTAGTCAGGATATCAATAATTCTCAGGTTTAATTATGAAAAGTAAAAGAACATGAAATAGATACTTGTTTTGCAGTAGTGGAGGACAGGTTGAGGTTTTGGAGATGCTCTATCTTCTGAATCTCTGCTTTCCTACTGTCTTCTTCTTCATGCACGCATGGCTCCTTCCATGGCAAGCTGTATGTAGGGTTTCACCGTTGTCAATGGCTACCTCCCATCCTCTCAGTGAAAATGTTCAACGCGCTCTGTCACAGCACGGCTATTCATCTGTCGGTTCTCGATCATGTCGGAACAGAATCCAGTGATTCTTTTGCGTCTGTCACTAACACCTCACAATCGCGAGTTTGAAGCTCGTCACAGTCATTCAATCCTTGAATCCTACTCAGAATACCACAGACAAGGTTTAGACCTTCCGGATTCTCAAGAATGCCGCCATCAATTCTAGCTTATACCACGAAGATTCCGATTAAGGGATCCAAGAGATATCCACTCAATCTAAGGTAGAACGGAGGTCGTTGTCAGGCACACATTCATAGGTGAGAATGATGATGAGTGCCACGGATCATTACATTCATCAAGTTGAGAAACAAGTGATATCTTAGAATGGAAGCAAGCGTGATTGAATGAAAAACAGTAGTAATTGCATTAATCCATCAAGACACAGTAGAGCTCCTCACCCCCAACCATGGGGTTTAAAGACTCATGCTGTGAAAGGTACAGTATGAAACGTGTAAAGTGTCATGATATGAAGATACAATGTCAAAAGGTCCTACTTATAGTGAACTATTAACCTAGGATATACAGGAATGAGCAAATGACGTAAAAATCCACTTCCGGGGTCCACTTGGTGTGTGCATGGGCTGAGAATTGAAGCTTTCATGTATAGAGACTTTTCCTGGAGTTAAACACCAGCTTTTGTGCCAGTTTGGGCGTTTAACTCCAACTTTTGTGCCAGTTCCGGCGTTAAACGCCGGGAATTCTGAAGCTGATTTGCAACACCGGTTGGGGCCATCAAATCTCGTGCAAAGTATGGACTATTATACATTGCTGGAAAGTCCAGGATGTCTACTTTCCAATGCATCTGAGAGCGCACCAATTGGGCTTCTGTAGCTCCAGAAAATTCACTTCGAGTGCAGGGAGGTCAGAATCCAACAGTATCTGCAGTCCTTTTTCAGCCTCTGAATCAGATTTTTGCTCAGGTCCCTCAATTTCAGCCAGAAATTACCTGAAATCACAGAAAAACACACAAACTCATAGTAAAGCCCAGAAAAGTGAATTTTAAATAAAAACTAATAAAAACATACTAAAAACTAACTAAAACGTACTAAAAACACACTAAAAATACTGCCAAAAAGCGTATAAATTATCCGCTCATCAGAAGGCATCTAACTTGAATTTAGAGGTCTTAAGGAAGGGTCTACCAAGTAGAAAGGAGGATGAGCTTCTATTTTCTATTGAAGGCATTTCAAGGATGTAAAAGTCAACCGGAAAGACCAAATCCTTGATTGCCACAAGTACATCTTCCGCTATTCCTGTTACCGTGATCACACTTTTATCGGCCAAGGCAAACCTCACCGCTGACTTCTTAAATGGAGCTAAATTCAACCACACAAAGGTAGAAAGTGGCATGATGCTTACACAAGCTCCAAGGTCACACATACAATCATCAAAAAGTGCATCCACCAATACAACAAGACACCAAACAAGGCCCAGGGTCACCATATTTCTTTGGAATATGTTCCATCAAGGAAGAAATTGAACTACCCAAGGATAATGTCTCCAATTCTCTGGTGCACGAAATTGTGATCTCTAATAATGGCATTCAACTTGGTATGCGCATCTACTAACTCAGCACTTTCTTCACAAATTCGCATAACTAACTAGCAAGTGCACTGGGTCATCTAAGTAATAAACCTTACGTGAGTAAGGGTGGATCCCACGGAGATTATTGATATGAAGCAAGCTATGGTCATCTTGTAGATCTCAGTTAGGTGGATAATAAATGATTTTGGAGTTTTCGAATAATAATAATAAATAAAGAGAAAATAAAGATAGAAATACTTATGTAAATCATTGGTAAGAATTTTGGATAAGTACATGGAGATGCTGTCTTCCTTTTGGATCTCTGCAACATACTGCTTTCATACTTTCAATCCTTTTTACTCCTTTCCATGGCAAGCTGTATGTAGGGCATCACCATTGTCAATGGCTACATCCCATCCTCTCAGTGAAAATGGTCCAAATGCTCTGTCACAGCACGGCTAATCATCTGTCGGTTCTCGATCATGTCAGAATAGAATCCATTGATTCTTTTGCGTTTGTCATCACGCTCAACAATCGCGAGTTTGAAGCTCGTCACAATCATTCAATCCCTGAATCCTACTTGGAATACCACAGACAAGATTTAGACTTTCCGGATTCTCATGAATACCGCCATCAATTCTAGCTTATACCACGAAGATTCTGATCAAGGAATCTAAGAGATACGCATTCGGTCTAAGGTAGAATGGAAGTGGTTGTCAGTCACACATTCATAGGTGAGAATGATGATGAGTGTCATGGATCATCACATTCATCATGGTGATGTGCAACGAATATCTTAGAATAAGAGTAAGCATGAATTTAATAGAAAATAGTAGTAATTGCATTAAAACTCGAGGTACAGCAGAGCTCCACACCCCTAATCTATGGTGTGTAGAAACTCCACCATTGAAAATATATAAGTGATGGTGGTCCAGGCATGGCCGAATGACCAGCTCCCAAAATGTGATATGAATTCGAAAATAGGAAGAAGGACCCTTAATACAATAGTAAAATGTCCTATTTATACTAGACTAGCTACTAGGTTTTATAGAAGTAAGTAATTGATGCAGAAATCCACTTCCAGGGCCCACTTGGTGTGTGCTTGGGCTGAGCTTGACCTTTACACGTGTAGAGGATTCTTTTGGAGTTGAACGCCAAGTTGTAACCTGTTTTTGGCGTTCAACTCTGGTTCGTGACGTGTTTCTGGCGTTTGACTCCAGAATACAGCATGGAACTGGCGTTGAGCTCCAGTTTGCGTCATCTAGTCTCGAATAAAGTATGTACTATTATATATTGCTAGAACGCTCTGGATCTCTACTTTCCAACTCCATTGAGAGCGCGACATTTGGAGTTTTGTAGCTACAGAAAATCCATTTCGAGTGCAGGGAGGTCAGAATCCAATAGCATCAGCAGTCCTTTGTCAGCCTTCTATCAGAGTTTTGCTCAGGTCCCTCAATTTCAGCCAGAAAATACCCGAAATCACAGAAAAATACAAAAACTCATAGTAAAGTCCAGAAATGTGAATTTAGCATAAAAACTAATGAAAACATCCCTAAAAGTAGCTAGATCCTACTAAAAACTACCTAAAAACAATGCCAAAAAGCGTATAAATTATCCGCTCATCACAACACCAAACTTAAATTGTTGCTTGTCCCCAAGCAACTGAAAATCAAATAGGATAAAAAGAAGAGAATATACTAGAAATCCCAAAATATCAATGAATATTAATTCTAATTAGATGAGCGGGACTTGTAGCTTTTTGCTTCTGAACAGTTTTGGCATCTCACTTATCCTTTGAAGTTTAGAATGACTGACATCTCTAGGAACTTAGAATTTCAGATAGTGTTATTGATTCTTCTAGTTAAGTTTGTTGATTCTTGAACACAACTACTTTTATGAGTCTTGGCCGTGGCCCTAAGCACTTTGTTTTCCAGTATTACCACCGGATACATAAATGCCACAGACACATGACTGGGTGAACCTTTTCAGATTGTGACTCAGCTTTGCTAAAGTCCCCAGTTAGAGGTGTCCAGAGCTCTTAAGCACACTCTTTTTGCTTTGGATTACGACTTTAACCACTCAGTCTCAAGCTTTTCACTTGGACCTGCATGCCACAAGCACATGGTTAGGGACAGCTTGATTTAGCCGCTTAGGCCTAGATTTTATTTCCTTGGGCCCTCCTATCCATTGATTCTCAAAGCCTTGGATCCTTTTTACCCTTTCCTTTTGGTTTTAAGGGCTATTGGCTTTTTCTGCTTGCTTTTTCTTTTTCTTTCTATTTTTTTCGCCACTTTTTTATTTTCGGAAGCTTTTGCTTTTTCACTGCTTTTTCTTGCTTCAAGAATCAAATTTACGATTTTTCAGATTATCAGTAACATTTCTCTTTGTTCATCATTCTTTCAAGAGCCAACAATTTTAACATTCATAAACAACAAGATAAAAAATATGCACTGTTCAAGCATTAATTCAGAAAACAAAAAGTGTTGTCACCACATCAATATAATTAAACTAAATTCAAGGATAAATTTGAAACATGTACTTCTTGTTCTTTTAAATTAGAAACATTTTTCATTTAAGAGAGGTGAAGGATTCATGGAATTATTTATTGCCTTAAGACATAGTTACTACATACTAATGATCATGAAGTAGAGACATAAAACATAAACAAATATATAGCATAAAAATTGAAAAAAAAAACAATAGAGAAATAAGAACAAGGAAGTTAAGGAATAAGTCCACCTTAGTGAGGGTGGCGTCTTCTTGAAGGACCAATGGTCCTTTTTGAGCTCCTCTATGTCTCTTCCTTGCCTCTGTTGCTTGATCCCTAGTGATTTTGGTGCTCTTATCCTTAGTTGCTCCCAATAATTGTGTGGAGGAAAATGTATCCCTTGAGGTATCTCAAGGATTTCTTGATGAAGGAATTCCTCATGCTCTCTTGATGTGCAATCAAATGCTCTTCTAATAGGTCCCTTGAGATGAATCTCTCCATCTCCCATGATTCGGAGGTGGAAGCTTTTGTCTTCCCTTTCCTCTTTTTTTTGAGGTTTCTCTGGCCTTAGGTACCATCAATGGTTATAGAAAAACAAAAAAAGCTATGCTTTTACCACACCAAACTTAGAATGTTGCTCGCCCTCGAGCAAAGAAGAAAGAATGGAAGGAGAAAAAGATATGGAGGAGATGGAGAGATGTGTATGTTTCGGCCATATGAGTGGGATTGGGTGGGGAAGAGATGGATGGATGTGAGTGGTGAAGAGGTGATGGGGAAAAGAGATTGAGGTGATTGGTGAAGAAGAGATAAGCTGAGAGAGGTAGGTGGGGATCCTGTGGGGTCCACAGATCCTATGGTGTCAAGGATTTACATCCCTGCACCAATGAGGTGTGTAAAATGCCCTCTGCATGCAATCCTGGTGTTCAACGCCAGATTGATGCTTGTTTCTGGTGTTGAACGCCAGCTTCATGCTTGTTTTGGGCGTTCAACGCCCATTTGCAGCATGTTTCTGGCGTTGAAAGCTAGTTCCATGCTTGTTTCTGGCGTTCAGCACCAGCTCTCCTCAGGGTGTATTCCTCGCATTTAAATGCTAGGATGTTGCTTGTTTCTGGCATTCAACGCCAGATCCATGCTCTGTTCCAGCGTTAAACGCTAGTCAGAGGCTCCTTACTGGTGTTTAAATGCCAGTAAGCCCTTCCTCCAAGGTGTGCTTTTTTTTCTACTATTTTTTATTCTGTTTTTAATTTTAGTATTTATTTTGTGACTCCACATGATCATGAACCTAATAAAACATAAAGAAAAAATAAAGGAAAAATAAAATTAGATAAATAAAAATTAGGTTGCCTCCCAATAAGCGCTCCTTTAATGTCACTAGCTTGACAGTGAACTCTCGTGGAGCCTCACAGGTGATCAGGTCAATGTTGTAGACTCCCAACACCAAACTTAGAGTTTAATTATGGGGGCTTTGTTTGACTCTGTACTGAGAGAAGCTTTTCATGCTTCCTCTCCATGTATACAGAAGAACACCCTTGGGTCTTAAACACAAGGTAGTCCCCATTCAATTGAAGGACTAATTCTCCTCTGTTAACATCTATCACAGCTCCTACTGTGGCTAGGAAAGGTCTTCCAAGGATGATGCATTCATCATCCTCCTTACTAGTGTTTAAGATTATGAAATCAGCAGGGATGTAAAGGCCTTCAACCTTCACTAACACGTCCTCTACTAATCCATAAGCTTGTCTTACTAACTTGTCTGCCATTTGCAATGAGAATATGGCAGGCTGTACCTCAATGATCCCCAGCTTCTCCATTACAGAGAGTGGCAAAAGATTTATGCATGACCCTAGGTCACACAAAGCCTTCTTAAAGGTCATGGTGCCTATGGTACAGGGTATTAAGAATTTGCCAGGATCTTGTCTTTTTTGAGGTAAAGTTTGCTGAACCCATATATCTAGTTCATTAATGAGCAAGGGAGGTTCATTTTCCCAAGTCTCATTACCAAACAATTTGGCATTCAGCTTCATGATGGCTCCTAGATATTGAGCAACTTGCTCTCCAGTTACACTTTCATCCTCTTCAGAGGAAGAATAGTCTTCAGAGCTCATGAATGGTAGAAGGGGGTTTAATGGAATCTCTATGGTCTCTATATGAGCCTCAGATTCCTTTGGGTCCTCAATAGGGAACTCCTTCTTGCTTGAGAGACGTCCCATGAGGTCTTCCTCATTGGGATTCACGTCCTCTCCTTCCTCTCTAGGTTCGGCCATGTTGATTATATCAATGGCCTTGCACTCTCTTTCTGGATTTTCTTCAGTATTGCTTGGGAGAGTACTATGAGGAGTTTCAGTGACTTTCTTACTCAGCTGGCCCACTTTTGCCTCCAAATTTCTGATAGAGGACCTTGTTTCACTCATGAAACTTAAAGTGGCCTTAGACAGATCAGATACTTTGTTTACTAAGTAAGAGGAGCTCTGCTCAGAATTCTCTGTCTGTTGCTGAGAAGATGATGAAAAAGGCTTGCTATTGCTGAGCCTGTTTCTTCCACCATTATTAAAGCCTTGTTGAGACTTTTGTTGATCCTTCCATGAGAAATTTGGATGATTTCTCCATGACGAATTATAGGTGTTTTTATAAGGTTCACCCATGTAATTTACCTCTGCCATGGCAGGGTTCTCAGGATCATAAGCTTCTTCTTCAGAAGATGCCTCTTCAGTACTGTTGGATGCAATTTGCCATCCATTCAGACTTTGAGAAATCATGTGGACTTGCTGAGTCAACATTTTGTTCTGAGCCAATATGGCATTCAGAGCATCAATCTCAAGAACTCCCTTCCTTTGAGGCGTCCCATTATTCACGGAATTCCTCTCAGAAGTGTACATGAACTGGTTATTTGCAACCATGTCAATAAGTTCTTGAGCTTCTGCATGCATTTTCTTTAGGTGAATGGATCCACCTGCAGAATGGTCCAATGACATCTTAGAGAACTCAGACAGACCATAATAGAATATATCCAGAATGGTCCATTCTGAAAGCATGTCAGGAGGACACCTTTTGGTCATCTACTTGTATCTTTCCCAGGCTTCATAGAGGAATTCACCATCTTTTTGTTTGAAGGTCTGAACATCCACTCTAAGCTTGCTCAGCTTTTGAGGAGGAAAGAACTTAGCCAAGAAGGTCGTGACCAGCTTATCCCAAGAGTCCAGGCTATCCTTAGGTTGTGAGTCCAACCATGTTCTAGCTCTGTCTCTTACTGCAAAAGGGAAAAGCATGAGCCTGTAGACTTCAGGATCTACTCAATTGGTCTTAATAGTCTCACAGATATGCAAGAACTCAGTTAAAAACTGATAGGGATCTTCTGATGGAAGTCCATGGAACTTGTAGTTCTGTTGCATTAGAGCAACTAGTTGAGGTTTCAGCTCAAAATTGTTTGCTCCAATGATAGGGATTGAGATGCTTCTTCCATCAAACTTGGAAGTAGGTGTAGTATAATCACCAAGCATCCTCCTTGCATTATTATTTTCGGCTGCCATGTCCTTTTCTTGTTTGAACATTTCAGTAAGGTTGTCTCTGGATTGTTGTAATTTAGCTTCTCTTAGTTTCCTCTTCAGAGTCCTTTCAGGTTCTAGATCAGCTTCAACAAGAATGCCTTTTTCCTTGTTCCTGCTCATACGAGAAATAAGAGAACAAAAAAGGAAGAGGAATCCTCTATGTCACAGTATATAGATTCCTTTATGTTAGTAGAAGAAGAAAGGGAATAAGAGTGAAGAAGAATGAAGAATCCAAACACAAGGGTGAGAATAGGGCTCAAATTCTTAAGGTGAAGAGAAGTGTTAGTAAATAAATAAATAAATAGAATAAGATGAGAGAGAGAAGTTTTTGAAAATAAATTTTGAAAAGGAGTTAGTAATTTTCAAAAATTAAAGGGGGAAATAAAATTAAAATTAAAATTTAAAACAATTAATTAATTAAGAAGAATTTTAAAAAGGGGTGAGAAATTTTCGAAACATAGAGAGGGAAGAGTAGTTAGGTGATTTTTGAAAAAGATAAGAAACAAACAAAAAGTTAATTAGTTAGTTGAAAAAGATTTGAAAATTAATTTTAAAAAGATAAGAAGTTGGAAAAGATATTTTAAAGTCACAATTTTTGAAAAAGATAAAATTTTAAAAAGATATGATAAAAAGATATGGTGGAAAAAGATATAATTTTTTTAAAATTAAAATTAATTACTTGACTAACAAGAAACTAAAAGATATGATTCTAGAATTTAAATATTGAACCTTTCTTAACAAGAAAGTAACAAACTTCAAATTTTTTGAATCAATTACATTAATTGTTAGCATAATTTCTGAAAATAAAGATAAAATTAAGAAAAAGATTTTTGAAAAATATTTAAAAAAAATTTCGAAAATTAATAGGAAAAATGAAAAAGATTTGATTTTTGAAAAAGTTTTGAAAAGATAAGATTTTTAAAATTGAAAATTTGACTTGACTTACAAGAAACAACTAATTTTAAAATTTTTTTGACTAAGTCAACCCAAATTTTCGAAAATTTGAGAGAAATAAGGAAAATATATTTTTTGATTTTTGAATTTTTAATGATGAGAGAGAAAAACAACAAAAATGACTCACAAAATGAAAATTATGAATCAAAACACATGATGCATGCAAGAATACTATGAATGTAAAGATGAACACCAAGAACACTTTGAAGATTAAGATGAACATCAAGATTTATTTTTGAAAAATTTTTAAGAAAAGAAAAACATGCAAGACACCAAATTTAGAAAATTTTAATGCTAAGACATTATGAATGCAAGAATGCATATGAAAAACAACAAAAGACACAAAACAAGAAAACATCAAGATCAAACAAGAAGACTTACCAAGAACAACTTGAAGATCATGAAGAACACCATGCATGAAATTTTCGAAAATTTTTAGAAAAATAAAAAGATGCAATTGACACCAAACTTAAGAATTGGCTCTAGACTCAAACAAGAAACACAAAATATATTTATATTTTTTTTGTTTTTATGATTTTCTAATTTTTTTCTATATATATATATATATATATATATATATTTCGAAAACATATAGGAAAAATAAAATAAGAAATTCAAAATTTTTAATAAGAATTCCAGGAATCTTTCAATGTTAGTCTAAAGCTTCGGTCCAGGAATTGGACATGGCTTAATAGCCAGCCAAGCTTTAGCATACATAGTTCAAGCATGGGAAGAGGAAGCCTCAGTTCAAAAGAATTAGACATGGCTTTACAGCCAACTAGGCTTCAACATATTACATGAAACTCTAGAATTTATTCTTAAAAACTCTGAAAATTTTCAAAAATAGGTGATAAATTTTTGAAAGATTTTTGAAAAAAAAATTATTTTTTTCGAAAATTTTTTGAAAATAAAACAAAAAGAAAATTACCTAATCTGAGCAACAAGATGAACCGTCAGTTGTCCAAACTCGAACAATCCCCGGCAACGGCGCCAAAAACTTGATAGGCAAAATTGTGATCTCTAATAATGGTATTCAACTTGGTATGCGCATCTACTAACTCAGCACTTTCTTCACAAATTCGCACAACTAACCAGCAAGTGCACTGGGTCCTCCAAGTAATAAACCTTACGTGAGTAAGGGTCGATCCCACGGATATTGTTGGTTTGAAGCAAGCTATGGTCATCTTGTAGATCTCAATTAGGCGGATAATAAATGATTATGGAGTTTTCGAATAATAATAATAAATAAACAGAAAATAAAGATAGAAATACTTATGTAAATCATTGGTAAGAATTTCGGATAAGTGCATGGAGATGCTATGTTCCTTTTGGATCTCTGCAACATACAGCTTTCATACTTTCAATCCTTCTTACTCCTTTCCATGGCAAGCTGTATGTAGGGCATCACCGTTGTCAATGGCTACATCCTATCCTCTCAGTAAAAATGGTCCAAATGCTCTGTCACAGCATGGCTAATCATCTGTCGGTTCTCAATCATGTCAGAATAGAATCCATTGATTCTTTTGCGTTTGTCATCACGCCCAACAATCACGAGTTTGAAGCTCGTCACAGTCATTCAATCCCTGAAAATTACTCGGAATACCACAGACAAGATTTAGACTTTCCGGATTCTCATGAATGCCGCCACCAATTCTTGCTTATACCACAAAGATTCTGATCAAGGAATCTAAGAGATATGCGTTCGGTCTAAGGTAGAACGGAAGTGGTTGTCAGTCACGCGTTCATAGGTGAGAATGATGATGAGTGTCACCGATCATCACATTCATCATGGTGAAGTGCAACGAATATCTTAGAATAAGAGCAAGCATGAATTGAATAGAAAATAGTAGTAATTGCATTAAAACTCGAGGTACAGCAAAGCTCCACACCCCTAATCTATGGTGTGTAGAAACTCCACCGTTGAAAATATATAAGTGATGGTGGTCCAGGCATGGCCAAATGGCCAACCCCCAAAATGTGATATGAATTCAAAAATAGGGAGAAGGACCTTTAATACAATAGTAAAATGTCCTATTTATACTAGACTAGCTACTAGGGTTTACAGAAGTAAGTAATTGATGCAGAAATCCACTTCCAGGGCCCACTTGGTGTGTGCTTGGGCTGAGCTTGAGCTTTACGCGTGTAGAGGCTTCTTTTGGAGTTGAACGCCAAGTTGTAACGTGTTTTTGGCGTTCAACTCTGGTTCGTGACGTGTTTCTGGCGTTTGACTCCATAATGCAGCATGGAACTGGCATTGAGCGCCAGTTTGCGTCATCTAGTCTCGAATAAAGTATGAACTATTATATATTGCTGTAAAGCTCTGGATGTCTACTTTCCAACGCTGTTGAGAGCGCGCCATTTGGAGTTCTGTAGCTCCAGAAAATTCATTTTGAGTGCAGGGAGGTCAGAATCCAACAACATCATAGTCCTTTGTCAGCCTTCTATCAGAGTTTTGCTCAGGTCCTTCAATTTCAGCCAGAAAATTCCTGAAATCACAGAAAAACACAAAAACTCATAGTAAAGTCCAGAAATGTAAATTTAGCATAAAAACTAATGAAAACATCCCTAAAAGTAGCTAGATCTTACTAAAAACTACCTAAAAATAATGCCAAAAAGCGTATAAATTATCCGCTCATCATTCTCCTATCTTATCCTTGTGTGTACACAAGTCTTTCAAAAATTTTGCATACTTTGGAATTTGTTGAATAGCATCAACAAGTGGTATGGTTACCTCAGCCTTCTTGAACACTTGAAGCATGTTCAAATCAAATTCCGGTGTCTTCTTTGCTTTCTTCACCATGGAAGGGAATGGAATAGGGATGGACTCATCCACTAGAGCTTTCCTCTTAGGTTCCTTGAGGTTTACTCCTTCTTCCTCATGCCTTTTGTCTACCTCCCCCTTTTCATGGGGAGCTTCAACAATCACTTCTTCCTCATGAATGTCTTCCAAGACCCTTGGAGGTATCTCCTCCAATGTAGTTCCCGGCCGTAGAGTGATGGCGGTGAGACCGCCCTTTGGGTTTGGTTGGGGTTGGGATCAAAAGGTTAGAAGAACTTGAGTGTTGGTTGGTGTTGTTGGAGGAGGACATGGACATCTTCGAAATCATGTCGGTAAGATTGGCCAATTGAGCACTCATGGCCTCGAATTGAGCCTTATAGCCCTTAACCCGTTTATCCACAACGACTCTAAGCTCGTCAACTTGATTGGTAGGAGATGGAGAGGTTTGGTTAGATTGTTGTCTATGGTATGGTGCTTGGTACTAGGTGTAGTTATTTTGGTTTTGGTTGTGGTGATTTTGGTTGGCTTGGTAGTTGTTGTTGTTGTGGTGGTACTGAGATGAAGATTGGTTGTTGTTGTGATAAGAAGAAGAGTTGTTCCATCTTTGGTTTTGATTGCTCCCTTGTGCATTATCCCTCCATCCTTGATGTTGATTACTACCATGAGGGTAGTTTTTTTGGCCTTGAGAAGGATAGGGTGGACGGTTGTTGTAATTCACATTGGCCACTACAAGGGCATCTTCCTCTTGAATTTGATGGCATTGATCGGCGTAATGTGTAGTGCTAGAGCACAAACCACATTTCCTAGGAGGGCCTTCAAGTTGAGCAACTGGAGGTGGAGCTTGGATGACTTGGATGGAGTAGAATTCCTTTTGATTCTTTTGTATTTGCGTGAGGATGGTGGTCAGATCCCCAATTACTTTGGTTAGGCTTGATTCGGAAGGGGATGGTTCTACCACACCCTTGAGAGGATTACTTCTCACCCTTGTATGTTGTGTAGCTTTGGCAACATCCTTTATCAAACTCTAAGCTTCTCCCTCCGTCTTGTTTTTCGAAAGGGAATCACTACTAGAAGCGGTGAGCAATCTTTTATCTTCCACACAAAGACCTCTGGTGAAGTAGCTAATGAGCAAGTGAGTGTTCATTTCATGGTGTGGACAAGATTCTAATAGCCTATTGAACCGATACCAATACTCGTACAAATTCTCTTGGTCTCTTTGCATTATACCCGAAATCTCTTTCCGGATGTAGTCGGTCTTCTCCGATGGGAAGAATTTATCTAGAAACTCTCTTCTCAAGAAATCTCAATTGGTAGCAATCTCATCCGGTAGCGAATAAAACCATGTCTTTGCTTGCGCTTCAAGAGAGAAAGAGAAGGCAAAAACCATGATAGCCACCTCATCGGCTCAATGCCTTCAAGCCGTACAACAAGCAACTTGAAAATCCTTTAGATGTCGGATGGGGTCTTGACCCGGCAACCCATGATACTTAGGTAGTAGATTTATCAAGCTACTCTTCAGTTCAAAGTTTAGATCAAGGTTAGGATACCTTGCTTGCAATGGTTGAAGTACAATATCCGGAGCTCCTTGCTCATGCAAAGTGATCCGGCGTGGCTCCACCATGTATGGTTCACCTATAAGATGCAAAGATGTATTAGTAGTGCCAACAGAAGAATAGGAAGTAGCAGACTCTAAGTCACTCTCGGTACCGTCTAGTGATTCGGTATGTTCCACAAGAGAGGCCGAAGTACTAGCCGTATAGTCCAACTGCCGTCTAGCTTGCCGAGTGTGTAACAAAGTTCTTTCAATCTCGGGATCAAAATCGGCTAAGCTAGAACTCGGTTGAGACCGAGTCATCAAACTTGAGAGTCATAGCATAAAAATAAAAGAAGCTAAACTATAGCTAAGTATTGAAAGCAAACAAACTATCTACAATATTCACATATTCACATAACCAATATCAAGGCATATGTTGCAACCATTCCCCGGCAACGGCGCCAAAAATTTGATCGCACAAAATTGCGTCAGAAGAGAATTTCTCAATAAAGTTGTGTTGCAAGTATAGCTCTACCAACAACAATCCTCGAGTATTAAATTTAGAAAGGAATTAGTTGTCACAAGTTCAACCCCAATAAAATAACCGAAGTTTTCAAACCTCGGGTCGTTTCACAAGGAATGGGCAAACATATGCTTCAACATTGGTTAGAAGTCCGGAGTTGTAAATCATGAGCAAGAAAGTAAACTAGGAATCTTAGCAAACAAGTAATCTTAAAGTGCAAAGAACTAATTCAAATAACTAAGCAAGATGTCCGCAATTTCAAACTAAGAAGACAACATTCAATATAATTCTACTTTTAACTAAACAATAGCTATAACTAAGGCAAGGCAATCAAGATTTTTGGGTTTCCAAATAAGAATGATAAAAGCAACTCTTGCCTAGGCATGGGAATTGGGGTCACTGTCCTTGTATAATAACCATATCTTGACAATTATGAGGAGCTAAACCCACTAAGTCTACTTCAATACTTGAAGTACGTCAAATGGTTTGGTCAACATCAACCCATAAGGTCTAACCTCACTACTCATGAACCTAATAGTAGGCTAGTGTCAATGGCTATCAAATTGACCACTAAGGGTTCCCAAATCATCAAATCCATTAGACCCAATGACCCAAGTTTACCCAATTTCCTTGGCCTAAGCCAAGAGTAAAAAGAACTACTCCATAATCAAGGTAAACAATCCATCAAACACATGGTAAGCATTAACAAAAGATATGTTCAAATTGCAATTGGATTGAAAATGACAAATACCTACTAACAAATATCAACATATAATCACTCAAACAACACAATTAATCATAGAAATCATCAATGTAACATCAACAAATCAAGATTCACAACATTCATGCAATGGGTATAAAGTAGCAATTGACAAGAATCCATAAAACTATCACAAGATCTAAGCAAAATTATACTAAGGAATTCAAATTAAACAATCAAAACTAGTAATTAACAAGATCCAATTCAGAGTTTGACAAGGGAAGATCAAATTAAAGCTAGATCTAGAGAGGATTAAGAGTTTCTCTCTCTAGAAGAACAAAGAACCCCCAAAAAAACTTGAAAATGTGTCTTAGTGTAAAATGATTGATCCCCCTTCTCCCTAGCATCCTTGGGTCTTTTTCCATGCAGAAATAGCTTGAAATTGGGCCTAATGAGCCTCAGAAATCACCAGGCACGATTTTCTTTTATGAGGTCACGTGCAGCTTCCCGTGTGTGCGCGCCATGCGTGCGTGCGCGCCGATTGCTTTTGTGATCCACGCGTGCGCATGAAGTGCGCGTGCGCGTCGGTTGGAATTCTCTGGCCTACACGGATGTGTCCATCCTTGCACGCCACTTCTAGCTATTCTCATCCACGCGTGCGCGTGAAGTGCGCGTACACGTCGGTGCTGCAGTTCCCAAAATCCAAATCTTCATGTTCCTTCCTCTTGTGCATGCTTCCTTTCTCTCTTCTAGGCCATACTTACCCTATTAATTCTGAAATCACTCAACAAATACGTCACGGCATCAAATGGCAATAAAGAGGATTAAAATATAGCAATTCTAAGGCAAAATAAGCATTTTCCATCTTGGAGCAATATTAGGAAGTGAACACAAAACCATGCATTATTGTGAATAAGTGCGAGAAATATTGACAAAAATCCCCAAATTAAGCACAAGATAAACCATAAAATTGGGGTTTATCAATAACCCATACCTATACCCTCAACACAATCCTCAATCACCATACTTACAAACACCACACCAATACCAACAACCACATTCTTACACACCACCTCAAGATACTTACCAACATGAATCACCTCCTGTATATACATCCTTCCTCCCAAATTATGAACCTCATTTTTCACTCCAATGTAAAGCTTTTCCACCCTTAGCTCAAGACCATCAAGTCCTTCAAGCTTTTCTACAAGAGCAAGAAGGATTCCGAAGAACACAAAGGTAATTCATGGCTACCATAGCCAAAGTGGTGAACCACTTGCTCCTACTAAGCTCATCCGACCAAGGCATTCCTTTTGAAGAATGTGAAGGATCAACTAAAGCTTGTAGTGAAGAGGAGAGCATGAAGCCACAAGGGAAAGAAGAAGAGATAGAGCATGAATTGGAACAAGAAGGAGAAAGTGGAGTATTGGAATTGGAGGAGAAACAGGGAGAATTGAGGGAAATTGATCAAGATGAGGATTCCATCATTAATGATTTTTTGTCCTCCTTGGTTAATTCCCTTCATCATCCTAATGAGCCCCTTCCCATTGAGTTGGAGAGAGACATGGAGGTAGACTTCTCACAACTTCCTTGTTATGATGTGAGTGATGGGAAGAGGAGTAAGAGGTTGGTGAGGAAGGAGTTGAAAACCAAGAGCATTTTGAGTGGGTGGCAATCTCACCTATGAGCTTCATTGGCTCCCACCAATATGTTATCTTGGAAACGGACCACCAACTTAAGATCTTTCTTGGGTTGGTACATGGTGGAAAAAGAAGTGTGGGTTGCCAAAGGAATCCAAGGTTCTTCAATAAAGCCAATCTAAGCTTTGGGATTCAATCATTGTGTGAAGTACAATTGGGTGGATTCCGAAGAGTGCTGGGATACTTCAAGGGTACTTAAAAAGCTTAACCATCCGGCTTGAATCATGAAGATCAACAAGAAAGTGACAGGTTGCCTAGAATATGGGATCCCAGAGTAGCCTTAAAGTGCAAGCATGGATGGAGATTCAAGGAGGAGTGGAAACACAAACCACCCTAACAAGGGTCTCCTCAACAAGTCCAACATAAGGACTATAAATCAAAATGCTAGGTGGGAGACACTCTGATGAGTGGATATTTTATACGCTTTTTGGGGGTAATTTCATGTAGATTTTAGTATGTTTTAGTTAGTTTTTAGTAGATTTTTATTAGTTTTTAAGCAAAACTCATATTTCTAGACTTTACTATGAGTTTGTGTGTTTTTCTGTGATTTCAGGTATTTTCTGGCTGAAATTGAGGGAGCTAAGCAAAAATCTGATTTAGGCTGAAAAAGGACTGGTGATGTTGTTGGATTCTGACCTCCCTGCACTCGAAATAGAATTTATGGAGCTACAGGAGTCTAATTGGCGCACTCTCAATTGAGTCGGAAAGTAGACATCCAGGGCTTTCCAGCAATATATAATAGTCCATACTTTACGCGAAGATAGATGACGTAAACTGGCGTTCAACTCCAGTTCCATGTTATAGTTTGGCGTTCAGCGCCAGAAACAGGTTGCAAGTTGGAGTTCAATGCCAGAAACAGGTTACAACCTGGCGTTCAACTCCAGAAACAGCCCAGGCACGTGAGAAGATTAAGTCTCAGCCCCAGCACACACCAAGTGGGCCCCAGAAGTGGATTTCTGCACTATCCATCTTAGTTTACTCATTTTTCTGTAAACCTAGGTTACTAGTTTAGTATTTAAACAACTTTTAGAGATTTATTTTGCAACACATGATATTTTTAGATCTGAACTTTGTACCTTTGTGACGGCATGAGTCTCTAAACTCCATTGTTGGGGGTGAGGAGCTCTATAGCTTCTCGATGAATTAATGCAATTATTTCTGTTTTCCATTCAAACACGCTTGTTCCTATCTAAGATGTTCATTCGCGCTTCACTATGAAGAAGGTGATGATCCGTGACAATCATCACCTTCCTCAATCCACGAACTTGTGCCTGACAACCACCTCCGTTCTATATTAGATTGAATGAGTATCTCTTAGATTCCTTAATCAGAATATTCGTGGTATAAGCTAGAACATTTTGGCGGCCACTCTTGAGGATACGGAAAGTCGAAACCTTGTCTGTGGTATTCTGAGTAGGATTCAAGGATTGAATAGCTGTGACAAGCTTCAAACTCGCGATTGTTGGGCGTGATGACAAATGCAGAAGAATCAATGGATTCTATTCCGACATGATCGAGAACCAACAGATGATTAGCCGTGCTGTGACAGAGCATTTGGACCATTTTCACTGAGAGGACGGGAAGTAGCCATTGACAACGGTGACGCCCTACATACAGCTTGCCATGGAAGGAGCCTTGCGTGTGTGAAGAGGAGGACAAGGGAAAAGCTGAAATTCAGAGGACAAAGCATCTCCAAAAACTTCAACATATTCTCCATTACTGCATAATAAGTATTTATTTCATGCTCTTTTACTTTTTACAATTGAAACTAAAAATTATTATTGATATTATATCCTGACTAAGAATAATAAGATGACCATAGCTTGCTTCAAGCCCACAATCTCCATGGGATTCGACCCTTACTCACGTAAGGTATTACTTGGACGACCCAGTGCACTTGCTGGTTAGTTAGCTGTGAGAAATAGTCCATTAATATTGGCATACACAATTTCGTGCACCAAATTTTTGGCGCCGTTGTCGGGGATTGTTTGAGTTTGAACAACTGACGGTGAATCTTGTTGCTTAGATTAGGAAAAATTTATCTTTTTTACTAGAATTGCATCTTTTATTATCCCTCCTAAAAATTTTTTTCAAAAATATTATTTTTCTTTATTAATTTTTAATTTTTTTCGTGAGTTTAGTGTCTTGTTTTAAGTTTGGTGTCAATTGCATGTTCTTTATTTTTCCTTGAACTTCAAATTGTTGTTGTCAATTTTTCTTGTTTGATCTATGGTTTTTCCTATTTTGTGTATTTTTCATGTTTTCCTTATGCAATTTCAAAATATTAGTTTTCAAAAAAAAATTTAATTTTATTTATAAAAAAATTACCTCTTTAAAACACGTTACATTTATAGCTCAATTGGCTAGAGTGTTGGTTTATGTTCTTGGTGATTGGGTATCTTCTTTTTAAAATCTTTTTCAAAAAGAATTTTTCTTTGATTGAATCTTGTGCCAAACTTTAAGTTTGGTGTTCTCTTGTTAATTTAATTTAATTTTTGAAAATTTATTTTGGTTTTCTAAAAATTTAAGTTTGGTGTTCTTTCTTTTGTTCTTGTTGTTCTTGTGATTCTTCAAAGTGTTCTTGAGTCTTCCTTGTGTTTTGATCTTAAAATTTTTAAGTTTGGTGTTCCTTGGTGTTTTTCCTCCAAAATTTTTTAAAACAAGGAGCATTAGATCTAAAAATTTTAAGTCTTGTGTCTTTTGTGTGTTTCTCTCTTTCATAGTAAAATTCAAAAATAAAAAAAATACCTTCTCCTTTAATTTCTCATAATTTTCGAATTACTTGGGTTGACTTGGTCAAAATTTTTTAAATTATATCTTTTTCAAAAATATCCTAACCACTTTCTCTCTCCTCATTTTTTTCGAAAATCTTCACAAAACATTTTCAAATTTTTAATTTTATTTTTATTTCGTTATTTTATTTTATTTTATTATTTCAAAAATAAATTTTTTATATAATAAAATAAATCCAAATCATCTCCCTTTCTCCATCATGGACCTAAGTGGAAATGAACAGTCCAGAAGGACTCTGGGGTCATATGCTAACCCCACTACTGCTTCATATGGGAGTAGTATCTATATATCCTCCATCGGAGTCAGTAGTTTTGAGTTGAATCCTCAGCTCATTATCATGGTGCAGCAAAGTTGCCAGTATTTCGGTCTTCTACAGGAAGAACCTACAGAGTTTCTGGCACAATTTTTACAAATTTCTGACACAGTACATGATAAGAAAATAGATCAGGATGTCTACAGATTATTATTGTTTCCATTTGCTGTAAAAGACCAAGCTAAGAGGTGGTTAAATAACCAACCTAATGACAGCATAAAGACATGGAAACAGCTGTCAGAAAAATTCCTGAATCACTATTTTCCTCCAAAACAGATGACACAGCTAAGGCTGAGCATCCAAGGCTTCGAACAAGAAGATAATGAATCCCTTTATGATGCCTGGGAGAGATACAAAGAGATGCTAAGAAAATGCCCCTCTGAAATATTTTCAGAGTGGGTGTAGTTAGACATCTTTTATTATGGGCTTACAGAGAAAGCTCAGATCTCTCTAGACCACTCATCTAGTGGATCTATACACATGAGAAAGACAATTGAAGAAGCTTAAGAGCTCATTGATAGAGTTGCTAGAAATCAGCATCTGTATCTAAGCAGTGAACCTTCCATGAAAGAAGAGGCTAAAACAATAACTGCTGAACTCAGTCCTGCAGAACAAGTTACAGATTCAACCAGCAATTAGATTTTCTAACAAAACAGCTAGCCGAATTCAAGGAGATATTACAAGAAACAAGAATGGCTAATATGAATATGGAAGTGCAGTTGAAGCAAACAGAACAACAATTGTCAAAACAAATAAAAGAAGAATGCCAAGCAGTTCAATTAAGAAATGGAAAAACATTAAATACCTCACTTCAAGGCAGCAGGAAGCCAAGAAATAAACAGACTGCTACCCAAAATCCCTCTGAGGACAGTCAGAGCCTAGAGAGGAATAATTCTGGCGCTCAAACGCCAGAAAATGGGTGGGAAGCTGGCGTTGAACGCCCAACCTATGCTCAGTCCTGGCGTTCAACGCCAGAAACAAGCAAGGAATTGGCGTTGAATGCCCAAAGGAAGTACAGTTCTAGCGTTCAGACGCCAGAAACAGGTAAGGAGTTGGCGTCTAACGCCACTCCAACTTCCACCCCTGGCATTCAAACGCCACTGGGGGATCAGACACATACAAGTGCTGATAGCAACCCTTCTAAAAAGGCTTCTCAACCCACATCTGTAGGCAATAAACCTGCAGCAACTAAGGTTGAGGAATACAAAGCCAAAATGCCTTATCCTCAGAAACTCCGTCAAGCGGAACAAGATAAGAAATTTGCCCGCTTTGCAAACTATCTCAGGACTCTTGAAATAAAGATTCTGTTTGAAGAGGCACTTGAGCAAATACCCTCTTATGCTAA